>NC_135718.1:130887965-131261529 GCF_964656455.1 Halichoerus grypus
GTGGTGTGTCTTGGGAGCCTAAAATCAACTAAAAATAAATGTCTAACAGCAGTAAGAAGCCGGAAGGCGGCCAGGGGAATGGAAGCTGCTCATGGGGCACAGGGACATCCTCAGGTTGCCAGTTCTGTGAGCTGTTTGTAAGCATTTCAGAGGAGGACCCACGCCTGTCTCATTCATCCCTCTTTCCCATCACCAAGCCTGCAGTAGGTACTCAAAGAACATGGAATGAATGAATGAATGAGTCAACCAATCAATCAATTATGAGAGAGATCATTCAACTACGATTATGAGTCAGGCATTGTACTAGATGATTTTCATAAGCCTCCTTGTTAAATGATTTAGTCCTTTGCATTTCCCCCAGAGCTGAGCTGATGATACACTTAATTCTCCTTTATCTTGAAGAGTAGTATTTTGCATTTTACATACTGATTTACAATGGCATACTCCTATGCCATGGTCAATAATGATAGTAAAATTGTATATCAAGTTTCAATATTCCCATTTCATAGGTGAGTAACAAATCCAGAGCAGGTGAAGAGGTTAGCCTCAGAGCACCCGGTTCAACTGGGAGTTCAGCCAGGACCCGCCCCCTGGTCTCAGGCTCCCAGCTTGGGTCTCTTTTAGGTGTCACACTCCCCTTCCTCCCAATGCTAGCTAGGTTACTCCAGTATTCACAGTGTCACACCCCAAACTTGGCCCTGGTCCTCAAGTTGCTGGGGAGCCCAAAGTGCAGCCCAGCCTCTGGCCAGGCTCAGTGCCTGGGTCCCAGCCAAACTGCTCTCTGAGCTGGCGGCCAAGAGGCCTCTCTTTCCCTTTCTCCACACCTCAGCTTAGTGCTCTCTGCTGGCTACACTCCTCGCTGCATGCCGAAATCCTATTCATTCTTCAGTGCTCAGTCTCAATGCCACCTTCTCCGGGAGCTTCATGCTATCCCTGCAGGTGAGAGTAAGCTCTCCCGTGTTTCCATAGAACTTTCTATAAGTGCCACCGTGTTAGCACTTAATGACTGCCTTGCATGATAATAACCATCCCCACCGGTATTCAGAGGGCTACGCCGAATTCTTTACACATTTTCTATGATTTAAATAATAGTAATAATAGTTAGCAAGCATATGGTGACCATTACACGTCATGAACTGACCTAAATTTTATGATTGTGTGCGTGTGTAATTTAGCCTATAAGGTAGGCACTATTATTATCCACGTTTTACAGATGAGGATACTGAGACTTGAAGGTCTACGTGACTTGGCCAAGGTCACATAACCAGACTAGGGTATGGAGTCCAGCTTACCTGAGCCCGGGAGTCCACATACCCATCTGTGCAGGTGTTCTATCTTTTTCACCAGATGGTAAGCATTTAAAAGCAGGAACCCCGTTGTGGGTCATTCATGCAGCTCCTTTGGAGCCAGGCACAACAATTTGTAGTGCTTGATATCGAATACGTTGAACTGAATTCAGACCAGAAGCCAGAAGCCCTGGATGTTGGGTATACGTCAGTCAGCCTGTGCCCTAAACGCTGATCTCTGAATGTAATTATCTGCGTTAAAACCAGCTGGGAAGGAACCCTTAACTTCAAAGCCAGAGAGGCCCAGCTGAGCAAGAAAGGCACTTTGAGACCCTCACCTCTCCGCATCTCCGACTGGCCTGTCTGGGCGGAGCAGCCCTCTGCCCGTTTCCACCACTGCCTGGCTCCCCGGCAGCAGCCGCTGGGAATTCCACCACCACATTCTGCATAGACAGATTGAAATAGAACTTACCTGACCTGGGAATAAAGGATATCAGGTGATCATCTGCCACAGACAAAGCAGGGGAGGGGGCTGCAGAGGGTCGGGCAGGGGTTGGCTTGGAGGCTCCTCCCAGGAGCCGGCTGGAGCCCCAGGGTCCTGAGGGGCTTCCTCCACAACCGACAAGTCCACGGCTGCTGCCTCCGGCCGCTGAACCAGGATAAAGCCAGGCCGGGCTGCAGAGGGCCCCACCCTGAATGCACGGAAGCTCGGGGGGTCCCTGAGCTCCAGGAGGCCTGAGCCCACCGGCCAGAGCCCTGGCGTCTTTGCCCGCCTCCCCCGCTGCGAGGGCCCGCTCTGGAAGGGGAGAGGGTGAGGGGCGGACTCGCTCACACACACAGACAATGACTGCCATGGAAACTAACCAACAAAAAGAAGATTTAGGGAGCCGGACTCCTCTGCCAGATGGAAGAGAATGGAAGGAAGAGGGAAAGGGAAGGGCGTTTATGCAAGGGGCAAAAGCCCACCCCCAGCCCTTAATCCGTTGATTGCAGGTTTCCTCCCTTGGGGGCGGGGGGCGGTGCTGTGGGCAAAAGGGGGAGGGGTGGGGTGAACTTTTTGTGCTAGAGTCCCGAAGAGCCACCCCATACCTTTGCCTTTCCATTCTCAGATGGGGCAGCAGCGTTCAGAGAGGGTGAGCACCTGCTCAAACGCTCAGCGCTGCTGGCCAAGCTAGACAGGCTCTACCAGGTAGAGCTGAACCTTTCAGGACAGTTTGGATCACTTTGCTTGGAGAGGTGGCTCACAGAAGTTTCTTAGATGAAAAGCCCAGTTTTTCAAGGGATAACAAAACACGGCTGCCTTTTAAGCCCGGCTGCCTCTGTCCATGAAGTTAGAGCAGTGTCGGGTGTGGAAAGAGAGCAGGTGCGGGCTCACAGAGATGCGGTCCGGGTGCTTCTCCTTTCTAGGACTTTGAGTTCTGTTTGGGGGCATTATCTCTCTGGAGTAAAAGAAAATCTTAACGAGGGGAACGTTTTTGTGTTCTCCGAGGAGGTACTGTTGGGGTCAGAATGTAAACTGAAGGGGCACCTGGGTGGGTCAGTTGGTTAAGCATCTGCCTTCGGCTTAGGTGATGATCTCAGGGTCCTGGGATCGAGTCCTGTGGGGAGCCCCATGTCAGGCTCCACACTCAGTGGGGAGTCTGCCTCTCCCTCTGCCCCTCCCCCTGCTTGTGCTCTCTCTTAAATAAATAAAGAAATAAAATCTTTAAAAAAATATAAACTGAACACGAGACATCCACTCCAACTATTTAGCTGTGAGACCTTGGGCAAGTTCTTCACCTGTAAAATGAGAGCGGTGGGGTTGTGGAGAAGATTCAAGGTGGGGATGTGTGTAATGGCCTTGGAACAGCGCCTGGCCCGGCGTGTTTGCCATTATCATTGCTATTGTCATCAGGCTTTGGGTCCTGTTTCCTCAGCTCTAAAACTGAGCCGGTAACACCGATCTGTCTCATGGGCATTCAGTGTGAGGATTCATTATGAGCTCAGGCTTGATGGGATGGCTACAAGGGTCTATACATTTGTCAAAAAACCATCCAATGATGGATTTTATTGTATGTAAATGACACCCCGATGTTCATGTGCGTTTATGTAACCAGATACATCAGCATGAGCATTTCAACGTAGGGAAGAGTCACTCCTTCCTTATGCCCTGGCCTTCTCCCCATAAAGAGAGGACGGAAAGGGAGCGTGAGAAGTTCAAGGGGGGGGTTGCAGAGGGAGGAGGTGCTCGTACATCAGCCCTATTGATGTTGTCAGTAATGGGCCACCTATGGAGACTTGAGATATTCTAGAGGTTTCCTGAGGCTTGAACATCAATCTCTCAGCTGCAGAGGCAACACCTGGGTGACTGAGTTGCCTTTAGTTAACACGGCTCCTCATTTCATGACCTGGTCTAAGGGAGCGAACGGCACTCCAGTTTGCTTTCAACATCTGTTCCGGGAGCCATTTCTTCACCATGGCCTCGCTGCCAGAACTATCCCTTTGTCTCCCAGACTCCCCTCGGAGCTGCACTTTGGCCCCTGAACAGGGTGACATGGTGACCATTGGCTGCAGGCTGTCACATCTAATGAAGTGTTGGCCTGGGGAAACAGCTGTCCATCAGAACAGCCGAAGAATGAACTATGCGCCACATTAGAAATGCCTGAGAGATTGCTACAACCCAATTAAAGAGAAGGTGTGTGTGTGTGTGTGTGTGTGTGTGTGTGTGTGTAAAGCGACTAGAGGGGGTGGAAAGTAGAATATAATTAAGAATCAAGTGAAACTGATCCCTGGAGACAGATTATAGACCACAAGCAAACAGCTTGCCTAAATGAGATCTGCCTGGTGATGCTGGAGATTGGACCCAAGTTGCCAAACGGCCCCAAACCAAAGGGAAGCTTGCTGATTCCTATTTGTCCTGTGGGGCGATGCCTATAAATAAATAAATTACATAATCCATAATCTGAGAATAATTTGAACCTCAATTGGTGATGGTCCATTCTAAGCAAATATTTGGAGGCGTTGGCTCTTCTTTCTTCTCTGTTTTGTTCGGGGTTACAAGACGGAGTGCAAGACAGGTGTGAAGACGGTGATGGATGAAGATGTTTCAATCGTGAAATCCATTGGGGAAAATTCTCATCTCTCCAGTGACGCTCACACCCAGGGGCAGGGAAGAGAAGAGGAGGAGGCGAGACCATGACAGCAAAGGTAGCCATTAAGATGATGGCTGCCCTAAATGACAGTTCTGAACGTGAAATCCTGGGGAGGAGGAGGTCTGATGTGCAGCGCAGAACCTTTCCAATGATGAAAACGACTCTTTTGGCAGTGATCTGATATTAGGTGATGAAATAAAGAAAGCATGTTCCAGGGGCGCCTGGGTGGCTCAGTCGTTGGGCGTCTGCCTTCAGCTCAGGTCATGGTCCCAGGGTCCTGGGATCGAGCCCCGCATCGGGCTCCCTGCTCGGCGGGAAGCCTGCTTCTCCCTCTCCCATTCCCCCTGCTTGTGTTCCCTCTCTCACTGTGTCTCTCTGTCAAATAAATAAATAAAAATCTTAAAAAAAAAAAAAGCGTGTTCCAGCTGAAATTAGCAGGCTGGGGTCCAGGTTAAAAAGCAAACAAAGGAAAGCAGCCTGGAGTCAGCTGGGGTTCTGGGATACAGATAAGTCACAAAGCTGGCTTTATCTGCAGGTGTCAGAATTGATCAGCCCAGGGTCTATTTCCAAGGCTCTTCTCTACTCAGCCACCACCCCCGGCCGCACCCCGCCCCCCTGCCAAAAAAAAAAAAAAAAGAGACCCAACCTGAAATATAAAAAGGTGCTGGATCTGAAATCCTGCCTAATTTAAGCTCTGCTCACAAAGAAGGCCAGAGAGCACAGGGAGGGGGGGAAATCAAGTAAGTAAATGTCAGCCCTGCAGTTGGGTAGAAGCCATTAGCCAGGCAGAGCATCCAATTAGAAGGCATTGAATTAGCGCAGTAAGAGAGGAGGCCTGACATCAGAGGGCACCGCGGGGAGGGCCAGTCGAAGTGGGCGGGGTGGGGGGGAGCGAGGCAAGGCAGGCAGTCGGGAGGGGATTACTGTAAGATGTACAAATGGCAGGAACAGATGCCTTCCAAATGACAGAGCCCCCAGTCAGGCACCCTTCATAAAATGCCCACATGATGCCTTTGTCCTCCCCCAAATCCTGCCTCAGGGAGCCCAGCCATCCTATGGGCTATTTTGGAAAAGATTCCTCCCTTCTGCCCGAACCCAGAGACAAAATGTGTAGCTTTCAGCCACTCCGGGGTTTACACGCCAGACAAAGGAGGGGAGCAAATCCCTTGGCAAATAGTGCCCGGGAGATTTCCTTTCTCCCTCTTCAGTCCAAACCTCCTCAAACAGATGCAGAAATACACCTGTCTGCTTGCACACACAAGAGAACTTCGTTCACAGGGAGATGTTTCCATTTAATGTTATAATAATTATCTTATTTTGTAACGTGTTGTCAATGTTGAGTCTTTTTTTTTTTTCCTTTTTATAAACTCGTGTTCCTTTGTCCAGAGAAGGAAAAGATGAACATTTCTCCCGTTTCTCCTACAATGGAAGATTTCAGATTAAGTCTCTTAAAAGCCACGTATGTCAGGGACGCCCATGTGCCACTGACTGCAGGATTTAACAGGGGGAGATCCACTCTGAAAATGAAAATAAAAAGTAGCTTTGATTTAGGACAATCAAATCTCATTTTTTTTTTCACTTAACACATAGCTACTGGGCAACTCCTGAGCACAAAGCATGAGGTGGCATAGCAGGGATGGTCTGTGTGCTTGGGAAGCTTTCAGACTCTAGAGGGGATAAAACACAGGACATACATCTCCTGAGTGGAAGGGGGCGTGTGTTGAGTGACATATAATCAGCCTGCTTTTTGGAGGTGGAGAGGAAGAAGAAATCATAATTATTTGAGAGTAGCAGAGAACACCTTGTTTGTTTGTTTGTTTTTAAGATTTTATTTATTTCAGAGAGAGAGTATGAGTGGGGAGAGGGGCAAAGGGAGAGGGAGAAGCAGACTCCCTGCTGAGCAGGGAGCCCAATGCGGGGCTTGATCCCAGGACCCCGGGATCATTACCCGAGCCAAAGGCAGACGCTTAAACGACTGAGCCACCCAGGTACCGCCAGAGAACACCTTTTAAGAGAGGTGGTCTCTGAACCAGGTCTTCAAAGGCATGTCAGAGCCGAGGGCATTCAAGCAGAGACAAAGTAGATCCACGTTTGCAGACTGACTATAGGTTGTCAGATAAAATACAGGACACCTGGTTAAATTTGACTATTTAGGATATACTTATACTAAAAAATTATTTGTCACTAATCAGAAATTCTGATTTAACTAAGGGCATCCTGTATTTTTATTTACTGAATCTGGTAATCCTATGACAGGAGCAAATGACCGCTCTCACGTCAAGTCCGTGCAATATTCCAGGTGCCTAAATGTGTTATTTGTAACCCACTGCAACGACTTCTACAAAGGCAGCACCCATTTTACAGGTGAGGAAACTGAGGCTTATAGGGTTTAAGCAGCATGTGACTCTGGTCAAGCATTAAGGAGTGCAGAGACAGGGCTTTGCCCTTAGCCTGACGGACTCCTAAGATGCCTTGGGAGTGCTGAAATGCCAGGTGAGGGGAGGCTGGGAGCCAGAGCCAGCTCGTGCTTGAGTGCCAGGCTACAGCGCTGGGCTGCTCCAGAGGCAATAGAGAATCCTTGAAGGTTTTTGAGCAAGGGAGTGAAATGATCAGAGCAGTGTTTGGAATCTCAGTCTGGCTTCAGACTGTAAAATGGGTTTGGTCCAGGTGAAGAGCTGAGAGAGAAGGACGCCATGCAGTCTTCCTTTCTATAGTGGTTTATGGAGCACCTACTAGGCATCAAAGGCATGCTGATGAAAAGGAACAGCATAGTCTTTGTCTTCTAACCTAATAGATTGACAGGCAACTGATTTCAATATAGGGTGTTGAGTTCCGTGAATGAGGAACTTGGCCTGCTTTGAAGACTGTGCAAATAGCATACTGGCGAAGAGATGAGGACCTGAATTAGAGCCATGGAGATGGGATTGTATGTTGCTTTTGTAAATCAAGGTTTTACAATATATTCAGGACATGACCAAATGGTTTAATTCTTTTTAAACATTTTAAAATTTATTTTTATTTTTTAAGTAGGCTTCACGCCCAGCATGGAGCCCAACACAGGCTTGAACTCACGACCCTGAGATCAAGACCTGAGCTGAGATCAAGAGTCTGATGTTTAACCAACTGAGCCACCCAAGAGCCCCTAATTCTTAATTATAAGGATAGTTGGAGCGGGAGAAACATAGATCATTAAAATCTAGCAGTCACTCTAAATTCCAATTACATAGTATCTCATGCTCCCCCCTCCTCTATGGGCTATGGATGTATTTGTGTCTATTCAAAGAGTAAAACATAGTGGCTAATAGTAAAAGCTCCAAAGACCTAAATATAAGAGCTACAACCATAAAACTCTTGGAAGAAAACAGAGACATAAATCTTCATGACCTTGGATTAGGCCATTTTTTTTCAGCTTTATTGAGATATAATTGACATATATGTAAGTTTCAGATGTGTAAGTGATGATATGATTGATACATGTATATATTGCAAAATGATTACCACAGTAAGGTCAGTTAACAGCTCCATCACCTCACATAATTACCTTTTTTTTGGTGGTGATAACATTTAAGATATATTCTCTTAGCAACTTTTTTTTTTAAGTGTAGGCTTTTTTTTTTTTTTAAGATTTTATTTATTTGACAGAGAGAGACACAGCGAGAGAGGGAACACAAGCAGGGAGGAGTGGGAGAGGGAGAAGCAGGCCTCCCGCTGAGCAGGGATCCCGACGTGGGGCTCGATCCCAGGACCCCGGGATCATGACCTGAGCTGAAAGCAGATGCTTAATGACTGAGCCACCCAGGCACCCCAACAACTTTCAAGTATATAACACAGTTCTGTTAACTCTAGTTAGGCGATGGTTTCTTAGCTAGGACACCGGAAACAGAAGCAACAAAAGAAAAAAATCTTCTGTATCAGTACTTCATTTCTTTTTTCTTTCTTTCTTTTTGCCTAATAATATTCCATCGTATGGACATGACACATCTTTTTACCTATTCATCAGTTGACAGGGTTTCTTTGGGGGGAGGGTGTGATGAAAATGTTCTAAAATGGATTGTGGTGATGGTTGCACAGCTCTGTTTGGTAAAAGCCACCGAATCATACACTTTAAATAGTTAAATTGTATGGTATGTTAATTATATCTCTAAAGCTTTTGCTTTGTTTTTTGTTGTTTATTAATTTTTAAGATTTATTTATTTCAGAGAGAGAAAGCACACATGTGCACCCATGTGGGTGGAGAGGGGTGGGTTGCAGAGAGAGAGGGAGAGGGAGAATCTTAGGCAGACTCCCCACGGAGCTCAAAGCCTGTTGGGGGGCTCGATCCCATGACCCTGAGATCATGACCTGAGCCAAAATCAAGAGTCAGTCACTTAATCAACTGGGCCACCCAGTAACCCCTTTTTCTGTTTGTTTTTTTAAGAGCAAAGCTGTCAGCATCATGTAGATATGGGTTTGTATCCCAGTTCTCCATTTGATTTTGAATAAGTCAACTTTCTGGGTCTTAATTTTTCTTCATCTGCAAAATCAGGATTATTATAATACCTATTTCACAGCACTGCTGAGAGAAGTAAATGAAATAATGCATGTAAAAACACTTAGCACCGCTCCAAGCATACAGTAAGCTTTTAATTAATGTTACCTAGGCCACTAAGTTTGGGTGAGTACCAACTTTTTGTGTGACCACAGACCACGCTTACTTCTAGCACCTTAACTTATACAAAAGTATGCTCTGGAAACTTCATGGGCCTGTGTGTACGTTTAAGGAAGTTACAACCGTGTCATTCCATATAGCATTTCGAAACGAGGGAATATACTTCTCAACTGTTGAAACTCAATCCTCAAACAAACAAACAAAAGACAGCCATGGTTTAACTTTGGTTAAAAGTTTCACAGCAAACTCAGCAGGGGGCATTTATGTCAACGTCACACCCTTTGAGAGGAATTCAATGAAGACATCTTGGAAGGTATGTGATTGACTAAAAGAGGGTATAACCAGGGCCAGAACAGCAAGGAAAAGTTCTACCACAGTTTCTTCAGCCTCCACATTTTTTTCCATCGTTTTTTTCCATCATTTAAACGTGGACCATGAAAATTAAGCATTTGTATTTACACGTGCAAGGTATGCTGTGCAAACATAATTGCTTATGAACATATGAGAAGATTGGAAAATAATGTAAAAAAGCATAGAGCAAAAAAGAAATCATTTGGACGAACAACTTTAACAGTTTACATTTCTTCTAATCCTCTTGTCCGACTTAAATGGGGAAAGGCTTACAAGTGTAGATAAGACAACCAACCAAAGGGATCTCAACTGGGGCAAAGAAACATTATATTAAGAAGAAATGCTGCTTTTTGAATACCTGCTAGGTACAAAGATTTTTAATATATTATCTACCGCACAAAACCCATGCAGGGGGGGATTATTTTAACTCCCGTGTTATAGATGAGAAAACGGAAGCCCGGAGTGAGTTTCCCAGGATCACAGAGGTAGGAGGTGGTCGCACCAGAACCTGACCCCCATGAGTCTGATACCATACAGAAGCTTCTTCCCCTTCTACCACAGATCACTGGGGCCTCTCTCATACTTGGCCTGGTTCTCCAGTGAAGACCAATCTTAAAGCCACACCGCCTCCTCTTCTCTGAGCTAGATCGTTTGAAAGGTTTTAACCTTCCCCACAGTGGCCTTCACCTAAGGCAACTCATTTCCAACCTTGGCTGCACCTGTTCCTGTGTCCCTCCACCAGAGAATCTGATGTAATTGGTCTGGGGTACAGCCCGGGGTCAGAGAGCACTTAAAAGGTCCCCAAGTGGGGCACCTGAGTGGCCCAGTCGGTTGAGCGTCCCACGCTTGGTTTCAGCTCAGGTCATGATCTGGGGGTCCCAGGATTGAGCCCCGCCTCGGGCTCTTCACTCGGCACAGAGTCTGCTTGTCCCTCTCCCTCTGCTCCTCCCCAACCCCCACTCTCTCTCTCAAGTTTAAAAAAAAAGTAAAGTCCCCAAGTGATTCTAATGGGCAGCCAGGTTGAGGACCACTGGATCAGGGGTATCTGTGTGGTACGGATTCTGAGCCTTCAGTCCAAACCTGCATCGTGAAGGACTCCGAGGAGATGCCCCATCTCCACTCGCATGGCCCGATCAGATTTGCCCAGAAGCTGCTGGGCCTTTAAGATAAAGAAGAAAAATACTTCCTTACCAGGCCTAAAGACAGCCCAGCCAAGACTCTTGCACCGTAGGCTCCTGTTAGATAAGAAGACCAAACCCCAGGCTCTCAGCCAGCAATCCCCGGGGTCAGCCGGTTGCTTAGCCAGTTCAGTAGTTGCGTGAACAAAATGCACCCCGGCAGCAGTTTGTGGAATTCGATGCGAGGAAAACCCGCTCTCCTCCCACACCTACCAGGTGACCTGGACAGGAAAGACAGCTGATTAAGCAGCCTACCTCTCTCCTCTGGCTTCTCTCCGACGCTTCAAGAGCAAGGGATGACTTGGCCCCCAAACAGGCTGGGAGGATCGGTGTCATTTTGGGAAACACAGGAGAAAGACATCCAAGGAGAATGACGGGGAGGCGATCAGGAACTGGAGGAGTAAGAAGCCCATGTGATTTTCCCTGGGGTTTCTCTATTGTTTGCAAACCCCACACTGTGAAGACGCTCTGCCCATCTCAGGGATTGTGAAAAAGAAAAGCAGAGTGTGAACATTCTGAATTTTAGCCCTCATATTAACATTAATTGAGAGATAAGATTCACCCTCCCCTTTTCCCTTTTAGGATCCACATGCATATGAACACCTAGTTTAATCTCAAAACCATTTACCCAGAAACCTCAGCTACCCAGGACAAAAACATGGGCTTGACTTCTGCGACAGAGTTTCGGGCCCTCGTTTTGAGCCTCTTGACCTACATTTTCTTTCCAGTCCTTATTAGAATTGTGTTCCCACTAACATTTACTGGATCCTTACTCTCTGTCAGCACCGGCTAGGTACTGGAGACTTATCGGGGATCCAGACACGGCCCTGGTGCTCTGCGTTCACAATCTAGTTGAAAGCTACACATCTGCCCCTTACCAGGTGATGAGTCCGACTAGGCTAAGAGATTTAATAATAATAATAATAGTAAAATCCCAATCAATTATAAGTCCAGTGAGAGGGTTTCTCCATGTTGGTTTGTAACCTCCCCGGGAGCTACTCTGGTGAAATCTGAAACTGCAGCCCCCCACCTCCCCCACCTTCCCCACCCCACCTCCCCACCCCCACCCCATACTCAGAGGGCAGGGAGAGACCAAGGAAGAGGCAGGTCACTCCAAGTTGGTAGGTGACAATTTTAACAAGCAAAGGGAACTTACACAGGAGGCTTGTCTCAGGCAATGGGAAGATGAATGGATCCCCGCAGCCGCCCCCTACATCTGAAATTTAGAGAGAGAGAAGCCTTAACTGGGTTCAGGCAAGCATACTGTCCAGGTGTTCTCAACACCGCTTCACCATTTCAGGGCTACATCCTTGGAGCAGCCTCTGGGAGCGGAAAAGGCAAGGGGAACCCACACTCTGAGGACAGGGGAGGGGGGAGGAGCCTCTGAGTACCCGGGTCCAGCTCACGCATCAACTGGCAGTCACATCTTCTCGATGACCTTCCACAACATTCCAACCTCCAGAAGATTACAGCCAGAAGATGCAAATGCAGGGAAGAACTGCTGGAAATAGTTGGAAGTCTGAAAGCAGAGGGAAAAAAACAAACAAAACCAACAGCTCAGAAAGCACAGCAGTCTGGGGCTTTTAGCGTAGGGCAAGCTGTCTTATAGGCCTCTGTGGGCACCCCTATTTTAATATGGCAGTAAAATATAACTAATAACAGCTATGACTTATTGCTAGATGCCGCACCATGTGGGCTCTGGTATAGACGGTTTCAGTGAGCCCTCGCAGCAACCCGGCGTGACTCCCAGTCCCCACTCGGCAGACGGGGGACTGGAGCCCAGCCACGCAGCTTCCCGGCCCCCCGGCTGGCAGGTGCCGGGTCAGAATTGGAGCCCACGTCTATCTCTCTTTCCACCCATCCCCAAAGTGATGCTCATGGTTATGAAGTCAAAAGCACATGAGAGTTGGCAGGGAGGCCCTTGTTTGACTGAGGAGGAAACAGAGGGGAAAGTCATTCCAAATATGCAAAATTATATTTATTAAGATTCTTTGCTTAAGAGGAGGGCAAAGAAGGGTATAACATTAAAACTAATGATGTAATGTATGGGGATTAACATAACAATAAAAAATTTAAAAAAAAAAAAAAGAAGGGTATAACATTTCAGGAAGATTTCCACCAAATAGTATCCCCATAACACTGTCCCAGCCTGGGTTCCCCAGGCACAGAGCCTGAAATAGACACTTGGGGTGTATGACTTGTTAAGAAGCGTGCTTCAGGGGGCGCCTGGGAGGCTCAGTTGGTTGAGCAGCCGACTCTTGCTTTCAGCTCAGGTTGTGATCTCAGGGTCGTGGGATTGAGCCCTGTGTTGGGTTCCAGGCTCAGTGCTGAGTCTGCTTGTCCCTCTCCCTTTGCTCCTCTCCCCACCACTCGCTTTCTCTCTCTCTCTCAAATAAATAAATAAATAAAATCTTAAAAAAAAAAGATTCTCTCTCTCGGGGAGCCTGGGTGGCTCAGTCGTTAAGCGTCTGCCTTCAGCTCAGGTCATGATCCCGGGGGTCCTGGGATTGAGCCCCACATCGGGCTCCCTGCTCTGCGGGAAGCCTGCTTCTCCCTCTCCCACTCTCTCTGTTTGTGTTCCCTCTCTCGCAGTGTCTCTCTCTGTCAAATAAATATAATCTTAAAAAAAAAAGATTCTCTCTCTACCTCTCCCTCTGCCCCTCCCCCCTCTAAAATTAAAAAAGAAGTGTTCTTCAGAAAGACCTGTAAGGCTCTGAAGCGGGATAAAGGGAAAGAGCCACATAGAGCTTTGGTGCCAGGCAAACTGTAGCCCTGGCCTGATTCACGGTAGATGGGTGGGCAGGCAAGGTCCTCTGGATCATAAATAAAATGGCAGAGTGTTCTCTCCCCACCTTGATGCCAAGGGGCTGCCCTTTCATTTTTCCGTATCAGTTCGTCTTTGGCTGTGGGCTGCCCAGGGTGGGTATAAACTGAACAAGAGAAGTAGCCCTAAGCAGCTGAGGACAACTCTCGGAAAGAGGGGTCCTCCATGAGCTTTTAGCAGCCAACGCACACAGTAGGGCTGGGTACACTGGGCCAGGGAGGAAATCTGGGCAGAGCACCAAAACAGCATCCACTGACATACTTGGACAAGGTGTAATCCTCTGTCTGTGTCTTTGCTTTCCCCACCTGATCGTGAGCTTCCGTGTCATTATATCTCAGTTCCTAGCACAGGGCTCGGCACATAATAGGCTCTCTGTAAGTATCAGCAGAATGATTCGCAGGAGGAAAATTGCCACTGCTTTCAAAGAGGCAAACTCTAGTTATCTGGAAAAAATTGCCAGCTAAGTGAGGTATCACTGGGCTTAGGGCCACACTGGAGCTCAAGAGAGGACAGGCAGAAAGACTCTTTGAATACGGGGCCCCAAACTTCCATCGGCAGCCGGATTTGCTGAGAATGCAGATCTATTCATCTAAGCAATATTGTGTCCCCACTTTGGGAGAGCATATCACATCAAAAAGAATATTTTGATGGCTTCCCACAAGCAGGAGACTTATGTGCTGTCACTGAGAATTAATTGTCGAAAGCCTAGCCTAAGGAAATGCCCAATTTTCTCCTTTTTGCTACCAGATTTGGTATAAGCAAGAAGTAGACTGGCAGATGATTAGTGATGTGTTCTCTACACCTCTCCAAATGGCCTACTTTTGCAAGCAACGTCCCACCTTTAAATAAAGCTGCTAGCAAATGCAGAAAGCTGTCTATGTTCTCTTGCCAAGTTGCAGTACTGTGGTTATAAGTGAAATGCAAGAGACCTCTGGAATCCGCATGGCCGCTACTACTCTGGTAAAGGGAAATCCCTTGACCCTGGGGTCTCACGTACTGGGATGTACTTTCACTTTCCACACTTGTCAAAAATCAAGAGGGATGCAGGATATTGTCTGACCTCTGAATACGGTTGCAGGAACAGACACCAGATACGGTGGGGAAGTGGATTGCTTTCGAACCAAAAATCAAGAGATGGAAGGCATCAAGTGAGATGGGGCTGTTAGGGGCTATTTCACTAGTTCTCCGTTAAAACCAAACAAAATAATGGTAAGCGTTAGTGGAATTTGGGGGGCGAAAGTGACTTTGGGGCTAGAAAATGCATGTGGGCACCTCAGATCTCAGATGGGCTCTGCTAGAATCACCCCAAGGTTGATGCCCGCGTATTCACCAGTTACAGTACCTGAGTGGGCCCTTCCTGTTCTGGCACATTCTGGTTGGGTTCCCATGGGCACAATGTGGAAAGTCAAGGGCTTATCCAGATACAGTTTGTCTGGGGTGGGATGCTGGCAAAGAAAGAAGAAAAGGACAGCAGGTGCTCCAAAGTTGCATTTCCATAGAGGGAGAACACTGGAGGTCTGGAAGCAGAATATAAACTGTAGATGGATTTTGTTTGGCCCACAGTTTTGTTTTGTTTTGTTTTGTTTTTTTACAAATTTTGAATGAGTTGCCAATTTGAAGAATTCAGAGATTTCACCTAAATACCCAGAATTTTCGCTTTTCTAGAAAAATCTACCCACATCACTACGCATGGCACATCTTGGTTGGGCTGGGGAGCCACTGCCCCCTCTGGCATAATGTACGCCCTGCAAGTCACGGGGCTCACGCTTCCCTTTATGCACCTTGCGTGGCCCTTGTGGGTGGGTGAGTTTGAGACCCCTGATACTGTGGGCAAATGCTGTGGATAATTGCTTGGTTTCTTTTTTCTTTTTCTTTTTTTAATTGCAGTAAAATATACACAAAATTTACCATTTTAATCATTTTTCAGTGTACAGTTCTGTGACGAAGCACACTCACACTACTGTGCAACCATCACCACCGTCCATCTCCAGAATGCCTTTCATCCTCCAAAACGGAAACTCTGTGCCTGTTCAACTCTCCACGCCCCCTTGGCAACCAGCATTCTACTTTCTGTCTCTAGGAATTGGGCTCTTCTAGGCACCTCGTAGAAGGGAAGTCCTACGGCACGTGTCCTTTTGTGACAGGCTCACTTCACTTAACACAATGTCTTCAAGACTCCTCATGGCTTAGTTTCTGACTCAGAATTCTGGGGCTCAGTTTATGGATGAAACTGAGGCCCCAGAAAAGCCCTACATTCCTACAAGCAGCGCGGGGCCCAGATGGGTTTGGAAACTGGATCCTCTCAGTCCCTGCTCAGAGCACTTTTCCTCCACGTCACTCTTCTTCTTCCTTCTCTTCTTCTCCTCCTTCTCCTCCTTCTACTACTTCTTCAAGATTTTATTTATTTGAGAGCGAGAGAGAAAGAAAGAGAGAGCGCACAAGCAGGGGGAGCAGCAGAGGGAGAGGGAGAAGCAGGCTCCCTGCTAAGCAGGGAGCCCTATGTGGGCTGAAGGCAGATGCTTAACCCACTGAGCCGCCCAGGCGCCCCACGTTGTTCTTCTTAGACCAGATTTCGACTCCCCAGTAGGGCAAGTAGGAAAGATGTGTTCTTCACAGCAGCAGAGTGATCCTTGTTCATACGGGTTGTGAACCTGCCCTCCTGCTGGTTGGCCCCTTGGAGGGGTTGCCCAACATCGGTCTCGTGAAAGGGGAAGGAGGTGCCCTCTAATGAGGACGGTGATGGACGTTAATAACCTATTCCCCTCCTAAAGGCCAAAACATAGTTGCAACCAAAAAAAAAAAGACAAACTCACCCTGTCCCCTCCACATACTTTTAGTGAATCCTTGAACTCCAAAGAGGATTTTAACAATGGCTCTCTAGGAAATTGTAGCTGTCACACCATTCTTATTGCCAGGAAATGAGGAGAGCCACCTTCATTCATGTCTGAGTGTTTCTAGAATAACCTCCTTCTGGCTCTCTGGAGATTGATTCGAGAGGTTACATCCCTCCACCCCCACCCCAACACACAAGAGAACATTCGCAGGAGCAATTATTTAACAGCGAATGTGGTCTTCTAAGGCTGAGAGGGAGCTCGTGGTAACCATGCTGATGAGCATGCATATGTCCTCCCCGCTCCCTGCTTTACCTCCGTGGCACCTGGCCAATCTGCCCCCCTCCTCTGCACTCACCTGCTTTGCCAGAACGCACCAGAAGGATGTGGGGGCAGGCTGCCTACCCAGGCGGGCACGGGAGCCCTGGCTGACAGCGGCACTGACATTCTGTACCCTCTTAACAGGTTCATTCCTTCTTGAGCAAGCTTGTTAAAAATTAGGCGGCTTCACACAAACTAACTGGCTTCTGTCTCATTTTCTGCCACACAGGTTTCTACGGGGAGTCTTCCTCCCAGAGCACATGTTACGGTGGTTAGGCACTTTCTCATTTTAATCTTGAGATAATTTCTTGCTTCAGGAAAGAGTGAAGTTTAATTTTACTCCAAACATCAGCCCCTTCACATTACTCTAATCAATAAGACTTTTCTTGGCTGGGGTGGGGGTGGGGCTTGGGGAGAAAAGGAAAGAGGGGGGGAAAAAAGGCAAGAAAAGGCAACCTCCCTAACGTCAATAATCTTTTTTCCTTACATGAAGAATTATCATCAGCTACTATAGATATGAATAATGTGGTCTAGCACTTCTTTATTTATGACTATGGCAATGAAAATAACTTGGTACCTAACCAATTATTTTTAAGAGGTGGTAGCACAGTGTTTCTTTGAATGTTGCAAATCAGAAATAGAACTTTTAAGAATTTCTTCCATCTGCCAGCCTGGATGTTGGCTGGGTAGAGATTTTAACAGCACACATGTGATAGGATGGGCCTCCTCGCCCCCTGTGCAGAACACAAGCCCATGAAACCCAGCGCCCCTCTGTGACATGCAATTAGCTGAATTCGGCTTTGCCAGCCAGCACTCCAGCGCTGAACTGTTTGGCAATCAGGGGAGACAGAGCCCCCTGTCTGGGCGGCAGGTCTTCCCCGGAGGTAAGTAGTGACATTTACAGGAATGAGCACTCTGCTGCTCTGGGAATGACAGCCTGTTACAGGGGTAAACACTGCATAATGAGGTTGATCGGGAATGCCTTTCGGCAGCAGAGGCTTGCTCATTTTAGGAACTTCTTTTAGGGATGAAAAGGAGGCAAAATCTGGGGTATTGGTTTTGTGGTTTCACATGTCTATTTGGGTTGGAAAAGGCTTAAAAAGGAAGTGGGCTCGTTCTGCATAGAGTGAAGCCGGCACTTGGAGAAGAGATCCAGAGATGATTAAGATACAGTCCCCAACCCAAGCAGCTCCAGGATTTGTAGGGGAAGGCAGACGAGTAGTTAGGACTGGAAAAATACAACATCCTGATGGCTGGGAGTTTGCTCTTGACAAGAGGAGAATAAATCTCTATACAGATTCCCTTTCTACTACTGAGACTAGGGGGAGAGGGAGCCCTGCCTGGGAATTTGATTTGGCCCAAGGTAAGAAAATCTCAGTGTCGTGGCTTCTGCTGGATCCATGTGGAGCTGGAGGTGGGGTGGGGGGCAGGTAGATGACTCTGTTGGGAAGAGCACCCATGTAGGCTCAGGTCTCTCCTGCCCACATTTTAGCTTCCTTGTTATGTCTGAAATTTCAGACAAGCCTGTTACATAGCTCAAGTTGTAGTGCTGTGAAGAATTTGGGCACAGGGCAGTGGTGGAAGTGGCCTTCTGCTCCAGCCCTCTGCTGAGGTCAGCTTGGTGGCGGCCGTTTCCTATGGAGGATGCTGTCTTGGGAGGACAGTCAGTCCCACTCCCCATACACACTTTCCCCACATGACCAGGGGAAGGTGAGTCTTGAAGAGAGGGTCATGAAATACTTGGTCACATCATCAATATTCAGAAAACAGGGCAAGTGCATTTTTGGGGGTTTTAACGATTTCCTTTCATTCCCCACCCTATTTGCCCTGGGCAACCGTGTCCACTCCTTTTCTCCCTGGGCGGCCCATGGAGGTGCCCCACGGCTGCTCTCCCGATGGATGTCTTCTCTCCTGTTCTGTATGCCCGAGTCTCTTCCTTTTAGACAAATTTTTTCCCAAAGAGG
Source organism: Halichoerus grypus (assembly GCF_964656455.1). Taxonomy (NCBI): domain Eukaryota; kingdom Metazoa; phylum Chordata; class Mammalia; order Carnivora; family Phocidae; genus Halichoerus; species Halichoerus grypus. The sequence continues at coordinate 130,906,500 of NC_135718.1, forward strand.
GAACCAGTCCCCAGAGTGCATAGATTCCGGATGGACCTACCCCACTGGTCCTCTGGCCTAACTCTTAGGGTCAGCCTGGCTGAGGCTTGAGCTAGGACCCTTCCTACATAAGCAGCTGATGGTGATGGACCGCAGCAGTACTTTTTAAACCTTAATATGTGTGGGAATCCTGGGATCCTGTGAAAATGCAGGTTCCAGCTTAGTAGGTGAGGGTAGGTCCTGAGATGCTAACGCCGCTGGTCGGGGACTCACACCCTGAGTGGTAAGGCAATAACCAGGTGCCTTGTGCAGTCTCTTTAACTGATTCCAGGATTCTAATTTACAAAAATTTATTGGCAAAAGTGGAAAGCACTGAAGCAGCCTTTCTAGGAGACATTTGGGTTTTTTATTCTTTTTATTTTATTTTATTTTTTAAAGATTTTATTTATTTATTTGAGAGAGAGAATGAGAGAGAGCACATGAGAGGTGGGAGGGTCAGAGGGAGAAGCAGGCTCCTTGCTGAGCAGGGAGCCCGATGCGGGACTCGATCCCGGGACTCCAGGATCATGACCTGAGCCGAAGGCAGTCGCTTAACCAACTGAGCCACCCAGGCGCCCGACATTTGGGTTTTTTAATGCTTAATTATATTAAGAACAGAAGTGTCCTTTTTTAAGAACATGTGACCATCACTGTAGGTTGCTTCCTCCTATTCTTATACCCAATCCTCTTCTCCCCTGTCTGCCTCATACAGAGACTGCTAAAGCTCAAATGCTCACTCTCCCAGCCTCCCTTACTGTTCTTCTTCTTTTTTTTTAAGATTTTATTTATTTATTTTGACAGAGAGAAAGGGGGGGAGGGAGGGAGAGAAAGCACAAGCAGGGGGAGCAGCAGAGGGAGAGGGAGAAGCAGGCTCTCTAATGAGCCAGGGAGCCCGATGTGGGGCTTGATCACAGGACTCTGGGATCATGACCCGAGCTGAAGGCAGACGCTCAACCAAGGCACCCCCCTTCCCTTACTGTTCTTACGGATAGGGATGTGGTTAGCCCTTGTGTTCTGCCTTAAATGCTAATGCACTGGCCTAAGCTGCAGAACTAATTTCAGCAGTTCAAAGATAGCAGGCCAGGGGCGCCTGGGTGGCTCAGTCGTTAAGCGTCTGCCTTCGGCTCAGGTCATGATCCCAGGGTCCTGGGATCGAGCCCCGCATTGGGCTCCTGCTCGGCGGGAAGCCTGCTTCTCCCTCTCCCTCTCCCACTCCCCCTGCTTGTGTTCCCTCTCTCGCTGTGTCTCTCTCTGTCAAATAAATAAAATCTTTAAAAAAAAAAGATAGCAGGCCAATGTCTTTGTGATTCTCTCAGCCTTTCTCATATGCTTTTTACCTCATGGTCACAGAATAGCTGCTGCTGCTCAATAAGATCTAACATCTCTCTCTCTCCCTTTTTAAGTAATCTCTACACCCAGTCGGGGGCTCGAACTCACGATCCTGAGAGTCTGAGCCAGCCAGGTGGTCCCCAACCTCTCTTAATGTCACTGAATAGCTAGTCAGTTTCAGATTTTTTTGATCATAATTTTTTCTACAGTTGATTTAGTTGAATCAGAATTATATGTTTGGTTATTTTTACCAATGTTGTATGTCTTAAGCTCCAAATTTCTTATGAGATTAAAAATAAATTCTTATTTAAGTCCCCTTACCAGAGTGTTATGTTCCTTGCAGTTGAACTGTAATACAGTATTACCATTTTTAAATATTAAAATTTATTCTCTCTCATTAGCAAATTAATACACCCTGCTTACGAAATCTTTAAAAATGTGGAAAAGTAGGAATAAGGAAAAGAAAATTAGAGAATCCCATCATTGAAGTACTGTTAACATTTTTGTGTATTTTCTTCTGGTGGTGTGTGTACAGTTGAGATAACACAGTAATAACAAATCCGTGTCTTTTGTGTACCATTAAAAAAAAAAGTAAGTTAAAAAATAAAAAATAAAAAAAACATTAAAGTAAATTAGGGGTGGGGAGCCTGGCCGGCTCAGTCAGTAGATGTGCAACTCTCGATCTTGGGGTCATGAGTTTGAGCGCCACGTTGGGTGTAAAGTTTTCTTAAAAAAAAAAAAAGCAGCATATTAGGGGTGACGAAAATATTCTAAAGTTGATTGTGGTGATGACTGTGCAACTCTATGAATATACTAAAGATCATAGAATTGTACACTTGAGGTGAATTGGATGACTTGTAAATTATATCTCAATAAAACTGTTATTAAATTTTTATAAATAAGCATTTCCTGTTATGATAAATTCATTGCTAGTATTTTTAATTGTTGTATAATCTATCAAGAGGCTATACGTCCATTTATCAAACTATTCCCCTATTGTTGGATATTTGGGATGGTTCTACATTTTGGTTATCATAAAAATTGCTGCAGTCAACTAATTGATACTTAAGACTCCTCTTGGGGCACCTGGCTGGCTTAGTCAATAGAGCGAGTGACTCTTGATTTCGGGGTCGTGAGTTCGGGCCCCATGTTGCATGTAGAGTTTACTTAAAAAAAAAAAAAGACTTCTCCTTCTTAACTATAGAGAACAAACTGCTGGTTACCAGAGGGGAGGTGGGTGGGGGGATGGGTTGAACAGGTGATGAGGATTAAGGAATGCTCTTGTTGTGATGAGCTCCGGGTCTTGTATGGAAGTGTTGAATCACTATATTGTACACCTGAAACTAATATTGCACTGTATGTTAACTAACTGGAATTTAAATAAAAACTTTAAAAAGAGAGGGACGGGAAGACTTCTCTGTATCTAGAATTAGTCTCTCCAGGAAGTAGAAATATTGTGCCGAAGTGTAACATTGCTTGAGCATTTCTTTTTTTTTTTCCTTTTTTTTTAAAAGATTTTATTTATTTATTTGACAGAGAGAGACACAGCAAGAGAGGGAACACAAGCAGGGGGAGTGGGAGAGGGAGAAGCAGGCTTTCGGCCGAGCAGGGAGCCCGATGCGGGGCTCGATCCCAGGACCCTGGGATCATGACCCGAGCCGAAGGCAGACGCCCAACGACTGAGCCACCCAGGCGCCCCTGCTTGAGCATTTCTTGAAGGCTTACTACCCATCAGGTGTGGACCACACTAAGTACTTTGTATGGATTATTTCTTCAAATTCTTCATCCCCTAAGAGGTCTATTCTATCCCTACTTTTAGAAGTTGAAACTGAAGCACAGAGAACAAGGAACTCACCCAAGGTCACAGAACCAATAAGTAGGGGAGACAGGCGCCTCCCCAGCTCTGCCTGCTCCCGGAGGCCACAATGCCAACATTCCCTCATCGGGCATTAATTTTTTCAAACTTTGCTAGTTTCACTGGCAAAAATGCTGTCTCGTTCTACATTGTTTTCCTTTCACGACTGGTGATGCTGGATATGGCTCTGTGTTTGCCGAACCAGACACATTCCTTTTTTGTTATTTACCTGTTGTGTTGTGGCCTTTCGCATAGTTGACTATACCATTGGAAGAGTGAATGAAGTGGGACCTATGGGCTTAGTACCGTAGTTCAAAAGAAAAAACACCAGGCATGGTTTTCTTTTCAGAAGTATACTCAAATGTGGCAGCATTTTTAATGATGGCCAGCATGACTCAGGGAATTCCCTGTTCCTCAAGCTCTTCGACAAGAGTGCCTTGTTCTCTCCCTCGTTCCTGCCACCATGGATGCTGGTTTCAGGTCATTGTGACTTTTGTTCATTGCCCTCTACCTCCCTGGCCTATTTCCTTATCTTGAAACATGAGTGGTGAACTAGACAGCACGTAAGGCCCCATCGGCTTTGAAATTATGAGCTGGGTACGGATTTGTGAGAGCAGCATAGTGGATAGTGACGTGGCTATGGGGCTGGGCATCCCCCTTCGGAACAGTCTTTCTGTTCTTTCCTGCACCTGGAGGGCTTAGAGTAGCACTCAGGGGCTCTCTCATTACTTCCTAAAGCACTTAGCCAAAGAACGGCTTCCTTTCCACTGTTACGTAGACAAAGATCACAATGATGAAAATGCCAAACATAGCAAGCTTCAAGCCCACTGGAAGAATTTCTTGGTTCCCGCACTCAAAACTCCTGCTCATGGGCCAGTAGTCTGTCTCTCGGGTGCTACTCCATCCTTTGAATCGGGTGTCTGATGCTCTTGAAGGTAACCTGTGAAAACATTAGTGGCTCTTAGGGTTGTGGACAGCTATGACTTGAGCACCCCCTTAAAGTATGTGGCCCTTGAGCCCCAAGGGAGCAACCGTGGTGGGGCTAAAATTTAGTGAGCAGCCCTCTACTTGTTTAAAACCTATGCTGATTTCAACAAGTGAGATCAACAAGGTATCACAGGGATGTGAGATCCCTAAAATCCCCCAAAGCATTTATTTAGTATTACCACCTGCTTGCATAACATCTTTCAATGCTGGCCCAAGGCCTGCCGCAGGGACCCGCAGATCCTTCAATCCCCACTGGAAACGGGTACAGGTAGATGGGGGACGCCAGTTCCCATGCTCTCTCCTCTCTCTCTTCACAGGTGTGAATAAGGACTACCCCTCAGGGGTGGGATGGGAAGCGCTTTTGAAATCTGCTAATGTTGGTTTAAAAGGACAAGATGGTACGTTCTGAAATCTCTTAGAATTTTATGTACCCACCTGTCTAATCCTGGAAATCTGCCTCACTTTATTCAGAAGTTCTGGAACTTTCCAGAAGACTTTACTTTCTGAACAACAAATAATATGGCCTGTCCTGAGCTCTTATTTCAGCTACCTGCTCCTTTTCTCCCCGCTTTCTCCCTATTTTCCAAGACACAAATAGGAATAAACGTCTCCAAAGACTACAAATCAAGACACGTGACTTCTGGTCTCAGTTCATTGTGACTTTTGGCATCCTCCTCTGCCTCTCTGACCTGTTTCTTTATCTCCAAATATAAGTGGTGAACTAGACAGTATACAAAGTTCTTTCAGCTTTGAAATGATGAGATATGGGACGCCTGGGTGGCTCAGTCGGTTAAGCGTCTGCCTTTAGCTCAGGTCATGATCTCAGGGTCCTGGGATCGAGCCCTGCATAGGGGGGGGTCCTTGCTCAGTGGGGAGCCTGCTTCTCCCTCTGCCTGCCGCTCCCCCTGCTTATGTTCTCTCTCTCTCTCTCCCCCTCTCTGACAAATAAATGAAAACTTTTTTAAAAATGATGAGATACTATGAATCTTTCTTCTTTCTCAACAGATTCTTTTCAGCCTCAAACCTTTCACAGAAATCTGAATAACAAATTTTTCCCCAGGAGTTATATAAGACAACAATATCCTCTCATACACTAAGCAAAGCATTACCTTATTCCCTCAGAAGTCTTATAAGCCAGGCAGTAGATATCTAGGGCTTTTGGTTTAGTGATGGAAGTCTCCAGTCTCTAATGAACAGAAAGAAAATATCAAGAAGAATTTATTGTTTCCAATGTCTTGTACAAAGGACTTTATTTTTTTATTCTAGAAAAAGCCATATAATCTGAGTACTGATAGATGTTTTGGTATGTCAGGTATTTAGCCACCTCATAACATGAACTTTAAGTTTGCCTTTACTCAATAATTAGCAAAAACATTCAAGTGCCATGGAGTAATATTTTACTTTAGTGACTCACACATTAACAATAGACACACTGGTAAATAGGGTCACATGATGCAAGTAGCATTCTGGTCTTAAATATCAACTCTTTATTTTGCTCTTACTTGTACTTTATTGCTTGGAGCTTCCTCTATGAGCAGGCGTCATTTGTATATAAAGAATAACATTATTTTAAAAAACAAGTTGGGGGGTGCCTGGGTGGCTCAGTCAGTTAAGCGACTGACTCTTGGTTTTGGCTCACGTCATGGTCTCAGGGTCACGAGATTGAGCCCTGCGTGGGACTCCGTGCTCAGTGGGGAATCTGCTTGAGATCCTCTCTCCCTCTGCCTCAGCAACCACCCCCCGACTTGCGTGCTCACATGTGCATGCTCCCTCTCTCAAAAAATAAATAAATCTTTTTAAAAATTAAATAAATAAATAAAAATAAAATAAAAAAGCAAGTTGGCCATGGACAAAAACTGGAAAGTAATTTCAGAAAATGAAAATGTTGTCCTGTAAGAGGGATAGCAATAATGATTATGATTCTGGTAATTATTATTCATTGCGCATTGCTGTTTTTCCTCATAGGCCTGGTTTTCCTTGATTGTCCACTCATGGTTATGATGCAGGCCTCCTCATCCTCAAATGTCTGCAATGTCCAGGCCAGGTGTGTTGTGTCTGCAGGACCAATGGTCTCAGCCCAAGGTGGGCTGGGGAGGGCAGGGCCCGGTGTACCATCATTTACGGCTGGTCACCCCTTTCCCGATACTGGCCACGGATGCCCAAGCAGCTACGGCCTCCACCCCTCGCCTCCACTCCCTGCCTCAGCTTCTTAAAGAAGTTGTTCTTTTTTTTTTTTTTAAAGATTTTATTTATTTGACAGAGAGAGACACAGCGAGAGAGGGAACACAAGCAGGGGGAGTGGGAGAGGGAGAAGCAGGCTTCCCGCTGAGCAGGGAGCCCGACGTGGGGCTCAATCCCAGGACCCTGGGATCACGACCTGAGCTGAAGGCAGACGCTTAACGACTGAGCCACCCAGGCGCCCCAAGAAGTTGTTCTTAACAGTGGTTTAGTGTACCCAAGCCAGGCCTCTGCCGATGGTGGGAAGCTGTGCCTAGCACAGGGTGCCGCACCCAAGGAAGCAGCTCACTGCAGACAGTGCACACGTACACACCTCTCTGATTTCCTGGAAGAGGGGGACCCTTGAGGAAAAGGGACTTTGAAAATTCTCACCAAGGAGCCACGTGGGCTAGTGTTTGCTCACCGAGAGACACGTCAAACTATTTCCAAGGGTGTAGGAAAATCGTTTATAGGCACATCCTTTTTTTTCCAACCTTTTTAATTACAGAAAGCTTCAAGCAGACACAGAAGTAGACAACAGTATAATGAACCTCCACGTACCCATCACATGCAACTTCTTTTTAATTCTCTTACATGTAAAAATAGGTCTGTTAAATAAAACACTGGGGGTAGAAGTCTTTTTGCAAAATCAAATTATAGGATTTCACAGCTCTTAGGCCATCCAATACTCCCTCCCTTCTCTTCTCCCCTGCCACAGCAGGTTTAGGTCTTTGATTGCCTTTCCTTTTATCATTGCTGTCCTTTACTATCATTCACATGTCGAGTTCTCCTACAGCATGTAAAATGTGGACATCGTGATTTTCAAAAAAGGAGCAATTACGGCCTATCAACCTGACTGTGCAGCCATCAATAATAATAATAATTATAAAGTCAGGGGAAAGGGTTATTGATCACAGTAAACAGAGTACACACACAGTGACGGCAACTGGCTAAACTTATCCAGCACATGCACATAAACAACAACTAGAGGGAAAGAGAAACAATGAAACAGTTTTTGTGTCAGGTGGCATGTTTAGAGTTAATTCATTTTTCATTAAAAAAAATTCTTTTAATTTAAATATTAAATTTAATATTAAATTTATTATTTAATATTAAACCGTTAAAATACGGTTTTCACTATGAACACCATTTACAATGGAACGAAAAAATATTGGTGTTCATTAAAGCAATGGCTTAGTGAGGGTGAAATCGCACCCATGGGGGAGTGTAATGCTCCTTTCTCCCTATGCCCAGAGCTAGAATCTGCAAAAAAAAAAAAAAAAAAAAAAAAAAAGCTGGCTATTTCCAAAGCATTCACAGCTGACAGTGAGGGGGATGTGGGGCTGCCTCTGCTTCCCCACCCTCTTCGCTACTGCCCATGGCATTCAAGTCAGAAAATGACACCCATCCACATATCATTGATCACAGCTGTAGTTACAAATATAATAATAATTCTGAGATATGGCAATGTAATAAACAATGAGTGTCTTAATATAATCCTAGCTGACACTTATATAGTTATTTCCTGTGTGCCAAGCACCACTCTAAGCATCTTACATAAATAAACCCATTTAATTCTCAATACCACCCTATGAGGAAAGTGCTTTTATGGTGCCCATTTCACAGATGACAAAACTGAGGCGTGGAGAGTTTAAGTCAAGTGCCCTCGGTCACACAGCTGGTGAGATGGTGGAGCTAGGAGTCAACTCAGGTGGTGTAGTCTCAGAGCCCCTGCTGACGATCACCCTGCTGTCCTGCAGAGGGTGGATAATGAGGCTTTACTAGAAGAGAATTAGAAATACCGTGTTCTGAGCATCTGTTGTCTTGGGCATTCAACATGCCCCGAGCCACGTAATCTTTCCACAACTCTGTAGTGACCATTTTATAGATGAGAAAAGAGAGGTTTATGGGAGTGAAACTTTTTGCCCGGGTTACACAATTAGGAAAAGGCACAACCATGACTGAAACCCCCGTATTCTGTCTCCAGTGCCCTGTTGTTCTTGTTTTATAATATTTCTACTGGGGAAACTCATCATAAACAATAGAGCAAAAACATGTTTCTAAAAACTGTTTTCACTAATTGATAAATGATCAAATCATTAATTCATTTCCCGTGGAAGTGACACTTGTAGCCATCTGATCTCTTCTTAAATATTTTCGATGAATTGTTTTGTTTTGTTTTTCAAGAAGATTTTTCTAGGTAGGCTAATTTTGTGCTAATTCTGACCTACTTAGTATATCCGTGGCATCCGAAAGTGGAGCGTGTATGAGATATTATGTTCTCCTGTATTATAGGGAAGTACAAAACTCTGGGCTAATATCCAGAACCAGACGAACAAGAATCATTTTGTTTTCCCATTCAATCCTTACTCATCAAAAAACGTATTTGGTTTTTGAAAACGATCAATCTCCTCTGACTAAAGCCATTCATTTTGGGGCATGAGGAAATACGAGTGTGTTTGCATTTCCACGAGATGTATATCTGACAAGGTAGACCCAAACCTAGCCAGAGTTATCATAGCCTGACCCCTGCAGTTACAGGCGATCAGAGAGGGGTGTCGTGGGCTGTGCCAGCTTCCTCCCCGTTCCTTTCTCTTACTCTCCCAGGACTTCTTCTTCTTCTTTTTTTAAATTTTATTTATTCATTTGTTAGAGACAGAGAGAGCACAAGCAGAGAGAGAAGCAGACACAGGGAGAGGGACAAGAAGACTCCCCGCTGAGCAGGGAGCCCGATGCAGGACTCGATCCCGGGACCCCGGGACCACAATCTGAGCCAAAGGCAGCCGCTCAACCGACTGAGCCCCCCAGGCGCCCCTCTCCCAGGACTTCTTACTGCTGGCCTCTGAAGAGTCAGGAGGCAGTGCTGTTCCTGGCGGTGGGGACGAAATCCTCTCCTAACTGCAATGCGTTACACTTTCCAATCACTCTATTTCGTGGACGCAGTTTTTCAAAAACAGGTTATATTATAGAAGCAGACATTTTTACCAATGGCTTGGCAAACTGGTAATTGTGAACCTGCTCCCAGGCAGGAAAAAAACCTTTTGATTTAGAGCTCTTTAAAATTGAATTAACCTTGGGCGCCTGGGTGGCTCAGTTGGTTAAGCAACTGCCTTCGGCTCAGGTCATGATCCTGGAGTCCCTGGATTGAGTCCCGCATCGGGCTCCCTGCTTGGCAGGGAGTCTGCTTCTCCCTCTGACCCTCCCCCCTCTCATGTGCTCTCTCATTCTCTCTCTCTCAAATAAATAAACAAAATCTTTAAAAAAAATAAAATAAAAAAAATAAAATTGAATTAACCTCAAATCCCTTTATTGACTAAAAATGATTCCGTTAATAAAAGATCCTACAGTAATTTCAGACTCTTCATTGTTTTTACCTCAGCCTTGATTTAATAAAGCTCTCATTTTCAACATTGTGCTCCGTTAACCTAAGTCATGATTTTGAATTTATTAAAAGCCTTCTAAAGTAATCTGTACCACATTAACAAAAGAAAGATTGAAAACCTTATGATCATCACCATTCCTGTTTTTTTTTTTTTTTTTTTAAGGGAATCTTCTAGCAAACCAGGAATAGAACGGGAACTTCTTTAACTTGACAAAAAGTGTCTTCCAATACCTACACCAAAAACCATACTCAAAGGCAAAATGCTAAATGCATTTCCTTTAAAATCAGAACCAAGGAAAGAATTCTTTCTTTCTTTCTTTGTTTATTTATTTGAGAGAGTGAGAGAGACAGAGAGAGTAGGAGCAGGGGGCAAGGGAGAAGCAGACTCCCCACTGAGCAGGGAGCCAGCCGTGGGGCTCGATCCTGGAACTCCAGGATCATGACCTGAGCCGAAGGCAGACACTTAACTGAGCCACCCAGGCGCCCCCAAGGAAAGAATTCTTTTTTTTTTTTTTTTTTCATCCAGCACAATTCTATTTAATGGAGGTGGGCAGCAGGATGTTCCATTATGATTAATTTAGTCCAGGGACCTGTCAACATTAGGTAGAGAAGAAGCCACCATCATTCTTTCGGGAGTAGCCTCCACTGGTGGCTGCAGTGGGCGGGGACACTATGGATCCCTGGATGCTGTGGATAGACTCCTTCTTAGGGTTGATCCAGTGTCTAATGTTAGCTCGGGAAGTGATGGAAGGTGGCGGAGGAGGGGGTAAAAGTTCTCCAGGGAATTGGGTCTTGATGATTCTGTGGGTATCCTGGGTGGTCTCTTGGTGTAAGAGTATCTCACTTTTGTTCTTGAATGTCCCTGTGTGGTGGTTGTACAAGGCTGCTAAGCGGAAATCCAGGTCATCCTTTGGTATCTCAGGATCAAAAAAATAAACATCCCGCCTCATGGAGGTGATTGTGGGAGTTGAGCTGAGCCGACTCCAGGGTTGCTGTTGCTGAGCAAGGTGAGCTGGGTTCTTATATGGCAGTTTCTTGGAAGCCCAGAGTTTTCCCAGGAAGGTATCATCGTTATCCAATGTAGGGTGCTGGGAGGGGTCTCAGGTGAAAGGCATGGTAAAATGCGGAGTGAGCCGCTGGTGTGAGGGATGGGGCTAAGGAAAGAATTCTTATTATCACTCTTACTTAATACTATAATAAAGGGGGTCTTAGTCAGTCCAGTAAAACAAAACAAGACCAAAAAAATGAAAGGTATACAAACTGGACTAAAAAAAATCTACAGAAAAATTATTATAATTGCAGAGGGTAATTGTTATAAGATCAGTATGCAAAAGTCAATTTTGTTTCTATATACTAACAACAAACCATTTAAACATAATTTTTAAAAGATACTATCCCCAATAGCAACAAAAATTAAAAACCTAGCACAGCTACCTACTAAAGCTAACAAAAGATGAGCACGACCTACACTGAGAAAATTATAAAATCTTACTGAAGGACGTTAAAGAAAATTTAAATTAATGTAAAGAACATGAGCAGGAAGACTCAACAGAGTAAAGCTTTAGCTCTTTCCAAATTAATTCATAAAGTCAATAACATTTCAATCAAAATTTCAATATGAATTTTTCATGGAACTTAATACACTCATTCTAAAATTTATATGGAAGGACAAAAGGATAAGTAAAATAGAGACACTATTTTAAAACAACAAGGAGGATGGGGGCTTGCTAAGGTCATTAAAACATTCTGCTGTCGGCACAGGCTGGACAAGCTGATCAGAATAGAGACCCCGTTGAATTAATCACGGCTTTTGTTTTCCGTGGTTTATGATGCTTTGACATCTCGAGTCTTGCTAATCCTAGAGAGAATGCACATGAGCAAGCCTTTCATAGGCAAGTCAACCAACCCCAAACCCATATCCCCAGCTACCGCCTTTGTCTCTCATATCCCAAGCCAATATTTTCCCCTGCTCTAATTCAGCCCAGTTACTGGCCAACTAGGAACCAGTCTTGTAGCCCGGAGTCCACTGATATTGCTCAAACTAGCCAATCCTAAAATGCATACCTTGCCTGACCAATTTCCTCCTGCAAAAACCACAATAAAGTCGGTGCCCATACCTTCCCCTCACTGCTACCCCCCCACTTGACCCTAATACTTCCCCACGTGGCCCTGCCTGCCATGAATTCTCTCAGTGGTAGTGTCTCGTGTCTGTCACCATACCTGATAAAAACAAATTCTGGGTACATTTTGAAACACCCATGTAGGTACGGAAATCTGATATAAGACAAAAGCTAACAATGCAGAGCAGAAGAAAAAGGACAGAATTCAAAAATGAGATTGGGAACAAGATGGGATAGATATGCTTCTCTCAGTTTCTTCTGCTGAGTATCGCTCCAAAACCTGGACATTATATATAAAGCAAAGGTAAGAAGACACTGAAAGGTGGAGAGAAGCAGAGGGACTAGGGACCTTGGCACCCAAGGACTGATGCGTGGTGAGTGCCCTGGGTCTTCCTCTTACCTCCCATACCCCCAGAGGCAGTGCTGGAGAAACTGGCAACCTGAAAACGGTAATGGGTGCAAATGGAAAAAGCCCCCAGAAAAACCAAAGGACAGGAAAGGAGAAAGGGGCAGCCAAGTAAGACAGAAGACTTTTTGACAGTCACTGTCCTACCCCAGCCACAGAGCCTACCCCCGTCCCCACCACCCAAGGTGCAAGGGGGAAGCCTGGACCACCAGCCCCAGGTGTCAAACCCTCCCTCTTCCCACAGGGGTGGAGTCAATGGAGGCCACGTGGAAGCCCCCCCCAGCAGCCCAGCAACAAGGCACCCCACATGAACACCAGGGTGGCTGTGGAGGCCCAGTGGGGGACCCGGACTTCTATCCCTACCTGACAGTGAAGAGCTGACACCCCTCTATCCCCACCAGTGTGGAGTCTGAGGAGGCCTGCTAAAACAAAAGATTGAACTGAAATCCAGAGTCTCATAAACATCAACAAATGGAGATGACACAAATGTTGGAATTATCTGACCAGGGTTTTAAAGCAGCCATCATAAAATGCTTCAAGGAGCAATATGAAAAGGTTTGTAACAAATGAAAAAAAAAATCAACTCCTTGCAGAGAAGTAGAATACATACAGAAGAGCCCCGTGTAAATTTAGAAGTGGAAAAAAAAATGCAACCACCAAAATTAAAAACTCACTAAATGGGCTTGACAGAGGAATGGGGAACACAGAGGAAAGAATCAATCTACATGAAGATAGAACTGTATAAATCACCCACAACAAAACCCAGAGAGAAAACAGGAGAAAAAAAAAAAAGCACAAAAAACAGATAAACAGAGTCTTGGGGGATTACAATAGAAGATCTAACATTTCTGTCATCAGAGTCCCTAAAGGAGAAGAGAATGAGGTCAGGCTGAAAAAGATATTTGAAAAAATAATGGCTGAAAATGTCCCAAATTTGGCCAAAGACGTAAATGTACAGATTCAAGAAGCTGACTGAATTCCAAACAGGACAGATGCAAAGAAATCTATGCCAAATACAAATCATAATCAAACTTCTGAAGACCTTTGTGCATCAAGAGACATCACCAAGAAAGGAAAAAGGCAACCCACAGAGTGAGAAAAAATATTTGCATATCCTTCATCTGATAACACTCTGGCTTTCAGAATATATAGAACTCTTACAACTCAACAATAAAAAGACAAGCAACCTAGTTAAAAAATGGACAAAGGGCTGGACTAGACATTTCGCCAAAGAAGATATATGAATGGCCAATAGCAGATGAAAAGAATGCTCAACATCATTAGTCATTAGTCATCAAAATGCAAATCAAAACACATTGAGATACCATTTCACATCTTCCAGGATGGCTACTAAAAACAAGCTGGCATAGAAGGACGAGTGTTGTCAAGGATATGGTGATACTGGATCCCTCAGACATTAGTGTGAATGTAACATGCTGCAGCTATCGTGGAAAATGGTTTAGCTATTACTAAAAATGTTGAATACAGAAATACCACATGACCCAATAATTCCACTCCTAGGTGTATATCTGAAAGAATTGTAAACAGGTATTCAAATACTTGTCCTTGAATTTTTACAGTATCACTTTTCCCAATATGCAAGAGGTATAAACAAGCTAAATGTCCATCAACAGATGAATGAATAAACAAACTGTGGTCTATTCATATAATGGAACACTATTCACTCAAGCCCTGATGCAAATACATGCTATAATGTGGATGAACCTTACAAACCGTCAGCTGGGTGAAAGGAGCCAGTCACAAAATAGCACATACTGAATATTCCGCTTATATGAAATAGCTAGAAGAAGTAAATCCATTGAAACAGAAAGCAGATTAGTAGTTGCCAAGAAGGGGTTGGGGAGGATCTGCTTAATGAGTACTGAGTTTTATTTTGAGGTAATGAAAATGTTTTGAAACTAGATAGAGGTGATGGTGTCACAGCACTATGAATGCCCCAAATGCCAGTGATTTGTGCACTTTAGTAAATTTTAGGGGCACCCGGGTGGCTCAGTCGTTAAGCGTCTGCCTTCGGCTCAGGTCCTGGGGTCCTGGGATCAAGCCCCGCATTGGGTTCTCCACTCCGCGGAAGCCTGCTTCTCCTTCTCCCACTCCCCCTGCTTGTGTTCCCTCTCTAGCTGTGTCTCTCTCTGTCAAATAAATAAATAACATCTTAAAAAATAAAATAAAATAGTAAATTTTATGTGAATTTAATCCTAGTAGAAAAATTTCTGGGGTGCCTGGGTGGCTTAGTCGGTTAAGCATCTGCCTTCGGCTCAGGTCATGATCCCAGAGTCCTGGGCTCCCTGCTCAGTAGGGAGTCTGCTTCTCTCTCTCTCTCTCTGCTGCTTCCTCTGCCACTCCCCCTGCTTGTGCTCTTTCGCTCATGCTCTCTCTTTTGAATAAATAAATAAAATCTTTAAAAAAAAAGAAGAATTTCTGATTTTTGTCACTGTAGTGTGAATATCCTTATGTCTTCAGTCTAAGGAAATACATACTGAAGTTTTGGGGAGGGAGTAAAATGATCATGATGTTTACAATTTAGTCCAAGAAAAGAATAGATAAAATTATAAAACAAATATGGCAAAATGTTAAAAATTGGTAAATCTGGGTGAAGGCCACAGAAGAATTATTTGTTAGAAACCTTCTGTAAGCTTGAAATTATTTTTTTCACTACTTTTTTTTAAAGGCACTGAGGAAAGAGTGAAAGACAAGGCCCAGGTGGGGGATGGTAATGGAGGAGGCTATGCATATGTGGGGGCAGGGAGTAGATAAGAAATCTCTGCACCTTCCTCTCAAATTTGCGGTGCACCCAAAACTCCTGTAAACAAAAAAAAGATAAGCCCAGACTACTAGAAGATATGTGCTACACTTATGACTGACAAAGGATTAGTATCCAAAATATATAAAGAGATCCTGTAAATTAACAAGAAAAAGATAACCTAATAGAAAAATGAGCAAAAGACACGAACCGGCACTTCATAGATGAGAAAACACAAATGACCAAAAACATGTAAGAAGATGCTCAACCTTATAAGCAATAATAAGCAAATTATTATTATAATGAAATACAATCTTATACCCATTACTTTGATAAACATTAAGTGTGGCGATACTAAATTTTGAAGAAGATTGAGAATGACAGAGCTCTCCATATATTGCTGGTAGGAATGTAAGATGGTGCAGTCACTTTGTAGGGTGATTTAACATGATCTGTAAAGTTGAAGAGGTCTGTGTCCTTGGCTATCTAACAATTCCACTCCTAAGTGTATTCATTCAATCAGAAAAAAATTCTTGCCCATGTATACAATGGTTCACACATCACAATGTTTGTAGCAGCATTGCTTATAATAGAAAAACTTGGAAACAATCCAAATGTCCAATAAATAAGGAATGGATCAATATATTTTTACAATAACTATATAGCAGTGCAAATGAATGAACCAGCACTACAGATATTGGAAGAAGCCCATGGCATTATGCTGAATGATAATGGGAAGTTATAGAAGAATACTTACATGATGATGTTATTTATTTATTTATTTTATTTATTTACTGAGAGAGCGAGAGAAAGTGGGGGGCGGTGGCGCGGGGCAGAGGGAGAGAGAGAGAGAATCCCAAGCAGGCTCCACGCCCAGTGTGGAGCCTGACGTGGGGCTCGATCTCATGACCCTGAGATCATGACCTGAGCCTAAATCAGGAGTGGGATGCCTGATCAACTGAGCCACCCAGGCGCCCCATGATGATGTCATTTAAATAAAATCTAAAATCAGGAGAAACTAAAGTTGTGGATACTATAAAGAAAGGAAAAGAATGAAAAGTAGTAAATTCAGGATAGTGGTTACCTTGGGGGAAAGCAGGGAAGAGGAATATGATCAGGGAGGGCTACATTGGTCTTCAACAGAATTGATTTATTTTTTTAATCTCTGGGATGGGAATCTAACTGCTCATTACAGAATTCTTTATACCTTTTTTAGATGCATAAGATCTATTATCATAAACCATCAAAAAATATTTTCAGGTTTGAATTTTTTTCTATTCCCTTGGGCAAATTCCAACTACCCATCTGCATATCTGTCAGCCCATTTTAAACTGTGCTGATTTCTGTACCAGGGCTTCTACGTGTGAATGGAAGGGCCACCAAAGAGTGCCTCATATGGATTCTCATTACAAAGCAATCATCAGAAAAGAAGCCTCTTGCTTCCATGGGTGAACGGATGTCCAGAAGTCCTTCTGCGATATCACGGAAAGAGACACTGGGGGGAGCTGTTTCACTACTCAGGTGCCTGGTTGTCTTTCCTTCCCTTATGGCAGCCTGATCTTATGGAAAGGGCAATAGGATGGAAATTAGGAGGCTGGAAGTCCATTTCCGATTTTTCTGCTACCTCTCTGTGTGGTCTTGGGTGAGTCATAATCCCTCTCGGCCGTTTTCCTCATCATTCCTCACCACACAGCCTCCTTCAAGAAGCCTTTCAAATAGGAAATTCCATGATCAATAATTACAATAAATCACTCCTGAACTCATGAATAGTGATGAACAGGGCCTGGTTTTTGCAAAACCTTAACAAGTCCCAGGAGATTAAAGTAATCTGGGGTTCTCGTATGGGAGGTACAACGGGGAAACTCCTCTCCCTAAACTGATACATACAGCCATAGACCCATAATGCAACGGATAAATTAGCTAAAGTCAGGGTTATATTCGGAGGTGAAAAGGAGAAGCTGAATTTTCTAAATAAATTCATATTTTCCGGTAGAAAGAGAACACCACTACTCATAATTCAGTTTTATGAAAATAACTTTACCTTTATTAACATGTTATCACTGTAATCAGAGTTTGGTTTCACTATCTCTTCCTGCTGTTCCTGTATTTCAAAAACTGGGTTCTATTACATAGAAAGAATCAGCATGTAATCAATAAGATAAAGTCATATTGATCGTTAAGCATATTTAAGCATATCTACCAGGAGGTTAGTATTTTTATAGGGAGAATGTTGAATTACATTCCTTGTAAAGACAGCATTTAGCTCCCATTAGCACATGTTACAGGTAAGAACAGAGGGCTTATTAAGTAGTTATAGAATATGTAATTTACTCTTCACTTTGACCCAATTGGAATATACAACTACTACTGGGAATAAGGATGTTTTTCAATTGATTAAGAAACTGTTATAGTGATGTTCAACGTCGGTCTCCTAAAACCTTTACATGCAACTCAACTCAAACTGCACACTTAAGTAGTCCTTTAATACTTATTCCTGGGTGCCTGGGTGGCTCAGTTCGTTAAGCGACTGCCTTCGGCTCAGGTCATGATCCTGGAGTCCCTGAATCGAGTCCCGCATGGGGCTCCCTGCTCGGCCGGGAGTCTGCTTCTCCCTCTGACCCTAACCCCTCTCATGTGCTCTCTCTCATTCTCTCTCTCTCAAATAAATAAATAATAAAATCTTTAAAAAAAAAAAATACTTATTCCCTTGGCACATTGGGCCTCCTGATGGCAGCATTTGGGGTAGTCAATGCACATGCTAATTATAGGCCTACAAGGTAACTTATCAGCAATAATAGGAGAGTAAAAATCCTATTAAAGTTTTGGCACAAAGATATGGAAACAGACCTCAAAATTGGAAGCAAAAAAGAGAAATGAAGCTTTCCTTCCCTTCCTTTTCCTCCCCTGGGAGTCAGTGTGGGAAGAGGGGACATGGACGCAGAGGGTCAGCATGTCCAGAGGCCAAAGAGATGGAGTGCAGGGGGCTGTGTATATGGAGGGGGGCACTGGGGTGCCTCGTGGCTGAAGAATGGGAACGGTAGGGGAGGGGACAGCATGAAGGCATTAGTGTGCCAAGGAAGAGAGACGGTGAGGGGACGGTCACGTGGAGGGGTTGGCAAGTCCAGTGGTGGAGGAGGGGGTGATGGGGGTGATGCAGAAGGGGTGGTGGCTGTTACGATGGGAGATTGGTTACACTGAGTAGAATTTTTAAACTGAGCAAAAATATATTGAGGATAATGGAAGCCAGGTTTCTCACAGTCGTAGGAAGGGGAAAGGTTAGAAGGGACACTGAAATGGTGGATTGGAACTGGAGATCAACATGGACTCGTGGCTTTTAACTTTATATGTAGAGAGAGAGAGAAAAATAGTTATAGACGTTTAGGTGTATGTGTACATTTGCAGACATTTATTTTTTATCTCTATGCACTGAGAGGGCCTGGAAGCAACAACTCCCCAGTAGCAGTGAGCTCCCTAAAGGCCTAGATTTTGGTTTCCAAATACCACCCTGCAATAAAAGGAACCAAGGCTCCGGAGCAGGAAAAGCACAAGAAGGGGCTGAAACATCTTGTGCCGGAAATTAAGAAAATCCTCAAGGAATAATGAGGACATGTTAAAAGGACACAGTATCTGTTTTGAAGGGGCTCCCACTGGCCAAATCTGAAACAATTTAAGCATTAAAATGATACCAATGAATACAACCTACTGAATCAAAAGGAATCAACGAGTCCATGCTAATATATATGGATTAATGAATAAGGGGAGCTCTTCCTTATGGTAGAATGTCAACTAATAAATACAGAAGGAAGGATAGAAATAGAAAATCTTTTTATCCTTATTTTTAATTTTTTCGAGTAATCTCTCTGCCCAGCGTGGGGCTTGAACTCGCAACCCCGAGATCAAGAGTCACATGCTCTACCAACTGAGCCAGCAAGGCGCCCCTAGGAATAAAAAATCTTAATGGGCCATCATCATAATGGAGTTGGAATCAGGCAGTCCTCCATGGGTACTGGGGCTAACGGATGAGGTTTGATGAGGAACACTATGTTGGTATCATTTCAGAATAATTCCCCACAAAAGTTCAGTTACAAAGGGGAAAATGACGGCTTTATGGAGACATCTGACAGATGCCAACTTTCCCAGGTGGTTTAGGTTACCATCACCAGCAGTGGGACAGGATGACATTGTTCCCTGTTGTGACACTCTGAGAAGAGCATAGCACCCTGTCTGAGGAATTTCTGCCCAGAATGCAAGGCCTCTATGAATAGTAAAAAGGAAAAATCAGAGAAAAAATCACCCAACAGAAATGAAAGGCCTTACTTTTTAAAATAGTCAAGGGCGTGAATGACAGGGAAAGATTGAGGTACCGCTCCTCCAGCCCGAGAGGCAAAGTGCATTCCTGGATTGGTCGTGGACCAGAAAGCAGAAAGACATTTTGGGGACGATTGGTGAAATTTGTATGGGGTCTGAATGTTAAGACGGTAGCATTGAATCAATGTGAATGTCCTTCTTTGGAGTGTCACATGGTGGTTATGGAGGAAAGTGTCCTTTGGTGGTAGGCAGAAGACATGCAGGGGAGCTGAGAGACTTCCCGTCTACAGCTGGCCCTCAAACGGTTCAAAGACACAATGGTAGGGCGCGTGCGTGCAGACGCACATGCACGTGCACGCATATGCACACAGAGCAAATGCGGTAAAAGCCAACCACTGGATAATCTGGGTGGAAGCAATCTAGGAGTTCCTTATACTAATCTTGCCACTGTCCCTAAGTTTGAAGTTATTTCAAAATAAATTATTTTTTCAATGTTTCAAAAGGCAGGGGAAGGATTTAGCATAAGATTAAGAAGAAGGAGTCCTTATATACAAGGAGGGCACATAGGACTTTTTTTTTTAAGGGTTGGTCTGCGTCATTCAACACACAGCACTCACAGAGAACAATCTTTAATTATATCTGTATAATGGGTGCCTGGGTGGCTCAGATGGTTAAGCGTCTGCCTTCGGCTCAGGATATGATCTCAAGGTCCTGGGATGGAGCCCTACATCGGGCTCCCTGCTCAGCGGGAAGCCTGCCTGCTGCTTCTTCTCTCCCTGCCTCACCCCCTGCTTGTGCTCTCTCTCTCGCTCTCTCAAATGAATAAATAAAATCTTGTAAAAAAAAGATAAATATACCTGTTATATAATTATATAATAGATAAATATACCTGTGGGCACTCTGATAAATCCTTCTCTGCAGCACTTAGGAGTTCAATACTGAGATTCAGTTGCCATCATATTATTTTCCATTAAGCAGTTTGCTTTGTTTTGTAGATAATTAAATATCGTGCTTTTTCCATGATAGTACTGATGATAATAGTAGTTATTATTGTACTTAGATGGCTCTTATGATGTAGCATTGCTACTCTGTTTTACATATGTTAACTTAATCCTCACAACGCTCTATGAAGTTGAGACCATTATTGTCCTGATTTATAGATGAGGAAATTAAGACCGGGAGGTCAGGTGTCTTGTCCAAGTCAGTTTCAGAGCTGGGATTTTAACCCAGGCAGTCTGGCTCTGGAGTCCAGATTTTTGATACACATATTCTTTGTTTCCAGAGCTCATTTTAAAGTTTCTCCAGGGCAGGAACCATGGCTCCTTTTGCATCTATTTTCTTCCTCAAAAAGGTCTAGCACAATGCTCAGTATAAATAGTTGTTAACTCACAGGCTGAGACCCAGGGGCGGAAGGTCTGTTGCAACCATTCCCTGGGTGGTCATCAATTCACTGTGCCCTAAGCATTGTCCCTCAGGAGAATACGTTAAGGTATGTCTAAGAGACAAAAGAGATAGTACAGAATAGGAAGTCAGAGAAAGGGAGATCATCAACATCAATATATAACAAAGGTTCCCTTGGGTTCAGCCAACAAAGACTGAGTAACTCCCTCCTCCCTCTCCCCATATGGCTGGCACTGGATTCAATGCAGAGGATTCAAAGACATCGGTTTTCACGCTCAGAGTTTTACAACCTGAAGCCAAAGCTCTTAGGCAGAGGGTGGGAGTTGCGGTGGATTGAAAGGGCAGATTGCTAGACCCAGACCCACAGAACACATTTTTAGAAGCTCCTGGAGGAATGTGTCGCATAGGTGGCAAGATGAGAAGAGTTTTCCGGGCTGGGAGAACAGGGAGAACAGGAGAACCAGGATTCTGGCAGGAACGAACACGCGTGTCTGGGAGTGGACAAGGAGACACCGAAGGGGCCGGGGCGCTCCGGAGCACACAGCTCCCGGGCCCAGCAGCCCTCTGGGGATCGGACAGGCAGCTGTCCAGAGACGGGAGTGCACATGCTAACATCTCCACCCCTGGAACCACTCTTAAGCCCAGGGTGCCCAGATGCCCTGGTTTGCCAGGACAGTCCTGTTTGATTCCTGTTATTCCAGCGTCTCTTCTAGAAGTGTCCCCTTTCATTCTCAAAAGCATCCTGCCGGGGGTGTAAATGACATGGTCACCTTACTCAGAGGCCACTTTATGCAGCCTGACATTGCAGATCATTGTGCTTCCCGAACACCCCAGATCCCATCTCCCCATCTTTGGTAGAAGGGACTTAGAGCCTGCATTACACACATCGGCTTTCCTGCCTTCTCCATCACAGGAGGCACCCGCTGCGCCCCGAGTCCATCTGATGAAAAAATCCCCAATTAAAAAATATATATTGGCCTGACTTCCTGAGTGATCTTAATCTCCAAAGCAGTGGGCTGCATTCGTGATCTGATAAAAAACACACATGCAGGATTACAAAGTGTCTGGAAATGGACATAATCAAAATCTCAATGTAGTTTGTATTCCACTGGAAACCCTGCTAGGATGAGAGGGGAATAGGTGTTCCTTGGTGTTTCAAAAAAATGCAAATTCTGCCTCTCCAGCTACTCTGAGGGCAATTAGGTACACACCACTGCTCTTAAGTAATTAAAGTCTATGGCGTTAGACAAGTGACTCTATAAACACACTTTTTACCACCTTTTACATGGAAATTTAAATGCTTATTTACATTTACTTCAGAATTTAATGTTGAACAGATGTCTTGAGGCCCTTCTGAGAATCAAAACGGCTTATATAAATCCTTCAGATCCAAACATTTCGGGCCCTCACAAACTTTCGGTTGAATTCTATTGCCAATTCAAAATATTGATGTGGTTTTATTTCAGGTTTATGGAAAGCAAAGACCTGAAGGGCGCTGGTCCCGCCCGCATGCACTTCAAATACTCAGGTTGCTTTGTTCTCCCCTCCGTGTCTGTGCAGGATCTAGACAAAGGGGTGCTCTGCCCTCAGGAGGTTTTTTGAATGGAAAGGATTCCTCTGATGAGCCATTTGGAAGATTTAAAACATCCTTTTAGAAAGTTTGATAAGCTATCAGAATTACTTCATCAGATTTGAATTCTGTTCAAATGGGAAGCCAAAGCTACATCCACTATAGGAATGTGTACTCGGGGTTTCCTTTTCACTTGCTGAAACTCAGCGAGGAGTTTAAATACTAGAACATATTGGGGCGCCTGCGTGGCTCAGTCATTAGGCGTCTGCCTTCAGCTCAGGTCATGGTCCCGGGGTCCTGGGATCGAGTCCCGCATTGGGCTCTCCACTCAGCGGGAGCCTGCTTCTCCCTCTCCCACTTCCCCTGCTTGTGTTCCCTCTCTCGCTGTGTCTCTCTCTGTCAAATAAATAAATAAAATCTTTTAAAAATATATAAATAAATAAATAAACACTAGACCATATTGGCAAACTAACCTGTTTGTCGCTAGAGCGGTTTGGCAGATGGGATGAGGTGAGCTCTGGGCTCCTACTCTGTGGGAGAGCCTGTAACAGCTACTGCAGGGGAGGGAGGGCAATTTTAAGGGGATGCACAGGCATGGCTTTGGAGTCGGGTCCTTAAACAATCACAGGATTTGAACCAGAAGAAAATGGGCAGGGGATGGGGGTGCGGAGGATGAAAAGAATGCCAGACATAAGGAACGGCTGAGGCAAAGGCACATGGGAAGGAAGTGAGAGAGGTGGGAAACCAGGGAAGAGTCTGTAGGGTGATGAGGGAGATACTGGAGTCTCTTCGTGGTGCGTGGCAAGTTTGCGCCTTGTTTCCAGGCGAAGTGAGTGTCATGGCTCAAGCTCTGCTTGTACATCTGAACTGGAATCAGGAAAGGTTAGAGGCGGAGGTCAGTTAGGAGGATATTACAATTGTTCCGATAAAAATAAAAAGTAATATGGGGGCGTCTGGGTGGCTCAGTCGGTTAAGTGTCAGACTGGATCTCAGCTCAGGTCTTGATCTCAGGGTCGTGAGTTCAAGCCTGCGTTGGGCTCCATGCCCAACAGGGAGCCTACTTAAAAAATAATAATAATAATAATATGGGTGCAAGTTAGGATAGCAGAAAGGAGGGATGGATTTTTAAAAATCATAATTCAAATCCACTGGCAACTGTTTATATGTGAGGGGCAATGGGTATTCCAAGATAACTGAGGCCTTGAGCCTGGACAGCGGGAAGTGGTGAAACCATCAAGGTGAACAGAGGCCACAAATGCAGGTTTGGGGTGAGCAAAAATGAGCACGGTCCTGGATGTCCTCAGTGGGAGGAGCTGGGAGGTAGAGCTCACCACGGAGAGAAAGATAAATACACTTCTGCAATCTATGAAATGTTCACGATTATAAGTAACATTTGCTGCATGAATGCAGGAAGGAGGGGAGGAAGGAAGGAAAGACAAGGAAAAGTAAAGAGCTCTCCTCGAGGGGGCTGGATGTGGAGGCCTCTGCCTAGGGGGAGGGAGCCCGTGTGGAGGCTTCTGTGTGGAAAGATGACATGAGGTAAAGGGAAGGAGGCGGGCAATGGAAATGATGCAGAGCAGGAGGAGAGGGCGGCTAGAGACAGATCTCATTGAGGGGCCAGAAGACAGGGTCAGAATGGAAACTGTCCGAGGGGCAGAATCAGGAACCGAGCCAGCACAGTGTTGTCAAAATGGAAAGAGAGAGGCATCTCTAAATACGAGGGACAGTGGTCAGAAGACTGGGAAAAAGTCCTTGGGGTTGGCGTCTTGGAGTTCATGATGTGAACTAATTACATGCCTCCTTCTAGAGCTTTCCCTTCGCACCCACCCTGTGAGGTAGGTATTGCCATGAAGCTGCACGAGGAGTTGACATCTGTTAAGTGACTTCCCCAAAGCCCCAGGACAAAGCCCAGGGAAGGACATGGACTCTAAGCCAGCGAGGCCTCACTGTAAAACCTCTGACCCTCACACACTTGGCCATGAGCTTCAACACGGCAGTGAGGGTGGAAGCCAGAGCTCAGTGTCTGGGAAAGACAAGGAAGCAGGAACTCACATTGCTTCTCTGCTCACACTCATGGTGGGTCTGGAACTGTGCTCAGGGCTCCCTGCCAACGTGGGCCCTGGGGCCCCAGGAAAGGGGAGGGGAATGGCAGCCGGAGGGCGAAGCAGGGTAGCCGCAATCTCAGGGAGGGGCAGGAGGACGGTGACTCTGGGCCTTGAGCCAGAACATGGAAATAGTTTCGCAAAACAGAAACCTGCATTACAACGAGCTGCTGTAAACTAGGATTTTACGGCTAGACCAGAATGGAGTCACTTGCTATTTCCTTTCTTAATACATTCGGGAGTGCTATTTCCTATATTTAATATATTATGGGTAAAAGTATTCATGCATTAGAATTGTACATACTTTTTTGGGTCCCTTGTTTTTTTCTGATGAGAGAATGATATTTCCTTTCAAAATGATAGTGGCATTAAGCTCTGGATCATGGAAAACAAAAGGAAAATAGGCCATGAGAACATACGAGCTAGAAAGGGAAATAAACACCAGTCATCGGGGTGAATTCTCCCAATTGTAGGGCAGGAGAATTTCATGAGGGGAAGAAAATTCACTTTGCCCTTCTGAGGGCAAAGGGCATTTCTGCAGTGGCCGTTGTGCAAAGCGCTGAGCCCGTCCCCGGGGGACACGGGAGGGCTCCTAACGGGAAGGCCGTCATAACAGGAGGGCCGTCATGTCTGTATACATTCCGTACACTGTATACATGGCTGAGCTCAAGCTGGCCGCTCCTCTGGGCGGCTGGTTTCAGTCTAGTCAGTGCCCCTTTGAACCAGCTGCAAGCCTCACGCATCCTTGAATGTCTAGATCGGGCGGGAGGATTTTCTCCTGTGTCCGAAGAAGCCCCCAGAGGAGGGAAGGCCAGACCTGTGCTAAAAGGCTTTAACATCGGGAAACTGCTGGGGGCAGGAAAGGTGGTTGTTCGTCAACCCTTGGCTTCAGCTGGTGGAGAAGCATTTTGATAAACTCGGAGCAATCAGGGGCTGTTACACACTCAGAAGAGCTGTTGGAGGGGATTTTAAAGGAGCCCTCCAACTCCAGAATATTTGGGAAGCTGGAAAAGAGGTTTGACCATTAAAGCTATGTCCACTTGGTGCCAAAACAATGAGTGAAAATGAGAAAAAAATCAAACCTACCCATTGTCTGGATGACCTACTGCTTCGCCTTAGGTCTGAACTGGGCCCTGTCACACGCTCCCCACCGTGACCCCACCCCAGGACGAGGTGTTTCTGTGAAGCGCCCAAGGCTGAATCTCCCCAGGACCTTATCAGTCCCGTGGCAACCCCTTCATTCTGATGGCACCGGGGTCTCTGAGGCTCCTCCAATGAGCAGACTCAAACATCTGATTCAGACCTGACCCGGAGACAGCAGTCATTGCCTACTTGACCTAAGCACCATCCACTGGCACTGTAGCATTGCTTGACAAGGGAGGGACTGCCCCAGAGCTTTCTCCTCTGAGCTGACTGCCTGAAGTTGGCTGGCATCAGGTGGATACAGTCTGTAAGGCAAAGGCAAAGCTTACAAACTGAAGGACCCATTCTCTCGCGGCCTGGGCATACATGCCCCTCTGCGGAGGGCTGCACGCTGGGAAGCAAGAGAGCTTGGCCTAGGACCACCACAGCTTGGCTGTGCAGCTTTGACCTGCAGTCCTGGGCAGTTGTGAGCAGTAAGGACACAATGCTTCCTCTCTGGAATCTTCCAACCTGGCCCTTCATTTCATCAGAGGGCTGCTCTAGTCCCTTCAGCTCCTGTCTAGGGCAGGAAACACACGCAGTCCCAGGTCTGGGGCAGGACTCTGAACATATCCCCCATCCAGAAAGGGTCTGGGGTATGCTCAGGGGCCGGTGGGGTCCATATCCCAGTCCGGCTGCTCTTTCAAATGAGGCCGGCCACACGGGACTTAGGGAAAGCTCTCAGAACTGCACCACCTCGATACCAGGCATCACCAGGGGATTTTTCAGAAGGCCCCAGGCACTTATCTTACTTGTTAAACTATTCACTTGAGCTGTATGAAATTGCCATTTTTTGGTAGGTCAAACATGGTCAAAAAGGTAATGCGTTCATCCTCACAATAGAAATTGTGAGAACAGTGTAAGGCATATGGTGGAAAGAGCACAGTTACGAGAACCAGACCTAGGTTCAAATCTCAGTTCTGTCACCCTCTTTCAACAAACACATCCTGCATTCCTGCTTCGTGTCTGGTACTGTTCCAGGAGCTGGACGTGTAATGGTGACAGAGACGACGGACCTTGCTCTTCATGGCACATTCTGGGGGCGCTTCCTAGGTGTTCGATGTTGGGCCACTCAGCTTCTCAGAACTTCAGCTAAAAGTTTGTGAGGGTTAAACGAGATATTGCACTTACGGGCAGACGTGCCCTGGAGGCCTTCAAGGCATGGTAGTTCCTGTTATTTTTCTGTGGCTCATGGAGGACTCCTAATAAATATTTATTGAATGAAACAGCCTTGGAATGGATTGTAGGAATCTTCAAGCCCACCTCCTACAGGAGAATGGTGCCCGTGGGGGCAGGGGCCACTGGAACAGAAGCCCCCGGATCCCCACAGCTCTGCACCTACCCTGGGGCCCGCAAGAGACCAGCTGTGGTCAGCTCCCATGAAGTCAGGAGGGCGGTAGGCATAAGAGTTCCGGAAGGTACCGTTTGGTTCATCTTTCTGAACGGATTTGAAATCATTTAATCTGAAGAAAATAATTGTCCCATTTATTGATTGAGGCAAAACAGAGGTTGGGACCTCACAGGAGATGTGGAAACTACCTGCAGGAACTCCCGGTTTTAGAAATCAAACACAGATTTGGCTCTGGTTAATAAGAGGACATGCAAATTGACCAGGTCCCCCCCACCACCACCACCACCACTTTCCATCCAGTGGGGTCGCTGGCATGAACATGGACATGGAATAACGGATTCTTCTTGCAGCCCGGGGGCCTATTCTCCAGGCTCTGTGTGCAAACAGGCCATCTGGACATTTCATAGGTCACCCTGCATAGCATTTCAAGCTACACAGATCATCCCAGACAAGGTAAGAATAAGCACACAGTTGCTATCTAGCAGTACAGCTTCTGATGGTACCTTCACTGTCGTCATCATCCTGAGCTCCGTCCAGCTCCTCAGGTCCATTCATCACAGGTGATGCACAGGGAGGTGAGACCAACAGTTGCACCAACTTTTTTTCATACACTTTTCTGGTGGAAGCTGAAGAAGAATGTGGAGAACAGATTAAGTTATCCCGTTTGTGTAGGCGATCTCACTGCACGCTCGGTATTTCACCACGGGATCCTTATTCGTGTACCTTACACTGTTGGTTAATTACGGCCCTTACAATTGGGTCCACCCCACAGCTACTCAACGCGCTCCTATCCTTCCACAAACAATTAAGTTGAGGCCTCCATGGATTAGCCAGGGAGGCAGGCATTGGATATATCTAAAAGTAAGACTGACAAAGTTGTACTTCCCATCTATGGGGAATATGAACAATAAGTACATAAACAGTTAACATAGTGCACATCCTAGAAATGAAAAAAACCAACAGGGTGATACAACCAAGAGTAAATGGGTTTTCCTTGTTGGAAAAAACCAATCCTTTCTCTCAGGCCCCGTACTTAGTAACCTGTGCGTAACATCTGGGTGTATTTATCACTTCTTCCCCCTTTATGGTTTTCTGTGTTTTAAGAAATTTTTTCTATTTCCATTTTAATGTTTTTTATTGCATATGTTCCTTCCACTGTAAATAATTTTAAATCTTGGGAGGTAGTTTATAAGTAATAAATGATGAGTCTCTAATATTTGCCTCATACGTACGTAGTATTGGTCCAGGTGAAAATCCAAGCTTACTAAGTTCACGCTGTAATTCATAGTCACTCAGACACTTCACATCCACCATGGCGTAATAGGAGTTTGGTCTCTTTCAGACAGTGGAATCTATGAAAGAGGAAAACATTAAATTCTTTAAAGCAGCCTTACAAATAAGAACTAAAAATTTCCCGAAAGTCCACAGAAGTGCTTACAACCCAATCTCTCCAGTTTTGAAGGTACACGGGCAATAACCCCCCAAATCAGCATTCTCTGCAATAAATCTCTCTTGGGTTTAGGTTGCCTCAATGCAAGGCTTTGGGTGGGTGTCACTTTCCCCAATGTCTCTGGGGTTGAATTATTTCTAACTTTTCTACTTAACTCATGTGAGAAAAGTCTTCTGCACCAAATGAACACGTGAACAAATATTTCTATGACTGCTTAGGAACTCTGAGTAAGACTCAGGCACTGAAAAAATAAGAAGTTAATTAAATATGAAAGAGCTGAGAGAGATTTTCTAGTGAGTTAAATAAAAGTTATTTATCCCTGCCCTCCTTTTGATGAGAGTCCAGAGAGTCCAGAGTGTTCAGTTATTGCAAACACTAGTAGTTTTCACACTTGTAATTTAACTCGGAACATAACGAGATGGTAGTTTTTAATTAACCGCCAGCAGACTTTGTAATTGCTGAATTGGCATTTGAAAAAAAAAAAAAAAGTCAGCTATTCATTCTCTGGCACATAAATTGACTTATATAGGCTTACACAAGTCTTGATTGGCTTTCCTGTCCTACACCAGCCTCAAGTTCAATCACATTTATGCACTTGATCTCTTTATCCCCCCAAAAGGACCCCTCCACCTACTTAACAAAATCCTGAAAAAGACACATTTGTTACACCTTTCAACAGAGATTTGTAATGTAGAAGTTTATTTATTGTACCTCGCTGCTATTATATTTCCAGGCTTTTTAATATTGCAGTGAAAACAACTGCAAGAAGATCACTCAGCATCAGAGGATCTGGACCAATTTTAAGTAATGACTTTGCCTTTATTGGTGATCAATCAATGTCCAATTAGGAAGAACATTGTATACAAGCTGGAAGAAGCTGTGAGTTGTCATGTACAACAGGGTTGTTGGAGAATGCCTCGCTTTACAGTTCTCCTCCTTAAAGCTACACTTGGACCAGAGTCACATTCTGGCACAGAGTAGGGGCTTAGTAAATGGAAGTTTCCTTCTTCTCTACGTGTTGGGGAAGCTGAATTAACATGTTTGGCCCCTAGGAAACGACCTAATATAGAAAGGAAGAGGACAATACACCTCAGATTATTTTTACTGTTATTACCCTTAGAAGCTAACTTAGGCCCATCCTGCGACATTTCTTCCTGAGAACAGCTGTCTGTTGTTTCAACGCCTTCTCCAAAATAACCTCCAAAAGAACCCTCATCAATTTCAAGTGACACTAGACAACCGCCTAGAGGGAACACACATATGGAAGAAAAGTATTCAAATGGAATCCAACTGGATGATTAATCCACTTACCCCTTTACATGGTTGTCTAAAGTCTATGCAGTTGGGTTGAGTACTAAAGCTGGGGGAGTTTCACCCAAGGGTTTCTAGTAGCACCCAGTCCCTTTTTGCCTGTTAGATATTATGGTAATCACAATACTGACAGTGTGACATCAGTAAACCCCATAGCAACAGACTGATGTGAAAGCCAGATGATTAATTGAACCTACGCTCAGACAGAAGGAGACACTGGTTGACTTTATAGGCAGCCTGCCATGATAAAATGTCAAGAGATGCAGAGAAGTTATCATTATGCACAGGAAGTGGGGGGAAAGTGCTGCTACCCAACCAAACAGTGCCAGGAAACTGGGAAGATAAAGGAAAAATTAAACAAATTCAAGCATTTCGGCCATCCTCAAAAGATCCATAGTAGTAGATGGGTAATTTGGCCACGGGCTCTAGGCAGAGTAAGAAAGGAGAAGACAGCTATATTAACTTGTCAAGGAATTGCTCATTGAAGAATAAGAACATTCTTCAGACTATTAGCTTGAGTCTTTTTTAAAAAGACTGCTGAGACTTTAGAAACAATTATGCAAGACGAAATGTAAATATGGGAGAACACACTGCCTTAATTAAGTGCCAGGGATAGGAGGGAGTCACTTGAAAGGGTTAAGGGGACAGTGAGCCAGCCTGCCTGGAGTCAAATTGCAGCTCTGTCTCTTCCCAGCTGGGTGACATCGGGAAGGTAAGTTACTAACCTCCCTGTGTCTCCTTTTGCTCATCTGTAATGGGGATGACAATGGTACCTACCTTACAGGACTGTTACTCGGTCGCAATGAGTTTATAATACACATAAAATGCTTGGCACCTAGTAAGCACGATATAAATGTTTCCCATTATTCTAATTATTCATGAGCCATATCCTCAAAGTCTCCACATCTAGTTTCTTCCTCAGGAGGCCCCATCCCATTTACACTTGCCCATGGGACTTGACCATTTCAACATTATCAGGATTCTGGGAAAAGATTAAGCATCTTTGTGTGTATCGTCAGGGAGACTCATTGACTGATTCCAGGCTGTAGTTTCGAGGGCTATAGCTCCAGAGTTTCTGAATAGAGCATCAGTTTCCAAACAAACATGTTTGCCAACATCCAAACATCCAAACATTGGATTCACCAAACAAAGACTTGGAAAATTGACACATTTGTTTCAATCAAAGCAAATAAATGATAGGCTTGGGTTATTAGGATGCATAAGCATTTTGTTTACATTTCCCAGAATTGCTTTCAACAAAAAAGCAGCCAGCAGGTGGAACTGCTTGCATTTAAACAGACTATTAGGATGAAACAGGCATTTCTAGAATAATTTCTTAGACCTCTGCGGTTTAAAGGAAGCTAGGTTGACAAAGGATTCAATCAGATGATCTGATTGGGTTGAGCCTTCTATTATGTGCAAACCATTCTGTCTGAAATTATTCTCCTGAAGAGCCCACTAGCCTATCCATGATTCTGTTCTCAGCATTATTCTGTTTAAGAATTCCTATACTCTGCAGGATCCAGAAATACTTGGTTTTGATGTTTGCGGCACCCCTTTTCCTCGGTTTTATCTGTGAAATCCTGGGCATTTGCTTGTTTTTTGTTTATTATTCCCTCCATGGCTGCAAAGATATTTTATTCCATTTCTTGAGGGAAGCAAGTTTTAATTGCCAATCGAGAAGGTATTCAACATGATAAGGTATCTAAACCCTGAGAGCTTCCTCTTTTCATTAAAATGTAGATCCAATTTCTTTTCCCTTAATGCCACATGCTGTTATTAAACCGAAATAACGGAAATAGTAAAAGCCAGATGTCACTTTGGTCTCAGGTTTGACGTGGGGCACAATTTCCTCTCCTCAAGTTTAATCTGCTGTTATTTACCAACCCCATCCTTTGGAAGAATGCACAATTTAAATGTAAATGCAATTTACATAGGGGAGCAGATAGTAGATTTGCAGTTTCAATTGCCAATAACCGTTTGCAAAGGGGGAAATCAACTAAAGCAAAGATCAGCAGCTGTCAGGCTGAAGTCTGCATCACTTGCCATTATCCTAGACTTTCCTCCTGAAGGCACCTGCCTCTGAGCCTCAGCGAGGCGGGCAAAAGGAAGTGGAGAACTGAGGCATCTTCCCAGATATTTCAAACTTCATTTACTATTGACTAGGGGTAAAAGAGGAAGTTTGGGTTTCAAATGGGCAAATTCAGTTGGCGTCATCACTGGAGTCATTAACTGACTCCATCCCTTTCAACGAATATTTATTGATCATCTCCTATGGGACAGACATCAGGCTTGGCCTAAATTAGAGGGTGGTAGAGGAGAATACAAAGATACAGTCCTCCTTTTAAGGTGTTCATTGTCTCCTTTAAGAAAAAGAGAACAAATAATGATGGGGAAATCAGGTAAGCTGTTAACAGAGGGCTACCAGAGCCCAGATTCGGAAGCCCCTAAGTGTTGAAAGATTCATTTAGGCTGAGACTTCCAGAATGAGCAGTAGTTTGCCCTATAACAAGGGGATTGAGGACAGCCATTCTAGGAGCATAATGATAGAAGGGAAATGAGGGAAATGAACTGGGGGACAAGTTGGGGCTAATTTGTGAAGGAGCCTGTGGGCCATGTGGAAGAGTTAACCCTTCAGCTTTGGGCACATTTGGAAGTTTGGAAGTGGGACGCCGCAAGATTGAATTTCTGACACTGGCTGGGGGGGGTTCTGTGTTCATGCATTTGATACAATTTAGGTTTGGTTCTGAGCAGAGACTGAGTTGGTGGTGCAGAGTCTGGAGGCTACTTGGGGGAGTTGTTACAACAGTCCAGAAAGGAGTTGATTCAGACTTGGACCGGGCCAATGGGAGGGAGGATTGGAGAGGAAGATACATGATTCGTGAATGATTTAGGAGCTGGAAGAGCCAGGACAGGATGTCTGATTGGATGTTTCCTCCTGACTTCAGTGGCGCAGGCATGAGCTCCCTCTAAATCTTTTGTCTCAGCCATGAGCGCACTTACGGAAGGAACCATATGGAGTGTGGTCTACACAGCACTGACACCGAAAGGATTCTGTTCTCGTCTAGTCAGTCCTTGATTATCCACACTACTTGAAGGCAGCAGCAATGCAGATAATCCATAACTCTCTTCTATTTGGCTTTGGAATTAATTACATCTTTTAGAGCAAATTTGCCTTCCTAATTAATCTTTCTTAGGTTAATATTAAAATTAACTAATACTCTCTGAGCCTGTAACAGCTGGGCAGGGGAGGGGAGGAGCAGGGGAAGGGGAGGGCAGGGTAGCTGCTCAGACTCAGGCTGAGCAGCAGGAGAAAACCACTTCATATTTAAAATTCAGGGTGAATCATCCGTGGGGGCCATGAGCTGGGTCTAGCTCACTGAGAGGCACCTATAACTAGAGACTCAAATCCCTTGGGAGTCCAGGCACTGAGCACCTACTATGCACCGAGCACGTGGCTAAGCCTGAAGATAAGACAAACACAGGAATCTCTGCTGTCAAGGAGCTGCCTGTTGAATGGGGACAACGGAGGAGTAAACAGATCGTTCAGATCAAATGCAGTCGGGGCTCTGCCGCAGCACCTTCTCAAGAGAATAAGGCGTGAACGAGGTTTATGGAGAAAAAAACAAAAACAAATTTGTATGAAACAAAGGGGAGAAAGTCACTTAATTGTTGTTTTTTAAACATACCAGCAAATATGCTTTTTTAAAAAGATTTTATTTATTTATTTGAGAGAGAGAGAGAGCATGAGATGGGGGAGGGACAGAGGGAGAAGCAGACTCCCTGCCGAGCAGGGAGCCCCAAGGGGGACTTGATCCCAGGACCCTGAGATCATGACCTGAGCCGAAGGCAGACGCTCAACCAACTGAGCTGCCCAGGTGCCCCTAAAATATGCTTTTAATAAAATGAGTACCTACAGTTTTTTCTTTCAGTAACTCAAATTTGTAAATTCCTCCTATGTGAAGTAAGATGTGATGCTCCCTCATGATTTTTAAGCTATAATACTTCAGCCCCAAGATTTCCTCTGAGCTACCATGGAGGGGTGGAGGCACAGAGCAGCCCCACTCAAGGGCAACCAGAGCAACCTCACCCCTGTCTGCTTTCCATATTGAGCTCCTATGAAGACTGCCTCTGTTTTATTTATTTATTTATTTATTTATTTATTTATTTATTTATTTATTTATTTAGAGAGAGCATGAGTGGGGGTGGGGGCAAGTGGCAGAGGGGGAGGGAGAGAGAGAATCTTTAAGCAGGCTCCATGCCCAGAGCGGAGCCTTGACTTGGGGCTCCATCTCATGACCCTGGGATCATGACCTGAGCCGAAATCAAGAATAGGATGCTTAACTGACAGGGCCACCCAGGCGCCCCTGAACCCTGCCTTTAAAGGGAGAATGTCACTACTACACAAAGTTAGGAAGCTACTAATCTAGACCGTTTTCTGCACTGCTTCTTAAAACCAAAATGACTTCTAGTCATGTTATGAAGACAAACCAAACCTTAGATACTGACAAATTATGATCCTGAGGGCCTCCTTCCTGGTGTCCTATAAGTCCTGCATATGGAGATTTATTCTGCATAAACCTGCAAGAAATTTTGGATAATCCATGGATGATAGATATCTAAAATGTGGTTTTTGTCCTCAAAGGGATTATGTTCTAAATGGAGAAATCAAAAACACACAAGGGAAAAGGTAAATCAAAGTTCATAATCGAATACCAACACAGTGGTACCCATGAGTGCCACAGAAGTTCAGAAGCAGAGAAAAAAAAATCAGCACAGGTTGGGAGTGGCAAGTGTTCAGGGAAAGCTTCCTGGAGGAGGTGGAATTCAGAGTGTGAGCTAACGCTTGGGCAAGGTCTGGATAGGCAGGAAGCAGGAGGATGGGCATTCTAGGCAGGGACACATTATGAACAAAGGAATGGAGTAGGATTTGCTTAGAGAAGCGGATGGATGCAGTTGAACCAGAGAGCCCTAGGATTTCCTATTAAGGTGTAGGGCCCCAGGACCATTGTGCCTCCAGGTTCCTCCCATTCTGGGGCCCTCTGATGACAATGATGGGTCGCCCCTTGAGGCAACTGACAGAAGGTGTTCAGTGATGAGAGCAAGGCCATCAGGAAGACTAGCCTGAGAGTGCAGGGCAAGATGCATTTCGGAGGAAGAGACACCAGCAGGGAGATGCCGTGGGTTCTTGGCCCTAGTCTCCCCATGAAATGGTCATGAATGGTAGTGGAGGGAACGCAATGAGGCTTTGGCCTGCCAGAGTCCCAACCAGGAGCTCAGAAGCCACCAGAGGACCGTGGGAGGCAAATGCAGAGTGGTCAGGAGCACAAGCTCTCAGGTCAGATTGCCTCCATTTGTATCCTGGACCCGCCACTTACTATAAGCTCTGTGTCCCTGGGCCCTGGCTTTCACATCTCTACAGTGGAAATATAATAATAATAGTACATTCTTCATGGAATTACTGAGGACCAAATTAATGCATCTCAAGTGCTTAAAACACTTTTTAAAAAGATTTTATTAATTTATTTGACAGAGACACAGCGAGAGAGAGAGAACACAAGCAGGGGGAGCGGGAGAAGGAGAAGCAGGCCCCCCCGCTGAGCCGGGAGCCCGATGCGGGGCTCGATCCCAGGACCCTGGGATCATGACCTGAGCCGAAGGTAGACGCCTAACCATCTGAGCCACCCAGGCACCCCTAAGATTTTATTTTTAATGTTTAAGTAATCTCTACACCCAAACTCACAATCCCGAGATCGGGAGTCGCATGGTCCACTGACTGAGCCAGCCAGGCGCCCTTCCATAATTTTTTTAACCCAATTAATTTTAAACAGTTTCAAGCAGGGGCACCTGGGTGGCTCAGTTGGTTGGGCATCTGCCTTCGGCTCAGGTCCTATCTCAGGGTCCTGGGATTGAGCACCACATTGGGCTCCCTGCTCAGTGGGGACCCTGCTTCTTCTTCTACCTGCCACTCCCCCTGCTTGTGCTCACTGTCTTTCTGTCAAATGAATAAAAAATAAGTTTCAAGCAGAAGGAAATTATAAGCAAGTAAAGTGAAAGTTTAATGAAACTCACACATACCCTTCACTCTGCTTCAACAGTTGTGAACATTTTTCGTGTCAGCAAAGAGCTTTGAACAAGGGAGTAACATGAAAGCATTTGAGTCTGAGAAGGATGCCTCTAGATGCTTCTGAGAGAAGAGTACACAACTGGACACAGGGGTATCATTAGGTTGCAGCAAACCAACCAACCAACCATTCATTCATTCATTCATTCAACGAATAATTCCTGAGTTCTACCACGTGCCTGACACTGTTCTTAGTGCTGTGAATTTAAGGGTAAATAAAGTAATGGGGTTCCTCCCCTCCTAGAGCTCATGTCCTAGGAGGGGAAAACAGACAAATAAGCAAATGAAGTGAACATTTCAGAGTGTGACAATGAGTCTGATGTGACAGAGAAGGACTTGGGGGGCAGGGGGCTAATTCAGATTCAGTGGTCAGGGAGGGTCATGCTCGTGTGCCCGGAACAAGAAAGCCAGGTGGCTGCAACAACATCAGCAAGAGCATGGGAGAGATGAGACCAGAGAGGCAAGGCAAGAAGAGGTGATGGCCCGGACCCAGGTGGTGGTTGTGGAGGTACAGGTAAGTATATATATATATATATATATATATATATATATATATATATATATATTTTAAAGATTTTATTCATTTATTTGACAGAGAGAGACACAGCGAGAGAGGGAACACAAGCAGGGGGGAGTGGGAGAGGGAGAAGCAGGCCTCCCACAGAGCAGGGAGCCCGACGCGGGGCTCGATCCCAGGACCCTGGGATCATGATCTGAGCCGAAGGGAGACGCTCAATGACTGAGCCACCCAGGTGCCCCTACAGGTAAGTATATTTGGGGGAGATTTAGGAGGGAGAGCCAACAGGATTTGGTGATGAATCGAATGTAGGGTGGAGAGTGGGGGGTGTCAAGAATGACTCTCCAGCTTGAATGAAAGGATGATTTTTGGCTCGAATATCCAGGTGGACAAGGGTGCCCTTTACTGAGACAGAGAAGAGGGGTACTGGGCGGAGCTCAGACCCCCAGGGAGCCCCCTCACAGCTTTTCAAAATGAGGGCCTGGCAAAGTGAAGCTACTCCTACCTATCTATGCAGCTTCTGGATCAGACAGTTGCCTCAGGAAATTCCAAATATCACCACTGTTACCCCTAACCTTCCAAAGTTGGTACTAAGCCACCTCCACTTCCAATCACATAGAGAGTATGGAAGGATGCTTCTGGGTCCAGCTTAATTCGCTTGGGCAGTGGGGGAGATGAAAGCGATGCCTCAGCCTCTGGGGGAGGGTGGGAACATGAAGCTGAATCAGAGGAATAGGGTCTCCATGGTGATGTTTTTATCATCATAGCAGGGGTCCTCTGAAGCCATGTCTGTGTCTCATGCCATGTTGGGGCTTGGCTTATCTCAATGTCCCCTGTCTCGGGTGGTTATGATGGCTGAGATTCAAAAGGAGCAGGATTTGGCTGGGAGGCAACATGCAGGTCCCGCTAGAGGGAAGCCTAGCATTAGAATTTCAGTCCTGTGACTTTTGCATGGTGCACAAATTAGAAGGGACATAAAAGATGGCCTGTGAAGAGAGCTGGGGTAGGGAGGAGGATGCCCCAAAATGCAGTCTAGACAGGAGACCACGGAGGCTAGGCAGGTGTCTGTTTCTGGAAATGACACCTCCAACTCTCCTTCACCTGATTTTCATCAGTCCTTGCATTTTGCCCTAGAAGGGCATTTTTTCCCCCCAGCTGTCTATTGGGGGCAGCGGAGGGCAGGGACGGGCATTCAGAGTCACTGTCTGGGAATGAATCCTGGACAGCAGGAGGCTGCTACTCTCACTCCTCGTCCCCATCATCTGTCACCCAGCGAGGGCCCCCGGCAGCCAGGCTGCGGACTGCCTAATGAAGACAGAGAGGCGGTTCCGGCTGCGCACAGGTGCCGCTTCCCCATTAACAGAGGTGACATTCCCAAACACTACTCATTACAGAGCAGACACTGGACAGGGCTGCGACACATATTGATGGCAGCAGGGCCAGCCAGCGTCTGTCTGAAATCCCACTGCCCCTGAGAGAGCAAGCAAGAGAGCCAGAAAGAAGCGTCGCGAGTGTCAAACCCACAGGCCCCTCACTTTGCCGAGAAAAATTAATGCTTGCCACTCCGGACATTTAGGGCTAAGTCATTCTCACCACTGCCTGCACACCCGAGGGTCCTTATCTTCAGGCACCCCCCAACGCTGACCAGCTCCCGAAAAATCCTTCAACTCCTTCCCTCCTGGGAAGGGCTGATGGTGGGGATGGCTGTGTGTGGGTGGGGGGCTGGCCCTCAAAATCGGACCTGGATCTGGAATGGGCCCACGGTGTAGCTAAGAGCTACGGAGATGGGCTAAGGAGAAGAACTTGCAGACTGAGGGCGATCAGGGAGAACCACAGTCGTGGCCGCTCCTTTCCAGCGGACAGAAGTGCACAGAGCTCCATCTTGGCTGGGATGGGCCGCGCGTTCCCCCTCGAGCCGGGGTCCGCGTAGCCGCCAGCGAAGTGGCGGCCGCCGGGGGCACAGGCTCCCCGCTCGCGCGCGCGGTGGCCAGGACACCCCCCCCCGACCTGGGGCCGGGAACCACGCCCCCCCCGACCCGGGGCCGGGAACCACGCCCCCCCACCCCGGGCCGGGAGCCACGCCCCACCCACCCGGGGCCGGGAGCCATGCCCCCCTAGCCGCCGCCGCCGCCGCCGTGCGCACGCGCGCTCGGCCCCGCCGCCCGCCCCCTCGCGCCGCCGCGGGGCGCCCCCGCCCCCGCCCCGCCCGCTTCCCAGCCCGCAGCAGACGGAACTCGACTTAAAAATAACTATTTTGACAGTTCAGATGTAAATATGTGAGCGACGCGTGGGGCTGTTTTTCCTCCACACTTCCCCTCTCCCCGTCGCTCCCTGCCCCAGCCGAGGCTGAGATAATGGGAGAGCGCCGCCTGCAGGACGCGCCCCAACATGCAGCTGGGGGAAGTGACTGGTCCGAGAACGCTCGGCTCGTGGTGGGGGCGGGGGGGGGGTCGGTGCGGAGGGAGGAGGGGAGGGGAGGGGAGAATCAGAAGTTAGAAGATCCCCAGCTCGCTTTCTCCACGGCACACGGCACTGCATTTAGGGGCCAGCATATCTCTGCACCATTTCTTGTCTATTACCGGAGAAAGAAGTCATCTAGGATACCGGTGAGATCACTTAATAACTCTCCATACGCGTCTTCAGTTCAGTTTGACCTGTGTTTACTGACTTTCTGTCCTGTGCCCCCAACACTGAGCTAGAGGCAGTGGAAGATGTGAGATACCCAAAATCTTTTGCCATCTATAACTTTTCTTTCAAATGACCCTTTCGGTTAACTGTATTTACTCCCTGAGCTAGCTAAGTAAGCATTTCAGCACACGCTATCTTATTTGATGCTCGCAAAAACTTGCGGGGTGAGGTGGGCATTATTGCAAAACAGAGGTTTGGGGAGGTTAAGTGAGTTCTCCAGACTGCCACAGCTAGTGAAGAGAACTGAGATCAGAACACAAGTCTTGTGCTCTTTCCCCCATAGCCAATTCAGAGGAAGGGAGATGAAGGCAGAGATCCACTCATTCTACAAATAGGAAACCCCAGGTCCAGACAAAGACAGGTGTCTATCTGACCACCAACAAGCATCTTAGCTGGAGCAGAGCCAGGACAAAAACACAGGAGCTTTAGGACTGCCAGCCCATGCCTCTGTCATCAATCTTCTGGACCCATGTAGTACGCTGGGAATTGATGGGACATCGTAAGATGTCTTTGAGGTTTTCTGACTGTCTGGAGGGAGGGTAGAGGAAAAGGTAGTTGGAGAGAAAAAGAAGGGGAAGGGAAGAGGAGGGAGGAGGTCTGGAGAATGAAGGAGCACAGCTGTGCATAGCCTGGCTGGGCAGAGCTATGAGGTAGAGGTAGTTCCTTGTCAGACCTCCCAGCTACACTTTTCTTTGTCCCCTTTTCCCCGCCACGTCATCCGCAGCCAGATGCCCGTTGATGCTATCACGCCCCCCCCCATCCTAATGAAACCTGCCTCAGGAGGGCA
This sequence comes from Halichoerus grypus, assembly GCF_964656455.1. NCBI lineage: Eukaryota > Metazoa > Chordata > Mammalia > Carnivora > Phocidae > Halichoerus > Halichoerus grypus. Next base: position 130,946,366 of record NC_135718.1, read on the forward strand.
TCTGCTGTAGTAACTGATGCAGTAGGGCAAATGCCTGACAACTGACCAGTGTTTGCCTTCCTCCTGGATTACAAATCCGAGGGGATCAAAGCCTAAAGCTAAAGAGAGGAAGCACTAATGAAACTTCAGGTATCAGACTCTTTGGGAGAGGAGAGGAATTGGGGAAGAACAGGGCCCACCTGCAACAGAAGAGGCTATGTACAGCACCTGCTGGCAAGGTCGTTGCAAGGCTGGCTCTGGCCGTGCATATGACCACGGGCAGGTGTCTGTAGATTGGCAAGGAGAGAGGGTCCCAAGGATCTGTGCTTTGAATGTTCTTTCCTCTTCATCCTTCAAGGCTCAGCTGAAATTCACCTCCTCTGGAAGCCTTCCCTGATCTCTCCCCACTTTCCAAACAGTTCTGCTCTCTCAGACCCCTGTGGCTTTAAAGCACTTTGCTATATACGCAACCTCAGGCATCTTGCATCCTTCAAGCCTTGGCAGGTTGCTTGGTATTAAATTGTGAGTTCCGCAAGGGGCAGAGCAATGTCTGATTTCCCTGTTTCTCCGGCAGCTTCTCCCACAGGACTTTGCACAGAGTCAGAACTTGATCTTGATCGAAGGGCTTGAATTGACAGCAGTACAGTGCACACTTTCCCCACACAAGGAGGTAAGGACCTGTGCCCATAGCAGAAGGACAAGAGGCAGGAGTCCCTGCTGACTCCTGAAGACTGAAAGTGTGAGGCTCTTACCTGCCCCAGACTATTTAAAAACACTTAATTGAGGGGCACCTGGGTGGTTCAGCCGGTTAAGCGTCCGACTCTTGATTTCGGCTCAGGTCATGATCTTAGGGTCGAGGGATTGGCCCGTGTGGGGCTCCCTGATCAGCGGGGAGTCTGCTTGGGATTCTCTCTGCCTCTGCCCCTGCCCCTGCTCATGCTCTCTCTCTCTCTCTCTCTAAATAAATGGATAAATAGATCTTTAAGACAAAACAAACACTTACTGAGTGCTTCTCTGCTAGGCCGCATGGCAACTGAAGTGAGAGAAGGGGTGGCCACCTCCCTTTCAGGAGCAGTAACTCCACTGTTCTAAACGATAGATTAGTGTCATCCTGCCCCAAACCACTCCATGCCTACAGGATGCTGGCTTTAGGTTAGAACTTATGGCTCTAGCCCCCCGAGCTCCGCTCACGTACCCCTGTTTAGGGATAATTTGGAATTTCTGTCCCACCGATCAAAGTGGAGTCATGGTATAATAATTCTTTTTTTTTTTTTTTTTTTTAAGATTTTAGGTTTAAGGGGCGCCTGGGTGGCTCAGTCTTTAAGCGTCTGCCTTCGGCTCAGGTCATGGTCCTAGGGTCCTGGGATTGATCCCTGCATTGGGCTCCCTGCTCCTCGAGAAGCCTGCTTCTCCCTCTCCCACTCGCCCTGCTTGTGTTCCCTCTCACTGTCTCTCTCCCTGTCCAAAAATAAATAAAATCTTAAAAAAAAAATTTTTTTTTTAAAAAGATTTTATGTTTAAGTAATCTCTACACGCAATGTGAGGCTCGAACTCACAACCCTGAGATCGAGTCACATGTTCTACCGACTGAGCCGGCAGGCATCCCAAAGAATTCTTTCAAAAAACACTTTTATTGATATGTAATTCACATACCACATAATAATTCTTTTTTTACCATATAATAATTCTTATTCTTAATATTATGCTGTCTCGTAGCATCTTGCTCTCCTTGTAAGTCTGAAAATTCCCATTTGTTCTGTCAGTAGTCCTGAGAAGCCTGACTTAAAGGTCTTTATTCTTTCTGTAAAAAATAAAAGCACTTTTCAGTCTATGCGATCGTATTATAATCCTAAACAAACTTCCCTGCTTCCAGCCCACCTCCTCCAGCCAGCTTGATCCCACTATTTCTCTGGGGCTCCAGGAGGTAGGAGGCCTGCCTTCGCTCAATGTATTATGGGTAGCACAAGTGAAGCTCACAGCTCTAGGGGCTCAGTGTGTCTCCCAGAGCTTCCTTCTAAGCCCTATCACCTCACTTTATGTCCACGCTCCTGACTTCCTCCTGGTGTCCATTCCCCTTTTCTCCCCAGCAGAGTTGGTAGAAATAAATATTTAGCTTCTGCTGCTGGAGCGTATCCCAGTGCGAAATAAACACGGATGCCCCATCTACCCTGACAACATAATTCATTGACTGCAAAGGGATATAATAAAGTCTGTTTATTACAGCAATTAACAGAGCAGCATTTGCCGGCATGCTTTTCAGAGGCAACCAGAAAAGTGCTTACTCCAGGTGCATAGATTCAGGAAGCCATGCAACTTGAGCCAAGATGAAACCAATTAGAGGCTTAGTAAATGCATTCCAGCCAGCCTAGAAAACTTAGCCATCCCCGAGTCAGTTCAGCTGAGGTAGAACCTCACTGTAGGAGTCCAGCACAGTATGATTGCCACTTTGCTGGGTTAAGACCTGGACCTGTCTGCAGGGTCATGGTCTTGAGGATGTGCCTGAAATGCTCCCCCCAACCCAACCACCCCAGCTGCTGGGTTCAAATCTCACTGACCATGAGAGCATATAGGTGGGGAATGTTAGCATCATTGACTCTCAGGGTACAACTGGGGTGGAGGTGGGGACATAGGGAGAGGAACAGAGGCTGGGCCAAGGAAAAGGGACAGAGTATGATCAGCTCTAAGAAATCCTTTCATTAAACCCTGACTTCAAGGGCATTGTCAAAATTTAAGACCTCAAGCCCCTGGAGAGAAACATGACTGTATGGGGGTGGGCGGGGGTAGGAAGGAGAGGAACTCAGCCTGGAGGATGTATGCTAACTTGCTTTGGGCATAAAGCCTAGACGAAGACACGAAGCCCAATTGCTCTGGTTCTTTGGTGGAGGGGCAGAGGAAAGGGAAATACTGGTTTAGATTTCCCAGGGATGTTAAGTGTATCCGATTGCTATTTAATCAAACTTTGCTCTCCACCCCCTTTCAAGGGGCCGGGGGCTGGCTCATACCGATAGGACATTCTTCAGGATGAGGTCTGGCTTTCCCAAGAGCAGCAGCTACCCATCCCCCAATCACCAGCAGTGTCATAGCCCTGTGGAGAAAACTCATCTAGAGTGGCAGCTCTTCTTTTTTTCTCTGGAGTGGCCTCTCAGGGAGACCATGGGGAGTTTTGATCTCCTTGAAAATACGAAGCGGAGTGCCTAAGCCAGCTAGAAAACCCAAGGCTCACAAGTGCAGAGGCGACCCACCGCCAAGCAGTTCCTCTAGTTGAGGCAAGACCCAGTGGGTTCCCCCTTTCTTCCATTACTCTTTTTCCTTCTCAGGCCTCTGGGAGAAGGTGCTGCATTGAAGGATGAGGGCAGAAGCCTGCCTGGCCTCTCTGGAACAGAGAAAGTCAGAGCTTTGAGCATCATGAACAACGGGATAAAAATAGCAGTGTTGCCATGGCAACGAAGGCTGGGGAGAGTCCTGAGGATCTGGCTGGGTCCTGCCATCTCCCCCTGCAGCCTTCCTCCCGCCTTTGCCTCTTGGATGGAACAGAGGAATGAGCTGAGGGAGGGGGGCAGGCTGCCCAAGAAGGGCAGGGAGACAGACCAGTACCCACGAAGAAACCCTTAAACTTCAGAGCCTGGAGTTGCTGTGTGAGAGCCGGGGCTGCCCAGTTTTGGGGGTTTCTGGCTTTTGGATATCCTTCCTCAGTATCACGAGTTCCTCTAGGGATGCTCTGGGTAGCTCCCCAACCTCACCTTCCTGCTGGATGGTCCTGACCTCCTGGCTCCCCTGTGGATAGCCAAGGTTTCTGTTTCCTCTTCGTGATCTGTGGCTCTGATCCCACAGGACTGTACAGAAGGGAGCCCAGGCTGGACTGGCCACAACAGCCCGACCCAGTAGGCACTGACCTGGGGGGTGTGGTGTGGCGGATAGTGGGGATAGAGGATTCACTCGGACCAGCCAGCCGTCCCGATCCTAGATTGTTTAGCCACATAGGCTGAGGGTGCTGTTTGCATTGGGAACAGGGTGAAGGTGATGACAGCTGCTCATGCTCTTGTTTTTGTGCCAGAGGGATGGAGCGTTCATTCTTTGGGAACAGATTCTGGCTCTTGGTTCTGATGGTGTCGTCAGCCCCATCACCTGCTGCGCACAGCAGCTACCTTCAGGGTGAACACCAGGCTTTCTGGACCAGCCTACGAGGAGCCCACCAGTGCAGCAGTGAGATTTCCTTCTCCGGTGGAAGCCCATCTTCATAGTTGTAAACCAAGTACTTGTCTCCAAAAGCACAAGCCACATCTAGGCGCCTCTGATACAAAGTGCCCTTGAGACCCATGCCTTCCTGTGAGGGAGGGAGGAAATGGGTCTTGTCACCACCTTTTACAGAGTCCGGGAGAGAGGAGGCAAGTTGCTGAGGTCAGGAGGCAGCCGCGGCGGGCGCTGGGAACCTGGGGGCTGCCGCTCTCCATCCAGCTGTCAGCCCATCCCCCCACACGCACGTCCCAAACCACTGGGCCAACTGCACATTCATTCAGGAGACAGGGCAGATGGCAGCCTGAAGATCCTTCCCCTTCCAGAAGGCAAGGCAACGAGGTGGGGTGGGTCAGGCAGCTGCCGCTGAGATCCCATCTCACCTGCAAGGGCTGGTGTGTGTGTGGGGGGGGGTGGGGAATGTGCGCGAGGGGGCACTTGGGGTGGCATCGACAGGCCTGGCTGTTGGAGGCAGGAGAGGCAGGACTATACGGAGCACTGGGGCAGGATTCCAGCGGAAGCTCCGGGAGCCTCGGCTTCCCTCTCACCACCCCCAGCAGTTCTCAGGTCTCCCGTATCGCTGCTGTCGCCCTGCCCACACACGTGTGGCATGCATGGAGCACGGAGCACCTGCAAGCTCTGCACTTCCACGGCGGCCCCGAGCCCCACTGAGGCTCAACGTCCCAGGGCCACAGGGCCCTGGCCTCTGGAGGGGGCTCTTCCGAGGACATTAGTGGAAAGAGACTGAGTCCCAGAAGTCGGACAGGATAATGAGCCTCAAGTCACACTGTCATCAGTGTCTAAGCAGGGCTAGAACCCAGGAGATCCGGTTCCCAGCTCAATGCCCTTTGCGTCCCGCTGTGCTACCTCATGCATATTTCGGGTAAATGATTGCTTTTTTTATTTTTTTCAAAAATAACAATCTTCCTATATATTTCTATGGACTCCTGTGCGACATCCAGAAGGCCCTTCCCTGGGAATGGAGAAGGAAATGACATTCTAATTAAAATGCCCTGAGACAAGAACCCCTGAGGGCCAGACCCCCAGACATTAGAGGCACAAGAACCTCAAGCACCCCTCATATTTCTTTACCCCCCATTCGGCGGCCCGCAGCACAAGAGGGGAAAACTGAGGCCCAGGTAGGCCAAGGCCTCCCACCCTCCTACAAGGACTCAGTGCCACACAGCCAGAATGAGAGGCCCGCCCCCTCCCAGAATCAACTACTCTCTTGCCCCCTGCCTCCATCCAGGAGCTCCTGGCCTCCTCCTCGAGGTGAAGTCTGGGAGAGAACCGTGGAGTGGAGAGAATTAGAAACAGGGAGGGCAACATTGTCCCACCTGTCCTCTGTGAAGGAGCCTCAGCGAAGGGCAGGAAACGAGGTGGCCAGACCTCGCCCCCGAAAAGCAACAGAAGGAAGAGAAGCCTGGACTACAAGTCAGAGGCCTGGGGGGCATGGTCTGGGGACACTGGGGCTGCTTCTGCCTTTTTGGATTAAACCTCTTGCCTGGGCTCACCCAGGGGCAGAGAGCAGGGCACAGGCCTCCAGACTGGTTCTCGAGACGCTGAGAAGAGCAAAGTTGCCATTTCCCTGAGACGGAAGCCGAGGGACGGCAGAATGTGGGGTGTGTCTGGCTCAAAGCTGTTGCTGTCCTCCTACTCCCACATTTCAGCACGGCCCCAGCTTTCACCCTGATGAAGAAGGGGCCACTGGCTTGGGGTCAAGGGCCCCTGTCTGCAGGCATAACTGGGCCTCCACTCAGAGATGCCTTGACCTTGGGACCTCTCTCATGTTCCTGTAGCAGGGGCTCCAGATATCCAGTATCCCTTTGGAGCCAAAGGAGTTCTCCCCGGGGCAAGAAGCTCTCTGAACGGGCTCACTGCCAAACCCCTGCAGCTGAAATTCCTGCCAAGGCCTGAGAGGTGCGCAGGGGCAAAACTCTCCTTCACCACTCCTCTTGACCTTTTCTCTGGGTGAGCCTCTGTGGTCAGGACCTAACACCCAACACCTCTACGGCTCTGGGGATACAATTTCATCCTCCACCACAAGAGTGACTTCTCTGGGGCTGCAGCCTCGCAGGTGACCGCTAGGGACACACATGCCCTCCAGGCGGGCTCTCCTGCGGCGGGATCAAGGTACCCTTGAAAGCCTTTCTGCCCATCTCTGTGCCTCATCCAAGGCCTCTACTGTCTAAGAGGCCAAAGAACTGGGGAGTTTTTCTTCTGTCCCTTGTGACCCCACTGGCCTTTATTGCTGTTTCCTTAAGGGAAGGACTTCTGTTTATAATTCTTTGGATATAAAAGGAACTAACAGATTGTATAAGGCTGGGGCTGGGTGGTCGGGGCCAAGGAAGGGGTGCGAGGAAAGAAATTGTAAGCTGTGCTCCGGCTTCACAAAGATGACCTGGATCCCACCAAATCTGCCAAAAGCTCAGGAAATCTCCCTGAGCATGGGGCATGAGCTGGACAGGCGAAGGTTGCCAGGATAGAAAGTGCCTTTGCTTCTCCCAGGTTCTGGGTGAATGAGCAAAGGAGGTCTTCTGCCCTCCCGGACTGCCCAGAGAGGCGCATTCCAAGGAAGAGGGCACACAGCCCCTCCTTCTGTCTTAGGGCCCTGATGTCCTCTACCCAGGCCACCTGTTAACTGTCAGAAAGGTTATTCTGTCCCTGGATGCTACAGGGGATCTGACTTTGTTCCTGGGCTGACCTGTTCTGTAGTGAAGTAGAGGGCAGGTTTGCTAAAGCTACAGAACCGGCCTGAAGTGTCTCTGCTGCCGGCCCTGCTGTCCGCATGGCCCTCTAGCACCTAAGAGGTTCAGGCACAGTGACAGAAGGTAAGTTATAGCAAATGGGAGGAGGAAGGAAGGAGATAGGTTTTTGTTTGCTTCCTACTGGCCGGAAATAGGCTGGGGGAGGGGAAGAGACTGACCCTGGAAGATTGAGGGGGGGGCAGAGAGATTAGGGGAAAAGTCAAGGCAAGTCCTTGAGGGCGCCCTCTGCCCAGATTCCCCTAAAGGCACAACATGCAAGCCTTTCCCTTTCTATGGCTTCTGAGAAGAGAAAGAAGAGGCAGGTGGGTGAGGCAGGGGGACGGGAGAATAAAGGGGGGACACGGTCTAGTCCAGGAAAGGGGTCCCAACAGTCCGGCCCTGGAAGACAATTCCTGAGAAGGGGAGTCAGGACCTGGGGAACAGGCTCCCACATCTGAGCTGCTGGGAGGAGGCATGGGGGGAGTGAGAGGGTCCGCGAGGCCACGGCTGGAGGGAAAGCTGCTTTCTGGTGTGCAGGGGCCACGCAGCCGGCTTCCTGCCACCAGGACATGGCCTGCGTCTCACTGTCCCGACTCTGCCGTCCGACTCACGAGCAGGCTGCCCACCTTGGGCCTGGCTGCACCTGGCCCAGGAGAATGCTGGGAGGGGACAGGGAAGCAGTCCTGATTCGGGGACGCTGCTCTGTAGAGGCTCCTGCCTCAGGTCCTGGGGTCCCAGGAGCGACTCCATCCTGGGTTTGGAGGGGGCTCGTCTTACACCTGCGCCCTGCCCCGGCTGCCCAAGGCCTCCCCCAGGGTCTGGGCTGCTGGGAGGTCCTCGGGCAGAACAGCCAGTTTTGCATCCGGGAGCAGTGCTCCTAGCCCAAGGCGGCACATGGCCCCCCCCCGTGGAGGAGTTGCCCTGGGGGGGTGCCTGGAGCCCTCAGCCGAAAGCACTTTCACTCCTGGGGCTGCCCCAGGGCTTCTCGGTCTCTGGAGGGCCGGGCAGGTCCTGCCAGAAGTGGGTGCCCTCAGGTCTGGCACCTGCCGGAGGAGGCCGGAGACGGGACCCGGGTCCTGCTCACACTGCCGTTTCCCGCTCTCTGTGAACTTCCTCCTTCTTCCTCTTCATCTTGCAGAAGCCGTGGAGGCCACAGAAGCAGGCGAAAGTGAACTGGGGCATGCCCTAGGCCAGGCTGGGGGGATGCTCACCAGAGATCTGCAGGGAGAGGCAGGGGAGGAAGAGGGGCAGGAGGAAGGCAGGAGAGAGAAGCAAGCTGGGGTTAACGTTCCCAGAGCCCTCCGGGGCTGGCCAGCCACTGGCACTCCCTGAGTGGCAAAGCCCTGCCAAACCTCTCACAGGCCCGGGGAAGGGGGGTGGCGGCACCGGACAACAGCCTCTGTGAAAGCCGAGTGTCCTGATCTCTGGGGAGCTGATGTCATTCCTCCAGTTGGAGCCTGGGTGAGTCCAGGGCAGGGAAGAGAAAGCCACAGCCCCTGCTGCCTCTGTCCCCCTCCTGCCCCCTCTGCCTCACCTCACTGCCACACACCTGTGCTTGCGCGACAGGAAGCAAGCGGCTCAAAGTCAGCTCTGTGCCACCTGACACGGGTTAGGGGTGGGGGTTTCCACTCGCCCCTTTAGGTCACACAGTCCAGTGATCCCAAGGCGGGACTTTGTGGGCCTGCATCCAACACAGCCTTGACCTTGACACCTGGAACTGAGTCACGGGCAGGGAGTGGAGGGAGGGGCCCTTCCCTAGCAGGCCCAGTTTATCTGATACCCTTAAGGAAATCTATAGAAAACAGAATGGACTTTGACTGCTCAGAGCAACGTAAACCCCGGTCCTCCTCATGCAGAGAACAGACAGCAGAGTTCTTTCAACCAACAGGCTATTTTATTGAGCACCTATGCTGGGCAAAGAGGTTGGGAGGTAAAGGGTAAAGATAGAGTTTCTTCCCTGGCACAAAAGTCAGTCTGAGATAGAAGCTGAGGCTGGATTTGCCCCAGCTGGGCATGTTATCCCCCCCGGCTCACACAGCACTCAGCCCTGAAGGCAGGGCTGCCTGTGGTAGCTGGGGCGCTCTGGCTAAGGGTGGGAGGGGGTTTCAGGGGATCGGCACTCAGTCTGCAGGTCCCTCCGGCTCACTTCTCCGCCCTGGCCTGCCCTGGAGGGGGCACACATATATTCAAGCCGGCTCCAGCAGAGCAGCTGGGCCCAAAGGGAGCACCTTGCATGGAGGTCAGGCCCACATCAGAGGCCTGCTTTGGATCACTTCTCCCTCTAGAAAGAAGACGGGGGATGCAGCCCAAATGCCGAGAGGAAGGAGGGAGGTGCATGGTGATGCTGCAGTCTGGAATAAGGAAGCACGAGGCCTAACCGTGGCCCAGACTCTCGGGCCGAGAGATTGCATCAGATGGCTCAGGCCCCAAGGCCCCAAACGCTAACCACACCTGCAAGTGTTCCACTGTGTTTGAGGAACCTGGCCAGCCCCAGGTGCCGGCTCTCTGGACAGTTCCACAGGTCTGGCCAAGCTTGCTCCTTTGGACAAATGTCATGTTTCTCCAGGCAGAGCAGAGGGCCCAGCAGGCAGGCCCTCATCAAACACAGGGTCTACAGTGGAGCCAGGTCCGGTCAGGATCCTCCCCTCCCATCCCCTCCAAGGGTCCTGCTAATATAGCTAGTGACTAATTAATAGGTGCGTTGCATTTCCAGTGGCCAGCTGGGTGGGCAGGAGGCCCAGCTTGAGTCAGCATGGGTAGGTAGACTGGTTATTTAATCACCCACTTTCCAGCATCCTCCACACACCCACTCTCCTGGAGTATATATAGAGAGCAGAGAGCAATCTCCAGGATATATATAGACAGAGCCGAGACACAACTACTATATTTCTAGATCCCTCCTGTGACAAACCTAGAGAGATGGGGATCTAAACTGGGGCTTCGATGGCCTGGGTTCTATTCTTGGCTCTGACGCTGGCATGCTGTGTCACCCTGGCAAGTGGCTGTCCCTCCCTGGGCTTTCATTTCCTCATTTCAGTGTACCAAGAGGTGAATCAATTTCAGGTTTAATGGCCTCCAAACCTAAGGGGCTGGCAGGGCACTGGGGATCCTCATCTGCTCAGGAAGGAGGGAGGGAGAACAGGTAGGTTTCCTTGTAATTAGTAATTATAACGCCTACACTTTCCTGGCTAGGGGGATGTCTATCAAGGGTACTATCAACAAAGCATTTCCAAGATTACAGGAGAAAGACGTGGGGAGAAATCGGTAGGCACAACAAAGCTGATCTGGGGAAGGAAGTCATAATTAAAACAAGCCAGGCAAGGAGCTCTGACCATGACCCTCCCACCCCAAGCCTGGGTCTAGGTGCAGCTTGGGTCTCTGGTCCCCTGGGTGCATAGATCCTCTTCCCTCTCCACCCTACTTCCCCTCCAATGTCTGCTTGTTCTACAAATACAGCAAAACTTACCCCCTGTGACTGTTCCTCCCCGAGGCCCTTTGGGAAAGATGAGAAAATCTGGGTTTTGCTCACTGTGGAAAGTTTGGGGGCAGAGGTTGGAGGCACCAGGACCTACACATCAGAGTTTCAGGAGGGTTGAATCGAACTGCTCAAGAGTTAGGGATGCCTGGGTGGCTCAGTCGGTTAAGCGTCTGCCTTTGGTTCAGGTCATGATCCCAGGGTCCTGGGATCGAGTCCCACATTGGGCTCCCTGCTCAGTGAGGGGCCTGCTTCTCCCTCTGCCTGCCACTCCCCTTGCTTGTGCTTTCCCTCTCTCTGACAAATAAATAAATACAATCTTTAAAATAAATAAATTAATAAACGGATCAAGAGCTAGGCTAGAAGCTACAACCTGGCTCCTGAGAGCTGTCCTAGGAGCGGACTGTCTCACAGAGATTCTGGGTCCTTGCTCCTCGGGCAGAGTGTGTAATGAGAGTCTGCTTATTGTGCTCAGGTCGCTGATATAAAGTGTTTTTGTTGCCCCCCCCGCCCCTTCCCTACCAAGGTCTGGAAGCAGTGTGGGCCCTGGGCATGGTGCAGGTCCCTGGAACAGCCCCTGAAGTGGAGAGCTGTGGAGCAGAGAAGCCCTTCCCATTTCAGTGTCCCTCCTGCTCTGGGTCCCACGCATCCTTCAGCATCCCTCTGCCAGAGCTGTGCGTCTGCACCTCTCTCTGCGTTGCCCCCTCTGCCTTCATCCCTTCGTGCTTTGCAGAGTGTTCCAGCACCAACTGGAGGGCTCCCTGAAGTCAGGTCCTGGTGAACCTCCTCTTGCTAGGTCTACTTGAGGAGAAAGGAGTTTGAAATGACGGAGTCCAGAGTTTGCACGAAACAAGTGGACCAGTGGCTGGAGGCACCTCCCACTTATCTGTGTTCATGATGGAAACTTCCCCTCCCACCCTGCAGCTTCCCCTCGGACCTCAGCTTTCATGCCTCCAGCCCAGGAGGGGCTAAGGGATAGAAAGATGGGCCCCAGAAACTCAGAACAGGAAGGAAAGGAAGGTGGACACTGGACAGAGCCCTGCTGCCTCACAGTTGGCTGCATCTGACTGCAAGCTGGTGGCCCAGATTTCTTCCCCGTCCTCCTCTGGCCTTTCCCCAGCTCAGGGCAGAGATGATCTGGGGTACGGGGGCGAGAAAGATCCTCCCCTTGGCCAGCTTTGTGGGAGCCCAAGCAGAAGAGCTGCCAACCCACAGCTCATCATCGCCCAAACACCAGGGGGTTCCCGGCCTCTCTGGTGACCCCTTCCCCTGGCCCTCAACCCCGCTTCTCCTCTCTATACCAGATACCCTCCCAGGGCCCCCCAGCCCTGGCACCTCCAGCCAAAATGGGGCAGTGGGTCAGAGACCGCTTGAACACGTGGAGGGATCAAGAGGAATTGGGTCTCAGAGCGGGCTAGAAACTGAGAGCGGACTCCACACTGGCGGACCAGGAACTCCTGGGTGCCTCCAATTTTGGCAGTGTTCTCCATCAAAGTGTATGGCAGTGGGGGGCTGGAAGGGGGGGGGAGATATTTACAAGTGTTGGGACTTGCCTGGAATCCTCTGACAAACAAAAAAGGGGGTATTTTCCTTCCCACCCCCATCCCCTCACCTCCCAAAGCTGAAGCAGAGTAGCTTCCAACGAGGCGCCCCCCCAGCCTCACTCTGCCCCACCCCCACCCCAGGTAAAGGGCAAAAGAGAAGTGACCCAGTGAGGAGGGGCGCCTCACTCCTCCAGAACAATGCTGAGCCCTCCGCCCCCTCCCCAGCTCCCCTTAGCCCCGCGCCTCAGTAATTAAAATATGAATTCACCTTCCCTCCCCGAGCCATTCATCACTGCGAAGGGAAGCAGCTGCGGCTTAGGAGACCGGATTTGGGGGATTAGCTCGGGCGGTGGAGCAGACACACCAGGAGAAAGAATTAAAAAGGAAGGGGGTGAATTGGGTTTTCTCTCCCCACCTCCTCCCTCTCCCTCCTGCTGCCACCGAGCCTCACACCCCACCCCCTTCCCCCAAAGCCTGGCCTCTGCAGGTTTCTGGGAACTGTAGTCCCCAGGACTGTGTTGATAAACAGGCAGGCCAGGGTGGGTGGTGACACAAACTACAGATCCCAGGACTTCTTCCCGGAGTTGGCAGCCGCAGGGCTGGGCACAGGACTCCAGTCTGGGAGTAGCCCTCATTCTCCTTGGAGATTAACTCCTTCTTGGCCTGCTGGAGACTGACTTCCAGCCTCTGGCTTACTGAGCTCCTTGGACTCTGGAGCCAAGGTCCTCTTGGCCTCTGATGCTTCCAGGCCAGCCCCCACTCATTTCTTGCTTGCCCACCTACAGAGAAAGAGGGGAGGCTCCTCCTACCTCTCAAGACTACAAGGACAAACAGGCATTTAGCAGTGGTTCTGAGGGACTCAGGGGCCCCAGGAACTGGAAGGGTCAGACCAGGAACAGTCTTGAAATATTTTGAAGCCCTGACCTCCAGGACCTTCCAGGAGGCCCACCGCTTGGCAGAGGCCGGCCCACCTTAATGGTCAACCTAAGCATGACCTAGCATCGTCAGCCTGACATACAGCAAGACCTGGGAACACAGTGGTCCTGACTGTCGGGGCCAGAAGGGCTCCCAGAGGTCAAACCTTAGTGCCATCCCCTTCTAACAACGGGGCAGAGATTTTTTTTTTTGAATAGTCTTTGCATTTGAAAGGAGCAGAGTTTTAGCAAACTCCACTTGCGCTAAAAAATGGGATACACACAACCAGAGAGATTCACTTGAATCTCTGTGTTGTTCAACATGGGCCGGCTCTCTCAAGGGAGGTTGTACGCTGGGTATCCCTGAGGACTGTGACAAAGACTGAGGTTCAGGATCGTTTTTAGGTTTCAGCGGTCTGCAGGCAGGGGCCAGGATAGACGCAGCCCTCTGATCCGTGAATCCTCCGGGGAGAAAGGGCATGAGGCCAGCTTGCCTATTCACTTCAGTTGAACAATTATGTGAAATATATAATTACATATCTCCTCCAGGCCTGGAACACTGGCAGTGGCCAAGAGACAAAGAACAGAGAGAAACTGCAACCTTGTAACCCCAGAGGTGCCCTAGGCCCAGGCCCAGCAAAGCCACCTCGCTCTGTGTCCCTGTTCTCCGGGCTCACGATTCATTCAACCAACATTTACCCAGCAAACCTCTGCTCAGGGCCTTGCCTTGCTGGAGCTTTAGAGAGGCAAAAGCTGGCCTGGTCGTCTGTTCCCTTCATCCAGGCCCAGCCCGGGGTTGCGGGGGGACTTCCCGGCAAATTGTGCATTGGGATTCCTGCTAGGGACCCAGCCGCAGAGGCAGGAAGGGGGTGCTGCTCCAGCCTGCCTTGCCAATTAGATCGGGGAGCGCAGGGGAGTAAATCTGGATGTCCTCTGAGCAGAGAGGCTCATTCTGAGCTGGGGGCAGCTGGACAAGGAGGGAGGTGGGGGAATGTTCTAGCCACCTCTTATCTCTGGGCAAGAGAACCCAAATGGAGAGTGACCAAGCCTGGCAATTCTCATCCCCGTTCCTTGCACCACCCAAGCTGGGGCAAGGCGGGAAGTGGCTTGGAGCAGCCCCAGCAAAAATGCAGCTGGCTTAGGCTTTCTCTTTGCTTCTTCGATTGTTTTGATTTTTTCTTCCCCCTGTGCTCTTGCTGGAAAAGGAAAACCAAGGATGGACAAAAGGTGGTTAGAGTGGGGCCATGGGGCCAGTTTGTGGACGTGCATCCAGCAATTTCCAGCTTCCAGAGTGCTTCCCCATGGGCTGGCTTGTTGGGTTTCCCTGCATCCAGCATGATGCGGTTTAAGAGCCCAGGTTCAAATCCCAGCTCTGCCTCTTACTAGCCATATGAACGTGGGCCAGTTTCTTAGCTCCCTTGTGCCTCAGATTTCCCAAAGTAGAAAGGGATAGTAATAGTACCTTTTTCTTAGGGTTGTTTCCAGGATTAAGTGAGTCCGGGTAAGATGGATAGAATCTTGCCTGGTACCTAGCAGACACTAGATAGATGTTGGTCAGGGAGATTAAGGGCTCTGAGACATTATAAGTAACTTGCCTTCTGATTCTCAATACCAAATATAATACTCTCTGATTCTGCCGTGGTCTGTCTTAGACAGACTAGGGGCTGGAAGGGGAGGAGAGGGGAGGGTGCTTCCTCTGCTGCTCCAGCCAGACTGCCTGGGATGGAGTTAGGCAGATTTGCATGGACTTGAGGGGTAGGGCAAGAAGGTGAGAGTGGGAACGGGCATGGGGAGTCAGGCAAGATGAGTGGCAGGCAGCGGGGAATAGGGAGAACGGGTACCATTCACAGACCCGGGGAGAGGGAGGCCAGTGCTAGGACAGGTAGCTGACCAGGAGCTAGGAACCGCCGACCCCACCCTGCAGCCCATGGTGAGAGGCTGCCTTCCTAGTTTCCCTCTGTGGAACCTCCTCTCCCTAAGTGGCCGGCCTGAGCTCTCCCATTTCAGCCACTGAGAAGTCCCAAGGTCTCTCTTACACAGAGAAGGCTATGGCTTTCAAGCTGACCACAGAGAAGTGAGACCCAGAAGCACGGACTGTCCTGGGGGGCACTGAGGGAAGGCCCGAGTGCTGTGTGGCCCCATGCCCCTGACTCAGGCCCCCAAACCTCTGAGCATGAGCCAGTCCTCAGTAACTTGGCAAGGGACGGGGAAGGAACCGACTTACAGACCTTGGCACCCCCTGAATGTGTCTCCATCCTCAGAGGGAATCTCCCTCTGGAATCACCAGTCCAGCCTCTTCATTTCAGAGTGAGGGACCAGGCCCAGAGAGGGGAAGTGACTTGGCCAAGGTCACACAGCCTGGCCCCAGACCCTCCGTTACCAGATCCCCTGCATGCCCCATCCCCAAGTGGAAACCCCTCCTGGTACCCCCTTTGCAGCTGGCTCCCAGCCTGGTCCTGTGGGGAGGGAGGTGCAGATGTCAGGAGAAGGAGCACGCCCCTCACTGTAGCCCATGGCTTTTAGCCCTACATGAATTAGAAACAGCAATCACATAGGAATGAAAAGCCATAGGCCACAGCAGAGCTGAGGGGGTCCAGCGGTGGGAATCTCAAAAGGATGCGGGGAGCTGGAGTACCTGGGGAGTCCCCTTCCCACCAACCCTCCCCACCCACCCTGCCACCCCCCCCCCCCCCCCGAGGTACTGGGCCCCCAGGTTATATTCTCTCACCATCCCCCACCACCTGCCCTGGCTCCAGCATTAAAGCCTTCCCAGTAATGAGTTTCCAGTTCTGGCCCCACAAAGTCCCCACACAATGGGCCTCACTCCAGGGTATGAGGAGGGGTGGCTTCCTGGCCATAAAGGACCTCCTCTAATTCCCTTAATTAGCCTCCAGCCCCCTGCTCAGGGTCCTTAACTACCCCCTCCCCTAGAGAGTAAGGCCGGATCTTTTCAATGGTACCGCTGCCAAGGCCCAGGGCCAGCCCCATATTAGACGCTCTCCTTACAAAACTTAACCCTTCCTAGTCCAGCCACAGGAAGCAGAGAGGGCAAAGGAGGGTCTGGGTAAAGGAAGGCTGAGATGAGGGCCTGAGTATGGGATTCGGGGGGGGGGGGTGGCGCTGGGAATGGAAGCTAAGGGAGAACCAGAGGTTCTATTCTTTAGAAGAGTGAACAAGCTTCTTGAGTACCCCCAAGGTTGGGGCCTGGCCCACACATCCTAGACTAGTCAGGGTACCTACCAACGATACCCGTTCTCATGTGGTTTAGAGGAAAGCAGGACCTAGTTTTCAGCCCCAGGTGGAGGCAGGAAAGGGCCTGAGCTTGAAATCCTCGGCAGCTGAGGGCAGCTAGCTTCAGACCCATCCCTGGGTGATGCTGTGAGAGGGGTGCTTGCTGCCCTCTCTCTCTCTTTGGCAGGATATGGTGGTTGGCACGGGCACTGGGGACTCGGGGACTCGGGGACTTGCTGAGTGGAGGGGAACCAAGGTCCCAGAACCCTGGAAAAGATGTGTTCTAAACACAAGCACTGTCTCCTCCTCCCCTCTGCAGTGATGGGTCATTTGTGGGCAAGCATCAGCCTCGGAAGACAGGAGTTCAGGGAACCTCAGGTTTAGGGAAGCCTCAGGGGCTTCAGATCCCGACAGGAAAGTAAGAGGCCGTAGGCCCAGATCAGGCCGTGTCTATCAGGGCTCAGCTACAACCCTCACCTCAGGGGGCACTGGTTTTCTTTAGGACCCTGGCTGGATTGACCTCCTTTATCTGGGCTTCCCACTCCAGCAACCACAGGGCATGCACACAACACGCAACACACACACACACACACACACACACACACACACACACACACGTCTTTTCCAACCTGCAGGCCAAACTGCTGGACATCCTCCAACTTCCCACCTGAACTTCTGGGCATTTGCCCCAAACCCAGAAAACTCCGGTTCTCCCTTGCCTCTTTCTCCCACGGGTCCCCATATCCCAAAACCCATGGGCTCCAAGCAGAATGCCCTCAGTCCCCTCCCAAGGGACACTGGGGCCAGGGGCTGGGGTCCCAGGGACAGCTCACCTGGTGGGCCCCCTTGCCCTGGAAGTCTCCCTCAGAATTCCCGCAGAGCCACTTCCTGCCTTCCAGGCAGCCACTCACTCTCCCACCTACCCCCAGAAGCTCCACGCCCAGCGAGGGCAGGCCTCCTCCCTCTTCCCGCCCACTAGCCTGGTCTGAGCGGTGCCCAACTCAACTTGACTCATTGAGAAGGCCTGGCCCGCCCCTCCCCCAGCCCGGTGGCCAGTGGAGTGGGGGTGGGGGTGGGCTGGGCAGGCGGGGGAGGTCAGGTATTCCTTCAACCCTGACTTGGGCCTGGGTAACAAAGGTCTCATTGAGCCTCTGGCTGTCTGGTCGGTGAAGCACAAACCTCTTGTATCTATTCGCTTTTGATCTCACTCCCTCTGAACCAGCCGTGTATTACTCACGTCCCCCTGCCGGGCTATTGGTGTGGAGGGGCTGTTCCTCCCCCTTCTCCCCATCTCCTTTCTCTCCTTCCTTCCCCTGCTGCTCCCCTCCAGCTTTTTTATGGTTCAATTTTTGGCAGGAGACCTGAGGCAGCTCCCTGGAGGCCCCCTCTCCTGCCTGCTGCCCCTCCCCATCTCTGCGCACCCGTTCCTCCCCTCCCTCCCGCCCCCACCCTGTGTCCCTCCACCTCCGCTGCTCCTGCACTTGCCCTTCTAGTTTGAAGATCCACACACCAGCTACATCTGGGCCCCTCCATCCACCCTCACCTGGTCGGTCCCGCAGATTCCTGTCCCCAGCACATGAAAGCCTCAGCCCTGCCTGCCCCAGCCCACCCGACAAGCCCCAAGTAAGCTCCCGAAAGGGCCGTATCTCTTCAAGGTGTTTCTGGGGCCAGAAACGGGGGAGGAGGGGTGGGGGGGCGAGAAGAACATCTGTCAGGTCTCAGGCAATGGCCCATCCAGACCTCGTTGGGATGTGGAGAAAGGGGAAGCAGACCAGCTACCCTGGCCTCCTCTGCTTCCTCCAATCCCGAGACTCTGCTTTCTAATGAAAGGTCACCACTTGGTGAGGACCCTAAGGACTCACCCTCCTCAAGCTGGGGCCATCCCCACTATTCCTGTCTCCTCTGCGGTCACCCCCAAACTGTCTGCAGCATTGCTAGGGCTGAGAGTTGGGGCCCAGGCAGCCCCCTGGCACATTCTCTCTATGGCCTCCCTGGCCCTGTCCTCAGGGAGAGAGACAGTCACCTTTGAGCTCTGAGCTCTCCCCAGAAATGCCAACAGATGCGAAGAATTCGTTCCCATGGTGGCCGGCTCCAGGGGGCTCTGCCAGCTCCCCCATGCCTACCGCCTGTGCCCCCCCTCCCCTCCCCCATACCTACTGCCTGTGGCCTCCTCCCCTCCCCCATACCTACCACCTGTGCCCCCCCTTCCCTCCTCCATGCCTACAGCCTGTGGCCTCCTCCCCTCCCCTCCCCTATGCCTACCGCCTGTGGCCCCCACCCCTCCCCTCCTCCATGCCTACCACCTGTGGCCCCCACCCCTTCCTGGCCCTCAGGTACTCCCCTTCAGCTGAGCTGAGGGTTGGGGAAAGTTCTCTTGCTCCGACAGAGGCCCCATTCTTCCTGCTGCTGGCTCTCATTGTCCGTCATGACTCCACACATTCTCGGGCCTCTAATGAGAAGCCAAGGCAGCCACCTTCCCGCCCTGTCTCGTTGTCAGCACAGCCTGGGCCCTGCCACCGGCCAGGGAAAGGAGGTGGGGGAGGGGCGGGGCAACCAGGAGGCAGTGAACGGAGGTGGGGGACAAAACAGAGGGAGGGGCAGGAACTGGCCCAGACAGAACAGAAAACGCTGGAAGAAAGCTTGAAAGGGGCAAGGAGGTGACAGCAGATGGACACGTTAAGAAGAAATTATAGAGGAGAAAGTGAAGGGGAGAAAGGGACGGGGACTAATATTTGAGTGAAAGCTGTGTGTCATGCCTGTGCTAGGCCCCTGTTTATAACCATTCAGGAACTCGGGGGTCCCTGGGTAGCTCAGTCATTAAGCGTCTGCCTTCGGCTCAGGTCATGGTCCCAGGGTCCTGGGATGGAGCCCCTCATCGGGCTCCCTGCTCTGCGGGGAGCCTGCTTCTCCCTCTCCCACCCCCACCCCCGCTTGTATTCCCTCTCTCTCTCTCTCTCTCAAATAAATAAAATAAAATCTTAAAAAAAAAAATAACCATTCAGGAACTCAAACCCTATTATTCTTATTCCCATTTAGTAGATGAGAAAACGGAGGCTTACAAAGGTGGGTGGGCAGTGTTGCTCCTAGGGTTACCCAAACCCTGACCTCCTGCCATTCCCCTCAGGGTCTGCCTGCCAGGAGGAGGAGGGCAGATACTCCACGGCCCCTGCCGTATGCCCTCCCTCTCCAGTGGTAGTCCCTCTGTGCCCGCACCGACTGGAGAATGGAGGGCTAGCCTGGACACCGAAGCCTCTTCCCCTGGGGAACAGGCGGCAGCAACTCCCTTTTTTAGGAACCTCTGGTCCCACCATTCCCTCCAAGGGCACACAGTCACCCTGAACCTCAGCCTCAGTCTGGTCACCGGGGTTGGAGATGGTTGGAGATGGCTCAAGCTGAGGGTAAGCCAGATGGGGGAGCCCTCCTTTGCAAGAAGAGGAATGAGGATGAGGCTAGCGAGCCATTCGCCCTGCCCTCCATCGGAGAGAAAGCCACAGATGGAGGGGGAGAGGAACCCACAGATGGAGGGGGCGAGGGGCACAGACTAGGCTCAGCTCCAGAAAGGACTGAAGAAGACCTAGAGCTGCTCCAGAAAGAGCCAGTGCACTCCCTGACTCCAGAGGAAGTCAAACACAGGGTGCACAACCACGTCTCAGACCCACTGCCAGGCACACAGTAGGCGCCCAATAAATGGTCTACTAGTGTAGAAGGGATCCTTGCACCTGGAAGGAGGCTAGATAGATCAAATCCAAGGTCGTTGGATTTAATGAGTCTCTGTTAGAGCTGACTTCTCCTGTCAGAGCTTTTCATACTTATGTACCTTTTGGGGCAGCCTGGAGCCCAGCAACCCTGCGTCTTTGCCCACGGGGGGGAAGGAAGGAAACCAGGCTGCTAGAAGATTCTGAATAGGAGGAGGCTCTCACCACCCCACACTAACCTGGAGGAGATTAAGCTGGAAGTATATCATATTATTCTAAGGATGTTGGCTGAATGATAGAGGTATGCATTTGCTGAATGAATGAACGAATGGCTGATGAACCTGGAACAAGGGCAAGAGATCTAGGTTCTCCCATGTTCCAGGTTTGGTGTGTCTGGAGCTCCCTCATGCCTCCACTCTCTGGGAGGAGCGTCCCTGTGCTGCAGCACGTTGTGGGTGAGGATGAGGAACGCATCCGGCTCCACTCCGTGAGAAGGGAGGCACGTCTGAAACTTCAGAGGAGCCTCAGGGATTTGGTTCTGCTGCTTCTGCCCCAAACAGATGTCTAGATTTGGAGTTTTAATTAGGATGGATCAGCGGGTGCAGTCCCTGGCCCAGAACTGACCCAGGAGAAGACTAGTTCCAGATGGATCTGCCAGTCTCCCATACGTGGTCCTCCAGACCTGAACCAGACTAGCGGTGTGCTTGTAGCTGAAACAGGATGAGCGCCCTATTTCTGGACCCTTCGGTAGCCTTCCCCATGGCTCGAACTCCCACTGCTCCTAGCTCCATCTCTACTCCAGAGCTTGACCAGCTCAGGTTCCCTCTCAGTCACTGGCTCCACTGAGCAAGAAAGCACAGAGAGGTCAGGCATGAATTCTCTTTTTCCCAAGGGCTTTCTCTTGTTGTCTCAGGAGGGCTCAGCTCTGAGCCCTCACAGACCAACAGGGAGCTCCCAGCCTGGGAGGGTCCCGGGGCTCTTAGGGAAGGGAAGAGAAGGGAGACCTGGGGATGTCTCAGGTAATCGAGGCAGAGAGAGACCAAGGAGAAGGGAAGTGCAAAGACAGAAGCTGGGGAGATGAGAGTGAGGGGGGTTGTCTCTCCAGCCTGGATACTTCCTGCCCCTGCATTTCTACTAAGCTCCAGGACTGGGCTGTGGGAGGGAGAAGAACCCAGGGAAGTGCTTGTGTCACCAGAATCCAGCCTCCCCAATCACAGGACCCGGGCCACAGTTCAGCCCCTCAGAGCAGTTACGCTGTTAAAGAAAAATACAATAACGGATCATTGGCAAACTCAATGCATTTCAACCTGAGCAATTCACGAATACCAAAATATTCTGATGTTCTGCCCAGGCCTGATTCTTCCTCCACTCCTTTCCTCCCCTCCTGCCCCCCTAAACCCACACAGGGCAGGCAATGGCAGCCCAGTCTAAAGAATCACACAGCTGGGCTCTCCCAAGCCCTATAGGAGTACCTCTCAGAGGAGGAGGCAGGAAGAAATCAAGGGTAGGGAGAGGGTCCGGGGGGGCAGCCACTCACTTAGCAAAGGTGCACTGAGCACATACAATGGGACAGGTACTGTGCATTGAGACAGCACTCAATAAGGCACAGCCAGGCAGTCCAGTGGGAAGACAGGCCCATATGCATATGATTGCAATCAGAGCTGGCCTACCATCCTGATCCCTGTCTTCCCCACCACCTAGAGTCTTCACACCACCTCCTGGGGGTTACACTGAACTTGCTTCTCCCTATTTGAGGGTTCCTCCTTCCTCTTAATGCCTTTAGGAGGGGCCCCAGCTGGATACACACTTCTTCCTCTGTGCGTGTGCACACGTGCGTGGTGTGTAAGAGAGATCTTCCTCTTTCTCCTGATTGGGATGGGCGTCAGTGGGGTGATGGGGAGCTGGAATTGAGTGACAGATAGAAGCTGTTCCCAGTCCCAAGCCTCAGCTTTGACCTCCTGGAGGATGCAAGCAGGGTTTTAAGGCCTCCAAAACCACCCCCAAGGGGGCCTCTTAGAGGACAACCAATTCAGAGCTCTGTGATCCCAGGGCTCCCATCCCAACCTCAAAAGAGCTGAATTTCCCTCTAAAGTTAGCCCTTCTTAAGGCTTGAACGCGGGCCAAGTTGTTGACTGGCAGATGAGGTACATTGAAAAATCACCAGGAGAGAGTAAAATCAGACCTGAAGAGGAATTTGTTAACGAGGGTTGAGGGGAGGAGGGCAGGATACTATGCTTTCAAAGGGAGGCTGTGGAATGTCGGTCAGGAAGGGCGGGCTCTCCCTTGGGCACCCAGGCGCCCTCTCCTGACAGGTCTGGTAGAGCCAGGGGCTGGTAGCCAGCCCCGTTCCCTAGGGGCACTCTGTCATGGACCCTTTCTCAGGAAAGGGAGCAGCTTCCCTCTCCAGAGCGGCCTCCCCCGCCCCCACCCAGGCCAGGGCTCCAGCTCCCTGGCGGGCCTCCAGCTCCAGCCCCTCTTCCGTGCGCGAGGGCCCTAGGGTCGAGGAGGGAGGTGGGCGGAGGACCCCGGGCCAAGAGTTGGTGGTTTTGCTCCTAGAAATGGCTTCTCTCGGTCTCCCAAGCTGGGGTTTCCTGAAGACCCCTGTCCCCGGACACCTCTGCTTTTCCCTTCTTAGTGCTAACAAATGCACAGGTGTCACAAAGTCCTGATCCCTGCCTCATTTATAGCCCCTTCCCCAACCCGCCCCACACCACGGGGTACGGGAAAGGGGGGGTGGCACCCAAAGCGGGTTTCTCTCTAGCTCCCTCTCCTACTCCCCCCTGAATCCTACCAGATGCAAAAAAACCTTTAAAAGGAACAAAGGCAATGGGGGCGGGGTGGGGGGCTTCCCTGTGGCGGACCCAGGGCTGCGGTTGACGCAGCCCAACCCGCGGCCGGTCGGCGCTGGCTTTCAGGTGAGTGCCTGAACCCGCAGCCCGGAGTCCGCCCCTGCTTCAAGGACCCCTCTGCGTCCAGCCAAAAACCCCCCGGCGAAGAGGCGAGTCCTCCTCAGCTGCTCCCGGCCCCAACCCGGCCGAGGGGTCCCCGACTCGCAGCACTTTCTGCCTATTTGGTTTCGCTCAGTACTCACAGTTCGGATGCTAAGCCGTCTCCTCTCGCACTCACTTCCTTTGTCTCTTTCTCTCTCTCTCCCTCTCCAACCTCTCTCTCTCTTCCCTCCTTGTCTGATTCTCTGCTGTAGCTTCCAGTGGAGAAAAATAATTATTCTTCTCAATGGGTTCGCACGGGGCGCACGCACACACGCGCGCGCACACACACACACCGCCGTGGTACCCAATCAATGCACAAATCTTCGGGGTCCCTTTAACCTCTGCGGATGACTCCGGGAGTTAATTATGAAGCCTATTTCGGCGCAGCATAAATATGCATTAAGGTATGAAATGACAACCGATGAGCTGAACTTCAGGGGATTGGCATTTAGACAGACTTCGTCTCGCCGCCCCCCGCTCCCTCCACAGCCCCGCGAGCCACCTCCACAGCCTTGCGCCCTCCCGGGGCTCGCAGTGGCCCTAGCGAGCTCCTAGCCGGTGGAAGCGGGCCGCGTAGCCGCGTCCGCGCCGCGCTGCGGGCCCCGGAGCCCCCCTCGTGCGCCCCCTGCGGTCGGGGCAGACCTTGGGCGGGCGACTCCCCTTCCCCCACGCCCGCAGGCCCGGCCCAGGCCGCCGCGCCGCACCCCCCCGCCGCACGGGGCCCGTCGGTGAACAAACTCCGCGCTCAGTCCTCTGAGAAGCGGGCGGGGGCGGGACGGCTACCTGCCCGCACGCCCGAGTCCCGGGAGGAGCGCGACCCAGCCCGCCGCCTCACGTCCTCGGGCCTCGCCGCCCCCGGCCGGTCCCGACCCGCACACACAGGCACGCGTTTGCACACGCGCGCGCACACGCAGGCATGCACACGTATGTGCACACACAGGCACTCCCGCGCGCGCTCACGCCCGCACACACTCAGGGTTATAACAAAGGAAGAGGGGCCAGCGCTGCCTTACTTTTCTCTCTCTTCTCCTCTCTTTTGCAGCCCCCCAGCCCCGGGCCGGCGTGCCCGCCCCACCCCGCCCTCCGCGCCCGCCCGACGGCAGCGGCGGCCGGCATTCCGGGGCAGCGCGTCGGGGCGGCAACTTCGCGCCCGGGCGCCCGCGCCTCGCAGCCCCGCCGGGCGGGAGACAAAAGCTGCGGCGCCGCCAGAGGCCGCGCGGCCAAGGTGTGCTCGCTAATTGTCAGGAAATGTGTGTGTGCGCGCCGGGAGCCCGCAGGGGCGGGGAGGGGGCGGCGGCGGGAGGGGGCGAGGGGACGAGGAGACCCACCCCCCCAAGTCCCCGCCACTCGCCAGCGCCGGGCACCCGAACCGGGATTAGAGAATAAATTATCTGCTCTCTTCTCATTGGGCTGTGGCTGAGGACGCCGTCGGCGGCGCCGGGCTGGGAGCTCGCCCGGCTCTTTGCATTCACCGCACAGCTCCGGCTCGCCTCGCTTCGCGGGGGCCGAGAGCTCGGGGCCTTGGCTCCAGACACCAGAGGACACCAGCCGGCTGCCGCACCGCCCCTCCCCCGCCGCCCGGCTCGGCCTGACCCCTCTCCCCTCCCGATTCTGGCTGGTGCCTTGGGGACGAAGAGACTGAGAAAGAGAAGCCCAGAGGATGGAAATCTCAGAGTCCCACCCTCCCCCCGCCTCTGTTCACCCCTTCTCCAAGGAGAATGACGGGGGGCAGCTGGGGTCGGTCTGCCTGAGCCAAGCCCACCTCAGTCACAGAGGGTTTTGAGAGCTCTCAGAGAGGATCCCTCCCGGAATCAAGTCCCCTCCTTTGGGGTCATCTCCTGCCCTCCACATGGCAGCAACGACAAAGAGGAGATGGCACTCCGGCTCTTTGCTTTCTCCTCTCTCCAGTCCCACCAGCTCCAGCCCAATCTTGTTCCCCACTTCCTGAGCCTTTCCGTGGCCCACTCGGGAATATAGTTCATGAACTCCCTGCAAAGGAAAAGCTCTCTAGTTCAAAGCAGCTCCCTGCCAAGAATTCATTCATTCATTCATTCGTTCATTCAGCAATATCAGGACCATCCCTGTGCTGTGACAAGGGCTAGGCACCAGGAATACAAAGGGAAAAGATTCAGATGACACAGTCATGTAAAAATAAAATAACAACTGTACAAGAGGTGCTACATCAATATACAGGCAAGGTTGAACCCAGAGGCAGGAGTGACTAACTTCAGCCATTCATTCAACAAATAATTTAGCATGCCTTAAGTGCCAGGCTCTGTGCTGAGCAGGTGGGCTTCGTGCCCACCCCCCTGGAGCAGACAGTCTGGTGGACAAGATGGGCACCGACTGGTGTGACATGAGCTAATCAGAGGCTTGGGGGCGGAGAGAATAGCAGGGGCTCATAATCTACTCTGGAGAATCCAGAAAGGCTTCTCTGAGGAAATGAGATCTAAGTCCAACCTTAAAAGATGAAAAAGAGATAGCTAGGTGAAGATGGGATGGGGAGGGACAAGGGAAGAGTTCCGGGCAGAAGGAACTTTTTAGAAAGGCCCTTGAGAGCTTGTTTGGAGGTTCTAGCAGGGGAGCGCAGCTACTCGTATAACCTTGACCGAAGAACGGTCCTCCTCTATCGGGGAAGGTGGTCCTCTTCGACCGAGTGAGCAGCTTCAGGAGGGACGCACATGGAGCGGTGAGAGAGGAAGGGGACACCCGCCTAGCCAGCCAGATCAGCCGAATCAACCCTGGCGATCGATGGGGTGACAGATGTTGCAGCCAGATCGTAGAAAGGCCCTTGAGCTGCTGGTAACTGGCTCATTAGAAGGCAAGCGTTGGCCACCTTGCAGAGAGGGAGATGAGCCTGGGAAGAACTAGGAGAGCTGCCCAGAGTAGCATTTACAGGTATAACCCAGGGCAGACTTGCCCATGTCCTGCAGCCGAATGTTCTAGAAGAGGCTCCGTCTTATTCTAGGTCAACCCCATACCTTATCCCCATTTTACTTCTAGTCCCTGTCTTTTGCAACCAGACCAACTCTGTGCCTTCTAAAGACAACCCTAAAACAAAGAACATAGAAGGGCAACCCTACTTCAATGTATCACTTCCCAGAGGCTTGGACCACTGTTTCCTCTGTCATTCAGTGATTCAGTGACCCTTGGCCCTCACATGGGGAGGCTGTCCACAGTACTGGCCTAGACTCCTTCTCATGTGCTGGGATTGGATGCTTTCCAAGCAGTTCTGCATTTGTAATCCCTAGATTCTCACAACAGCCCTGTGAGTTATCTCCATCAGACAGATGAGGAAACTGAGAGTCAAAAAAAGGGAGTGGCCTGCCTAGTGCCACTTAAAAAAAATGCTGTGGCCAAGCAGCGTGTGTGACTCCCTGTCTTCTCTCTACCAGACTTCAGGATTTGCCAGTCTCCCCAGCTCTTTGGTGAGCCCCATGAGGGTAGGGGCTCAGTGATCCCCTGCCTCTACAAGAGCCTTCAGCACCTAGGACAGGGCCCTGCACACCCAGGCTCTGGAGCCGACCCTGCTGAGTGAGTGACTGCTGGGGGGTGGGGGGGATGCTGACACAGCAGATTGGGAGCGACTTATAGCAGAAACTGTATCCGTTTTGGACTTACACATGCCTCAATTGGAATCGCCACTGTTACTAACACACTGTGCATGCACTTTACTTAGCCTTTCTGAGCCATGGTCCCTGTCTTCCAAACAGGAATCACAATACTCACCCCCAGAAGGCTGCTATGAAGATTAAGTGAAATTATGTATGTGTGGAGTATCTCTGGAAAAATACCCAAGACATTGGTAACAGCAATTACTTCTGGAAAGAGGATCCAAGTGGATGTGGCACAGAAGTATATAGAGAAGCCCACTTTCCATGATTTACCTTCTAGTAGTTGTGATGTACCATGTGCATGTAGTATCTGAGTAATCAAAGTGAGTAATAAAATATTTTAATGAGATAACATGCACAGCAACGTAACAACAACAATAAAAACAACGCTCTGTACACATTTGTTGAACTGAACTGAGTTTTGCCGTTTGAAACCCCAGGATGCGCCTGTGACTCTGGCCTGAGGAGTTGCACGCTGCCCTGTCTATAGGCGAAGGCGAAGCTGTCTAACCAGGTGAGATATTTTCCAGCCCAGAAATTCTACAGTTCAAACCTTTAATCATGGAGGGAAACAGCATCCTAGCAGGCTCATTGTTCTATTATGAGACTCAACTCCCAGGAAGTAACAGGAGATGGAAGAGGATGGAGCAGGGGTGATGCAGAAGGAAAAGCTGAGGGGTGTGGGCAGCCCCTCAGCAGGCACCATGCTGTCCAGAGAGGCGAGGGCAGGAAGGGATCCTGGACCTGCCCCATTAGTGTTGATCTTCCAAGGCTTAGCCAGCAAGCTACCTGCCCAGGTACCCCATGGCCCCCAAGGAAAGCTGAGAGCAGCAGGTGCAGAGCCTAAGGAGAGGAGTGGGCTTTCTCCTGTTACCCTCCAGGTATTGAGGTCCTGGGGCAGGACAGGGCAGCCATTCATCAACCAACACAAAGAGACACTTTCTCAGCTGCATAGAGACCAGGCCAGGTCACCTTAGACACTGGGGCGTAACATCAGTGGGAACTTTAGAGGCCTCTTTAGAAAAGTTTTGGACTCCCACATCTAGTAGTATTGGGGGAGGGATTGGGACAGGAAGGAAGCATGTCATGGGAGATTCTGGAGAGGGAAAGAAAAAGTGGCCCTAGCCTCAATGAAACAATGGGAGGGCAAACAGAATCAGAAAGGCTAGAAAAATAGGAGTCAAAATAAGTGGAAATCATTTCTTCTGGAGGAGCAGCAGGTCAGGGAGAAAAGGAAGTAAAGTCAAAGGCCCAGGGCTGGAATGGCCATCTTTCCACCTAAAGGAAGGACATGGCTCTTCCTTTTTCTGCTGTGAGTTTCCAGAGAAGGGCCTGCGCTGAGCATCTGAGGTAGGGCACGGAGGATTTAAACAGGTCACTTTCCTGGTCCCCACCTTTGCCTCCTGTCCACCTCTTCCTAATTAAGGCAGAACACAACCACAGTCCAGTCCCTGTTCAAAACCCAGTCTTGAACACAGGAATGATTTTCATCAGAAGGGACAAGGTGCAAGCTATTTAGATACTAAGCCATCAAAGGTACTTAGAGATTTTCAACACCCCCAGGATTCTGGGTACCTGTTGTACATAGTGCACTAGGTTATGGCCTGCCCTATTCCAGTCACCAGGGCATCAACTATATGCAGGGTTTTTTTTTTTTAAGATTTATTTATTAATTTGAAAGAGAGAGAGGGTAAGAGGGCAAACAGAGGGGAGGGGCAGAGGGAGAGAGAGAATCTCAAGCTGACTCATCACTGAGCGTGGAGCCCAACACGGGGCTTGATCCCAGGACCCTGAGATCATGACCCGAGGCAAAATCGAGTCAGACGCTCAACGCAGGGAGCCGCCTGGGCGCCCCAACTATTTGCAGTTTTAATCAATGAATATGCCCTGTGCCTGGCACAGCACTTGACCCCTCAGGGCTACATGGATTAATGTCATGCATCCTTTTCTTCAGTTGAGTCATCTTATGTGCCACGCTAAATACCCCAGATGGTATGTAGCTTTACCTGACCACCCACTCCTTTACTGACAATGTCAGGACATGCCCCATCGTGTCTCCTATCACAAATCCTAGCCTCCCCCATTGCCCGTAATCCCATAGACTGAAATCCCCTAGCCACTCTGTGTAGCTGCTGACTGCATCCCATCTCCCGCCTGTCTCCAATTCCCAAACCTTGCCACTGGAGCCTCTGGAACTCAGTCTGCCACTGGCCGATGGCCCTCCAACCTTGAACCCTTCCCTGAGCATTCCCTTCACTGTCTTGCTCTATTGACGCCTGGCTGTCCCCTGAAGATACTTCTCCCAACGGCCTTGCCTATAGGCAAGGGCGAAGAATAAAGAAAACAGGGAAGGTTGTTCTTTTCTCTGGTGCCCCACATAGCTCAGGTTCTAGAGAGGTGTTCCCAACTACTTCTCCTCCTTCTCCTGCAAAAACGTCAGCGTGTTTGGTATGAATGGGGTTAGACCCCACCATATGCTACCTTTTTGCTGTCTTCTCTACCCTCTTCCGTGGTCATACCCTAAGTCTCGCCCTCACCAATATGTTTACCTCCAATAATCCCACTTTTAGGCATCCCAGCCCCTAATGCCTCCTCTTGTTCCCATTAACTTTCACTGAGACCTCCATTCCAACTATTCTTTGATCCCATAGAGACCTGATACCCCGAACAAGTTTTTATTGTCCCCATGCCCTGCATGTGACACTTTGATCCCTTACCCAGCTTCATGGTCACATTACTGCCGTGATCTCTATCTTACAAACACCCTCATCTATGTTGCCTCTCCTTGCCTCTGTTGTACTTTTCTGGCAAAACCCTAATTCTGGTTAAACCCAGCTAGCCATGTACCCTTCACCTGTATCCAAGCAAGTGAATATTACGGAGGAAAATCACACAACAGTGCTTGTCGACTGGTCTCACTCTAAACTTGCGACTTTGAATCTCACGAGAGCACTGAGCTCTACCTTGCAAACCTTCTACACTCCCATGGTGTATTCACCTCCCCTGCCTCTCAAAGGACTATTTCATGCCTCCTCTCTCCTCCTTCTCTTTTCAACCCTCCAGCACCACCCCTCCCTCCTGCTGCACTGATAAAATAAATACAAAGAAATGCAAAGGAATGAGAGCTATTTCATCCTCCCAGCAACCCATCTGCATGATCTCTACTCATAGTCTCTGCCCTCCCTGCAGATGAAGAATCTCTGTTCTTCTCTGGGGTCAGTCTCCCCCCATTTGTGCACTGGACCGCATCTGTTCTTACTTCTTCCATGACTTTGCTCCTTGCAATTATCCCCTCTTTTTCCTGATTCATTGGTCTCTCCTTAGATCATACCCACTAACATAAAAAATATGACTTAATATTGCTCACCTTTAAAAAACCTTCCCTTGACCCCCACATCTTTTTCCAGGTAAGGCTTCATTTCTTTGCTGTTACATAGTGAGCCTCAAAACAGTTCTCTGTCATTACTCTATACTTCCTTACCTACAGTCTCTCCTCAGCTCACTCCACTTTGACTTCTCTCTCCACTACCTGCTGACCTCTCCTGCCAAGATCATCAGCAACATCCCTCTTTTTTTTTTTTTTTAACAGCTTCTCTCTTACCAAATCCAAGGGCCAAAGTCAGTCTGACTTACTTATCACCCGTCTCTGACACAATCAACTACTCTTTCCTCCTTGAAACACTCTTCCCTTGAAATACAAGGGCTCTCTTCTCTCAAAATTCTCTCTCTCTGGGTAATCTCATCCAGTCCTGCGGCTTTAAAGACCAACCTCTCCCCTGAGCTCTAGGCCTACATATCCAAACTTGACCTCTCCACTTGGACTGTATTTGTCCCCTAGGACGGCTGTAACAAAGGACCACAAACTGGGTGGCTTAAAATAATAGGAATTTATGGTCTCACAGTTGTGGAGGCCAGAAATCCCAAATCAAGGTGCCAGCAGGGCCACACTCCTTTGAGGGTTCTAGGAGAGGATCCTTTTTGCTTGTCTCTTCTAGCTTCTAGGACTCCCAGACGTTCCTTGGCTTGTGGCAGCACCACTCCAATCTCTACCTCCCATCCTCACCTGGCCATCCTCCCTCTATGTCTTCACACCGTGTGCTCTGTGTGTGAGTTCCAAGTTTTCCTCTTCTTTTCTTTCATTTTTTTTAAGATTTCATTTTTTTTTTAAAGATTTTATTTATTTATTTATTGGAGAGCGAGCGAGAGAGAAACAGCATGAGAGAGGAGAGGGTCAGAGGGAGAAGCAGGCTCCCCGCTGAGCCGGGAGCCCGATGTGGGACTCGATCCCAGGACCCTGGGATCATGACCTGAGCCGAAGGCAGTCGCTTAACCAACTGAGCCACCCAGGCGCCGTTAAGATTTCATTTTTTTTAAGTAATCTCTACACCCAACGTGGGGCTCAAACTCACAACCCTGAGATCAAGAGTCACGTGCTTCACTGACTGAGGAAGCCAGGCGCCCCTTTCCTCTTCTTTTAAGGACACTACTCATATTATTAGGGTCACCCTAATGACTTCATCTTAACTTGATTACATCTGTAAAGATCCTATTTCCAAATAAGATCACTTTCATAGGTATTGGGATTAAGATTTCAACGTATCTTTTTGGGGGGGACATAAGTCAACCCATAATAGATGTCAACTAGGTATCTCAAACTTAACATGTCCACAATGGAATTCTTGATTTCTCTACCCCTTGCCCCCAGCCTGTTCCTCCTCTACCTTCCCCCATCAGTTAACAGCACCATCAGCTCTGTCCAAAAGCCTAGAGAATGAACATCCTTGCTTCCTCTCTTTTCCTCACCCCCTATTTCTAACCTACCAGCAAGACCCACTGCCCAAATCCAAGTCCTTCTCCTGTCTCCCCTGCTCCTATGTGAGTCTAGTAAACTCCCCTCCCTCCTGGACGGCTGCACCAGCCTCCTGTTCCACTCGCTACCCCCTCCCACCACAGTCTACTTTCCATCGAAAAGCCAGAGCGATTGTTTTAGAACATAAATCAGATCACATCCCTCCCACTGCTTAAAACCTTCCAAAGACTTCTTACTGGAATTAGCATAAAATCCAAGCTTCTTAACTTGGCTTATGAGGTTTTATAGGATCTGACCCCTCTTCTCTCATTTCCTACCACTCTCTCCCACTCTCGCCTCCTCTCCAACTGCACCAGCCTTCTTTCTGTCTCCCTGGAACATTCCAAGCTTGTTCCTGCCTCAGGGCTTTGCATTTGCTGTTCCTTTTGTCCGGAACACCCTTCCCCCATCTTGGCAAGAACAACGTCTTCTCTCATTCCAGTCATATCTCAAATGTCACCTCCTGAGAAAACGCCGCCACTGTGACAGGCACTGTCTATCCTATTATTCTATTTTTTAAATTCATAACTTTATTACTATTTGTTAGTTCCTGTGTTTACTGTCAGACTCCTATCAGACTGCAAATGCCATAAGGACAAGGGTTTAATCTGTCTCTCTTTCTTTTAATTTCATTTTTATTTATTTAACTTTTTTATGTAAGCTCTACTCCCAACGTGGGGCTTGAACTCATGACCCGGAGGTCAGCAGTCGCGAGCTGTACAGACTGAGCCAGCCAGGCGCCCCTGACCTGCCTTTGCCACTACCGAATCCCCAACACCTACAACAGAACCAGTACATCGTAGGTGCTCCATTATGTTTACTAAATAAATAAACTTATTACTATGTGCCAGGCACTGTACTAGGGCCTGGGGATTTGACGATGAGCGACAAACAAAATCTGTTCCTTCTCCGTGAATCGGACAGGGACTGACCCCCTGAGCAGCATGTCACAGGGATAACCAGCTCCTGACCAACCCCTTAGCAACACTGCCTCTGAGGATGGATAAGCCCCCACTTTCTTAGCCACAGAAGCTTTTCTGACCCTACACCACTCTTGACATTTCCCTGCCTCCTCATCTCTGTAGATGATCTTGTTTTCTATTTCACAGAGAAAATTGAGGTCCAGACCAGAAACTCCTCAGCCCACCCTTTATTTCCTTCCTTTTTCTTCTTCCTATCTGCCCTTCTGGAAAGAGTGTGGCCTTTGCATGCAGGGAGACGTGGCAAATGACTTAACCTCTGAGTCTCAGTTTCCTCCTCTGGAAAGTGGTCATGATAACACCGGCCTCATTAGGTTGTCCTGAGAATTAAACAAACATCCTCTGTCACATTGCCTGCCTTTTCATCGATGCTTAGTAAATGTTTCATTCCCTTCCCTTCCCTGTCCCCCACCCCACCCCCACCGCCCCAGATAAGTGTTTCATTCCTGGTTTACAATGGAGAAACTGAAGGCAAGTCTACCGATGTTTGAGTCTGTTAGTTAATTCACACAAAGTCACACCCTGCCAAGTGGCAGACCCCAAATTAAATCCCAGATCTCTGACTCCAGGCCCAGGGCTCCTTGCACTGCAGTGAAAAGCAAACATAAAGACAATCTAGTGACTTTTTAATAAAGGCCAAATTAAGTCAATTTAAAGGATTGTCCTTCGGTCTGGCATTCTGTCCTCTTTCTCACTCCCTCTCCCTCCCTCCCTTTCTTTCTCTCTCCTTTAGTGTTAGAACGTCCTTTATCTGAAGAAATGACGTATTTCTTCCTTACTTGGAAACAAAGCTAGCTACACAACATCTCTCCCCACTATTACAAAACTGCCTCAAATATCCTACGTAGGCTGCTACTTAGTTCCCTTTGGCAGAGGGCTGACCCCAGGACTTCTGCATTAGAGAGGCAAAAGGTGGTGGTTTGGTTGGGAGGAGGAGGGTGGGAGAATTGCCTTGAAGCTGGTTGCATAACTATTAGCCTTGGTTTGGAGGCATTGCCCCGGCGATTTCAGGGCAATGAGAGCCCCACCCATCCACGTCCTGCCGCCACCGCACACCAGCACAATGCCTTCTGAGAAGAAACCCCAAAGTGCTTGGATACGCTGCACCCTCCCCGTGTGGTCCTTCCCTGCCCAGTTAGAAAGTCGTCTCTGCCTTTTCTCTCCAAATAGTTTCCAGCAAATCTCATGGGGAAATTTTTGGATTTGAATGAGGAGTGTAAAAATGTGGTCAGCATATTGGCTCTGGTATTTTTTTCCCCATGCAACCAGCCCCAGGAGGTGACTGACAAGCTGGGCCGAGTGCACTGAACGCCTTGTCTCTGGTCGCCCGTAACTCCTGAGCCTCCCAGACCCCGCAGGACCCCGCAGGACGGCGGAGAGCCGTAAATCTGGCAAGCTGGGGCTGGGAGCTCACTGATTGCCCTGGGGGAAATGCAGCCGATCTGATTGCTGAAAATACGACCACTTCGGAACAAAATGAAGCAACAGAGGAATGGCAGGAGGGACTGTGCGTTTTCTCGTCTGTACAACAAAGGGGCTGGATGACACATCGCTGAAATTCTTCGTTCCACTTTGTAACTAAGGTCAAGCCTGATTAAGCAGATATGGGAGATGTTAGGGCAGGAAAGCAGAATTGGGGGACCCAGGGAAGCTGCTGTTCCACACTGAGCTTGTTCCCCTCAGACAAGGGCGGCCGTGGGAGGCACACTGGAGGGCCAAGGACAGGGCTCTCCGCCGTCATCAATCTGTCCAGAGCCACTAGCTTTGTGGACTCGGCCAGTGCATCCGAAGGCCCTGGGTCTTGTTCCTCGTCCTCTGACATTAGTCCTATGAAACCTCAACAGCCCATTCTGGGTGGCCTGGCAGGCCCTCTTGATGATCAAAACAGAGAGGTGTCTAGACGGATGCGCTCCCCGCTCCCCTGGCAGGTGGTTGGGTGGACAGGGCAGCGGAGGACACGGGACCAGCAGGGGTCCCGCGACTGCCACGTCCAAGTGCACCTCCTGCTCGCCTACTCAGCCCCTCTGTCCTGTCTCTCCCCATCCCCGGTTCACTGCCCCATCTAGCCCCCTCACCCACAATGTCCCTCCCTCTCTTGGTGGGAGCAGGGACAGTGACGCTAGTCTCTTCTTTGGCTATTTCCCTGACCCCGGACTGAGCATCAGTCTCCTACATGGGCAAGATCAAGACACACAGTAGGCTTTCAACAACAAGGAGGGCAGAGACTGGATGCTTAATCCTTAGCATCACATCGGTGGTTTTCTAAAAATACTGAGCAAGGGGGCACCTGGGTGGTTCAGTCAGTTAAGCATCCGCCTCTTGATTTCGGCTCAGGTCATGATCTCAGGGTCGTGAGATTGAGCCCCACATCGGGCTCTATGCTCAGCAAGGAGTCTGCTTGAGATTCTCTCTCCCTTTCCCTCTGCCTTCCCCCCGACTTGCACTGGCTCTCTCACTCGCGCGCGCTCTCTCTCAAATAAATAAATAAATAAGTTTAAAAATACCGAGCATAGAATTACCTGGGGAGCTTGTTATACCCGAGTCCACCTGAAATACAGTCTCCTGGGTGGATAGCTGGAAATGTCATTTATAACCAGCTCCAGCAGCTGCTGGTGCATGCAGGTGGTCTGGGTGGACATTTTGAGAAACAGTGCTCTGATTGGGGATTCCTGTCTGTATTCCTACTGCATACCTGGACCTGTGGGAAAACCATAGGAAGCTTACAAAATGCCCCACCCTCGGGGCGCCTGGCTGGCTCAGTCAGTGCAGCATGTGACTCTTGATCTTCCGGTTGTGAGTTTGAGCCCCACGTTGGGTGTAGAGATGACTTAAAAAAAATAATAAAATCCTAAAAAAAAAAAAAAGAAGAATTCACAAAATGCCCCACCCTCAAAGAGTTCACAGTCCAGCAGGAGAAAGAAGATACCACGGGAGAAATTAGTGCTCAGGTCCTGACAGATGCCATGTGCTGTGAGAGTCTAGCAAAGGGCTGGCTGAGTCGGAGGAAGCTCCGGGAGGGAGGCGAGGTCCAGGCAGGGTGAGGACAGTCAGGAGGACAGTTTTCCTCCCCAGGCAGCCAAGATAGGCTCCATCGTGGAGGTGCTCAATTAGCCACACTCATGAATCCTGCCCGGTTAACTGGCTTTCATCCACCCCCACCTCTTCCCTCCAGATGGAGCCCTCTGCTCCGCGGGACATAATTACACTCTCTGGCCTGTTTTAATGAAGGCAAACATATTCAGTATTTGTATGTGGCTTCTCCTGTGCCGGAGAGGGTTGGAGTGGGCAGGGCAGGGAGGCGGTTCTTGAGGAGAATGAGAGAGTAGTAATAACCTTGCTGCTCACTCGCACAGCCTCTCCTTTCTCAGCAGTTCTGCCCCCTAGCGCTGGGGCCGTGCACTTTTTTATTTTATTTTATTTTATTTATCTTATTTTATTTTATTTATTTGACACAGAGAGAGAGAGAGAGCACAAGCAGGGAGAGCTGCAGGCAGAGGGAGAGGGAGAAGCAGGCCCCCCACTGAGCAGGGAGCCCGATGTGGGGCTCGATCCCGGGACCCTGGGATCATGACCTGAACTGAAGGCAGATGCTTAACTGACTGAGCCACCCAGGCGCCCCTGGGGCCATGCATTTTAGAACTGTGTGTGCCAGCAAGGTGCACCTGCATGGCTTTACGATGATGTTGACATTGTGTCAGTTCAAGTCAATCAGTGTTTCCATCTCAGCCGACTCATTTAGCTGGTAGTTCACATACCAGGACACGGGTTAGCTCACACCATCCCAACATCAAAAATGTTTTATTAGGGAATCAGTTTTTATTTCTCCTATGGTTCATAGTGATAGTCACTGAACTGAGCCTAACATGTTACACAAACCTCGGATCAGACAATAAAAGCACAATTATTTTACAAACCACCAAGAAAATGAAGAGCTTTGCCAATTACTATGCAACCACCAGTTGTACGCTGTGTGCCGATTTCAAAGATACTAAAATTTGAAAAATAACGCATATTAAGATCAGCGAAATGGTATAAATGACAGAGAACACAACACGACACATCAGTCCACCTGGCTTTGGCATATGAATCT
This sequence comes from Halichoerus grypus, assembly GCF_964656455.1. NCBI lineage: Eukaryota > Metazoa > Chordata > Mammalia > Carnivora > Phocidae > Halichoerus > Halichoerus grypus. Next base: position 130,982,707 of record NC_135718.1, read on the forward strand.
TTTTATTGAATGTTTATCCCAAATTCAATAGCAAATGGGAAGAGAGTACAGGAAGAGAGAGGGGAGAGGCAGTTTCCAATTTCTCTGGTGCTCTCAAAGGGCACTAGAGACTTAAAACATTATGGTTTCATTGTGCAGGTGAAATAGTCAAGGTTCAAAGACATTACATGGCTCCCGAAGGCCACAGAGGTGGAGGTGGTGTGGGACATAACGCTAGGACTTCTGTCTCAAAATCCAGTGCCTAAACCACCCAAGTGTCCATCAACGGATGGATGGATAAACAAGATGTGGTATAACCACACAGTGGAATATTATTCAGCCAGAAAATGGAACAAGGTACAAATACGTGCTATAACACGGATGAACCTGGAAACCATTGTTGAGTGAAAGAAGTCAGACATAAAAAGCCACATATTGTATGATTCCATTTATATGAAATGTTCAGAATAGGAAAATCTATAGACATGGAAAGCAGATTAATGGTTGCTAGGGGCTGGGGGACGAGGGGGGAATAACTGTTAATGAGTATGGAGCTTCCTTCTGGAGTGATGACATTTCTGGAACTAAAAAGTGGCAATGGTGCACAATCTTGTGAATATACTAAATGCCACTAATGGTAAATTTTATGTTATGCGTATTTTACCACAATTAGGAAGAAAGACAGATACAATGGTGGGGGGGAAATTCCACTCCTTTTCCTCTGTGATCCTATAATAGCAGCAGGGAGGGGGGGGCAGGGGAGAAAGAGAGAGGATGGGGGTACCAGAGCAGAGGGCACCCAGGCATTTGGCAAGCCCCCCCCATACCACACACCCCGTCATGACTTTCCCTCCTCCAGCAGGAAGACGAGCAGAGCTGGCCTGGGATCATCCGTCTTCATTACACCATCCCTACCAGCTCCGTCACTTCTTGCCAGAAAACTCATCAATATTCCCCTGTGGCTTGGCAGACCCATCCCCCCCCCCCACCCTGGTTCTTCCCCCTCTTCCCAGGTTATAGGCCTGGACCAGCCGATGCACACAACCCCAGCCCTCCACTCTGGGGTCCCTGCTCTTCTTTCTCTCCTCTGGAGATCCAGTCATGCCCTCCCTCCCGGGCTGCAGGGGTCCCTGGATACATGTCCTGGGGGTGTGGAGGGGGCTTTGGGAGCCAGCCACGCTGAGAGGTGCTGAGTGTGGTCAGCCCCTTCTAGAAGCCATCCTCACCCCTCTACTTGGAATTTCTAAGCACCTCCTCACACTCTTGGACTCCCTGTGTCTACTTCATTTTTCTCTAGTCTAAAGCATTGATCATTTTCTAATATGAGTTACATATTAATAGCCTATAGTACATACTTATGCTGTTTACTCATCCCCTATTAGAATGGATGCTCTGTGAGGGCAGGGCTCCATCACACGCGTTCACTGGGGCATACCCAGCGCCCAGACCGGTGCCCGAACCAATAAGTAGAATGAATGGCTGTCTGGGGACTGGGTCTGGATGCCCAGCAACAGTGTGTTAGCAACTTCTGGCTTTATCTCTGTTCTTTCCTTCTCTCTGCCTCATTCACTCTTCCAAAGCTACCCTGGACTTCTCGAAGTTCCTCCAGCTTACTACCAAGGTTATTGCCAGTCCGGGTCTTAGCACTTGCTGTTTCCACAGCCCTGATTCCAGTGCTATTCTCCATTCCCCATTCAACTGGCCTTCAGATGGCCTGTCTCTCACTTCATCTGGGTCTCAGCTGAAATGTCATCTCCTCCAAGAGATGCCTGCCCTGACCTCCTGAGCTAACACAGCCTCCCTCATCCCCCTCCACCTCCTTACCCAGATGCAACCTGGCTATGTACTACGGATCTTCTTTCATATCTCTCTCATTAGACTGTAAGCTCCATGCAGGCAGGAACTTTGGTTCTCCCAGGGTAGCAGGTGCTGTTGGTGCCCCAGCTCACCTCCTTTGCCCTACCACAGTCAGTGCACAGCAGATTTGACTCCAGCTGCGAGCATCTGCATTTCTTTGCGTGATGGCTTTCTCCTTCTGTGTGTGCTTAGCTTGCATCTGCACCAAGCAAAAGGGAACTAACAGGAAATTAACACGCAGATGCAGACACACGCAGAAGACTCAAACAAGGCTGCTGGGAACTGGTTTATACATCCCCCTGCCCCCTTCTCCTCTGGTCGGATGGCTCGAAGTACAAGTTCTTCACGGACTCCCAGAGTTCGGCAGTGGCCTTAAGCTTCAATTATTCTCAGTGGTAATTTGCTTGATAATAATCCCTTATTGGCTGCCTTCCCTTCTCTTTCTCCCTCCCCTATGCTCCTACTGGTGTTTCCTGGGATCACTTCCCAAATAGAATCCTACAGTTAAAATCTTATCTAGAGTTGGAACACTCATGCCTTGCCAGTGGGGATGTAATATGGCCCAGCTGCTTTAGAAAACAGTTTGGCAGTTTCTCAAAATGTCAAACATGGAGTCACCATATGACACAGTAATCCCATTCCTAGGTATAGACCCCAAAAGAATTGAAACCATATGTCCACACAGGTTCATAGCAGCATAATCTATAATAGAACATGAAACAACCTCAGTGACCACTAATTGATGAATGGAGAAGCAAAGTGTGGCAGATCCATACAGTGGAATACTATTCAGCCAGAAACACGAAGGAAATACTGGCATATGCTGCAGCGTGGGTGGATCTGCAAACACTGTGCTCAGTGAAACAAGCCAGTCACGAAAGGCCACATGGTGTATGATTCCATTTATAGTGGATGTCCAGAAGAAGTGTTTCTCTAGACAAAGCACACTCGCGGCTGCCAGGGGGGCGGGGGGCAGGGAGAGAGCACAGCAGGAAAAGACTGCTAAGGGGTGCGGGGTTCCTTTAGGGGGTGATGAAAATGTTCTAAAATTGAGTGTGCCGATGGTTGCACAACTCTGTAAATATACTAAGAATCGCCAAAGTACACACTGCAAATGAGTGAATTGTATAGTAAATGAATGATATCTCGATAAAGCTTTTTAGTTTTTTTAAAGCCCTTTCTTTCCTCAAGGCCCCCTTCTAAAGGAACCCAAAGTAACGTCCTCAGAACCTGGGATTGTGCCTGGCACATAGCAGGTGGTCGATCAACAGAAATACACGTGAATAACTGAACGAATGGGAAAGAGCTGCAAGCGAAGGCTTGATGCCAATCACACAACATCAAACAGAGCTACAGCTCTTCCCCGGAGCTCGTCCGCAGCCACCCCTCGTGTGCCCCTGGGAACGCATCGCAAATCTCACAGGCACGTCTGTTTGGGATTATCTCAGCCCGAGAAGGGAACAGAGTGGTGTGGGTGTGTGTGTCCATGAAATGGTGAGGATGGAAAGGGGTGTGTGTGCGTGCGTGTGTGTGTGTGCAAGTATGTGTGTGTATCAGTGTGTGAGGGTGTGCCCATGTGTGAGTGTGGACGCGTGTGTGTGCTCACGTGTGTGTGTGTGTGTGTGTGTGTGTGTGGTGATGCAAGGGTCAGTGTGGGAGCCGGCAGGAATCTAACAAGGGAATCACTGGTTGTTGGGGAGGGAAGGCTCTGAGCAGCAGGGACCACCTCCTGCGAGCTGAGAGCCAGTGGGTGCCTACCCCCCTCCCCGCGGGTGTCCTCTGGGCCCATGAAGCAGACACTGTCACTTTAGCAGGATGTTCCTACCTGCCAAGGGCTTGGCCAACATTCTCAGCGGCTCGTTGCTGGGTGGGACCCCTGCACAGGGGTGGAGGGCGGAGAGGGGAAAGAGGAGCCCAACTCCGAGCAGACTGAGAGAGCAGAGGGAGCCCTCCACACCCGTAATCCAATATTTCAGACCTTTCCTTGTCCATTAACAGTAAGACCAGTTCTTGATCAACTTAGAGCACAATCCCCGTAAGAATGCGCTTCCGATTATCGGTGACTCATCATCCCCCTCGACAGAGTGAGACCTCAGAGTCCCCTGCCCCAGCTGCCCAGGGCTCTGCCAAGCTTCGGGGCCTAACATGCGAGGCGCCACGTTGTGTCTCCTGCGAGGCTGCGTGATGGGTGGGAAGCCCACGGGTGACCAGAGTGTGAGCCCTGGGAGGCGCTGGGCAGGCCCCCCCAGTGTGGCGAGGGCACGGGGCCGGGAGTCTGCTGACACTGACATTCCAAGTCCTGTGCAGCACGGGACAGCCTCCTCCTCTCGCCACCTTGGCAGCCACCGGGACTACCCCCTCCTTCTTCCCAGCCCCGTGGTTCCAGGGGTGCTTGACCAGCTGCCCCATCACATTCGGCAGGGCCATGTGGACTCTCCCTCTAGCTGTCCCTGGTCCAGGAGCTCAGTGGCTGAAGACTAAATCCTCTAGGCTGGCTCTGGACTCTACCTCCCTGGGCACCTGCCCTTCCCGCCCCAGCAGATGGCCACAGCGCCCTGGGGAGCTGAGAGCAGGGAAAGAAGAAGCATGGCACCCGGACCAGGCGTGCCCTGACGTTGCCTCCCGTGACCCCGGCATCTTCCTTCGGACCCCTCCCCCAACAGAGAGGCTCTCCACCCCAGCCCATCCCAGTGCTCCTACTGACCATTTAGTCAGTCGGCACTCAACAAGCATTCTTGGCCTGTCTGCTCTGAGCCAGGCACTGTGCCAGGTCCCGAGGAGACCAGGATGAGGGAGGAAGTCGGAGGGTCCCTGCCCTCAAGGACCTCGGGAGAAGCAGACAGGTAACACAGAACATGTCGTGGTAAGAGCAAGGACAGTGCTCCTAAAACACTGTATGAGCGCTTACTGCGCGCAAGCACTGTTTGTCTGCACAATTACTGGTTCAAGCACGCCTATGTTAAGTCAGGAAATCTCACAATCACGCCATAGCATGGCTATTACAAGTACAGAAGCTGAGGCTCAGAGAGGTTAGGTAACCTGTCCAAGGTCATCCGCTAGTACAGGGAGTGAGGAGGGATTCACGCCCATGCCATCCACCTCCAGAGTGGAACTTTCATTTATGTATTTGTTTAGTTTTTAGAGAGGGGAGGGGCAGAGGGAGGAGAGAGAGAATCTTAAGCAGGCTCCATGCCCAGCACGGAGCCCGATGCGGGACTCGATCCCCTGACCCTGAGATCGTGACCTGAACCAAAATCAAGAGTCGGACGCTTAACTGACTGAGCCACCCAGGCGCCCCTAGAGTGTAACTTTTAAAGAATGTTAGATTGCTTCCAGATAAGTACAGGAGAGAGACACACAGGGGCAGGCCAGCTTAGCTGCCTGGAGGAGTAGGGAGGGACTACTGGATACTGTGAACAACCTTAAACTTGGCTTTAAACACAAGGGTGGGGGGCACCTGGCTGGCTCAGTCAGAGGAAAAGCATGCAACTCTTGACCTCAGGGTCCTGAGTTCAAGCCCCACCGTTGGGTGTAGAGATCACCTAAATAAATAAATAAAGGGGATTCTGAGCCTCCCAATATTAAGCCCTTAATGGTCAAAGACATTTCATGAACTGAAGGGCAGCAACGTGGTCCTTGGTGTAGGAGGGCAGGGAGGGGGCAGGGTCATGGTGCCAGGACTCTGCGACCATGAGAGACCACAAGACACCATGTCTTTGGCAGCCGGTACCACTGCATGAGCAGAGGGCAGTCCTGGGACCCCAGCAAGGATTTCCTTCACTGCCATTATACTCTACACTTTCTTGGTCATAATTCACCACACTTGAACTTCACTGTTTCATTGCCTGTCCGTCTATCATGTAATTCTCCAAGTTCCCTGGGAGCAGGGGCTATGTGTGTCTTACTCCAGGTCATGCCCCCTGCTCCCAGCACCCTTGCTTCGTATGGAAGACACACAGTGAAGTTATTGAATGGATGGGTGGGTGGGTGGATGATGGCTGAGTGAATGAATTTGAGCCTTATAATCACTCTAGGAAGGTAGAGTAGGTATTATTCTCCCCATCTTACAGGGTTCGGAGTGGAGGCATGGCAGAATTGCCGGACCATCGTGTTGGTCTGACTCCAGCCCGGGGAAATTCTTTAGGTCACACCAGGGGCAGATCCCCAGTGTCACAAGAATCAGGGGACAGCAGACTTCTTGCCACCCCAGGTCCCATTTTCCTTCCTCTTTGCCTCCTCCCTCTGTTGGTTCCTCCAGCAGTGCGTCCATAGACCCCAAAAGGTTGCAGTCCCTTCCCTTGGATTGGCTCATCATTGTGTTCTTGATGCCCATTGTAGTGGACCGGACATGAGCCTGGCGGAGGGACACGAATATTAACACGGATCCCTGAGGCCATGGTGACACCAACAAAATCCTCCTATCAGCCCCTTCACTGCAGTGAAGACCCATGTCCCATACTCTCAGGGAAATCATTTCATTCATTCATTCATTCATTCATTCACTCAACACGTATTTATCAAGGGCACACGGTGTACCATGCACAGTTCTAGACACCAGGGACCCAGGCCTGACCTCAAGGGACTCCCAGTCTAGCAGGAGACACGGACAGGCAGTCACAAGCCAATGGGCAACAAGCACCGGGGTGGGTGTACTGAGGAGGGTAAGAGGAAGTCACCTCTTGGAGGGGCACAGACATAGAGATGAGAAATAACACAATTGGCAGGGTGTGTGTGGCGGGGAGTGGTGGGCGGCGCGGGGAATTACAAGAAAAGCTAAGCGGCTGAAGCAAATGAGTGAGGCAGGAAGGGGCAGGAGAGGAAGCTGGAGGAGGAGATGGCAACAATCCCAGTTGTCAGAAAAACTCATTTAGTTCTCACAAGTCTATGAAGCAGGTATTCTTAAAATTCTGATTTCGTAGATGAGGAGACGGTGGCACAGAGAGGTTCAGTAACTTGCCCTTGGTCACACAGCCGGCAGGATATGAACCCAGGAAGTCAGGCTCCAGCATCCGTGCCTCTGATCACACTGCCCAGCCTTGGCCAGCCCAAGTCAAACCCTAGGCGCCTTGTGGTCATGCTAAGGGGCCCAAGATGATCCCACAGGGGATGGGGAGACCCTGCAGATTTAAATGGACAGAGGGCTGCTCAGCACGGCCCTTTGGGGGATGAGCCTGGAGGCCACGTGGAGGATGGGTTTGGGGGTGAGACAGAGAGAGCCGGTAGGAGGTGAGGAGAGGGAAACGGGTTGGTGGGAGCGGGGCGCTGGGTTTGAGATAGGCTGAGAAGGTAAACTTGGCACAATGTGGTGCCTGGCAGGAAGTGAAGAGTTGGAAAGAGGAGGTGGGGAGGAGGATCTCCTGATTTCTGGCTGGGTGCTGGGGGCTGGTGCTCCTCCAGGCAGGAAATAGAACCCAGGAGAAAGGTGGGGAGCGCCAGAGCTCAGGCAGGGACATGTTACCCCTGAAGAGCCTTTAGGACACCCAGGTGGCGATGTCCCACAGTCCCGCTGCTGTCTGCCAGGCCCTAATTCCTCCCACCCCCCTGCCCTCTCCCCCAGCCAACCGCTGTCCCCTGTTCAGTCTTCCAGAGCGCCCCAGAGCCACCAGCTTGTTGGAAAGCCCCTTCCAGGGCCCTGCGGTTCCCAGGGCCCCTCCCTGCCTCCTGCAGATGGGGGTACCGCGGACCTTCCCCCACTTCCTGCCTGCCCTCTGATGGTGGGATGGGACTTTTCCACTCTGGTTTCCCCTGGCAGCTGCAAACGGTATCTCCCTTTACGGGACCCCACCCCCGATAACTGAACCAGAGCCAAACTGAGGAAGACCCCGCGCCAGGGTGCCTGGGGGAGTGCCCACAGGGCTCCTAGAGGGTAGCCCCCTGGTCTGTGCTGGGAGATGGGGAAGAGCAGAGTCTAGCAGGCCGTGCTTGGAGGGGACCCGAGGTGCACGGCGGGCACCTCTCACTGGGGATCTGGAGACCTAGAGGCTCTCCTAGCCCATCTGCACACTCGCCATGCGGCCTTGGGCAGCACAGTCGCTTGCACGGATCTTTTCTGGACCATTGCGGCTGCACGACATGAGCTCTGGGCCCTACACCTCTGCCCTCACCTCCCCGTCGGGAGCCTCTCCCACCATTAGGAGACGGGGAGCCCAGAGGGCCACACAGTGCTGTTCCAGAGGGAGGCAGGGCACTTGGCAGAAAACTCGGCAAGGTGTTTTAGCAACAAGCCGGACAATAGAGCGGCTTAGAGCTGGGAGCTTATTCTGCTTATTTCCCCCGTCTGTGTGTTGGGACATGCCAGGGTTGGGTGCATTTCGGTAAGCCTCTTGCTACAATAGCATTCTCTGCAGCTTCAGTCACTTAGACCACAAGGGTAATCCGCTCAGGAAGGGCCCGGCCCCGCCGCGGCGCAGCCCAGCCCAGCCCCGCCCGGCCCAGGGGCCGAGTTTGGGGCAGGGAGCCCGCCTGGGGTGCAGCCCCTCCTACTTCTCCGCCTCTGTCTGTCCCTTCTCCCCTCGCCCAGTGTGTCACCTCCGGATGCCCTACACGCCCAGCAGCAAGCGCCTGTCAGTGGGAGGGCGGCCAGGTCACTCTCCACTGAAAGGAATCAGACAGTAGGAAGAACTGTCCCAGTGTTGGGGCGGTTGAGCAAGGAGCAATGTGGTCTCTCCTTGTCTAAAGAGTTTTGAAAGCATGAGATGTTTTCTTGCCTGAGGTACAAGTTAGCTGAGTGGAGGTTTGGCAAGAGGGCAGGGAGATGGCCATTAAGCCTTCAGAACTTTCCGGAAAGGAGTCGAGTGGGGATGGGCTGGGGGCTATATCAAAACCGTGGATGAGGAATAACCCCAGGAATAGCTCTCCAAGACTCAGCTCCCCCCCTTTGCCCCTTGAGGTAATGAACTTGAGTGTGAGTCCTGAGTCGTGGGTGTGAGTTTGACTACAGGAATCTCTCTGGCCCACTGTTTCCTCTTCTGTCACACAATTTTTGGATGGAAAAACATCTCTGACCTGACACCCTCAGCATTTGATACTATTCATTCTCCCTCCATTTTTTAAAAAATATTTTTATTTATTTATTTGACACAGAGAGAGAGAGCAAGAGAGGGGACACTAGCAGGGGGAGTGGGAGAGGGAGAAGCAGGCTTCCCACTGAGCATGGAGCCCGATGCAGGGCTCGATCCCAGGACCCTGGGACCATGATCTGAGCCGAAGGCAGACGCTTAACGACTAAGCCACCCAGGCGCCCCTCTCTCCCTCCATTTTGAAATCTTCTCCCTTGATTACCAAAAAGTGGCATTCTTTAGGTTCTCCTCCTTCTTCTGTGTGAATTAGGGATCTTGCATTTGCAGGAAACAGAAAACTCAATCTTACTGGCTTATACCACAACGGACATTTATTCATTCACCAATGGTTCAGGCAAGGATCAATGGGACAACTCCAGAACGTCACCAAGGGCCAATTTCTTTCCATCTCCCGCTGCCTCCCTCAGCCTAAGGCTGGCTTCCCTGGGGGTCCCAGATGGGGGTCAAGTTCTCTTGGTCTGACATGGCTCTTTGTTCATGTACTGATGGAAAGAGCTTCTTTGTTCCACTGTCCATCAAAGTGCTGTCCTTCTCTGATTGGCCTGACTTAGGACAAATGTTCCCCTGGACCACTCGTGGTTCCTAGAGGGGCTCTATGTGCTCCACTCTGGAGCTGCTGGAATGAGGAAAGGGGCTGACTGTTGGGGAGACCCATACACACACCCTGCCTCGGGGCCCTCCCCTTCTCACCCCTCTTCCTGCCGGGCCTCAGCCTCCCCCCACACTGCCCACCTGGCATCCGTACTCCCTCTCACAGCTCCAGAGATCAGGTCCATGTGGCCGATTCCCTCCTACCTATGTCTCGAGCCCTCTCTTCCAGTATCCATGGGGGATACATCCCCAGACCCTCACTGGATGCCTGAAACCACAGAGAGTACCGACCCCTAAGCATGCTGTGTTTTTTCCCGTGTGTACATACCTATGATCAAGTTTAACTTATAAATTGGGCACAGTAGGAGATTAACAACAATAATAACAAAATAGGACAATTATAACAGTAGACGGTAATAAAAGTTATGCGAATGGGGTCTCTCTCTCAAGATCTCTTGCTGTACTGTACTCACCCTTCCTAGGATGGTGTAAGATGATAAACTGCCTACGTGATGAGCCAAAGCGCGGGAATGACACAGGCTTTGGGACTTCACGTGAGCAGCTACTGACCTGCTGATGACACTCAGAAGGAGGGTCGTCTGCTCCCGGGCCACAGATAACTGAAACTGCAGATAAGGGGGGCTACTGTATCCTGAGGTATTCACAGAGCATTTCTACGTGATGTCCTCAAATTCATCCTCATATAAAAAGAATTCATCATCTTTTCCCTCCCATTGACCCTTCACTCATATACACCGCCTGACTGTCCGGTTAGTCCTAATTTGGGCTGGTCCTTCTCCTTCCCCCTCCCATATCCTGTTAGTCTTGACACACCCTGGCAGTTCTTCTGGACCCCGTGCCTTCTCCACTGTGTCCATAGTCACCTTAAGCCTGTACCATAGAAATACCCTCCTCTGCTTCCTTCCCGATGTGCACCCTCTCCTCATCACTTTCGTCTCAGTCTTCCTGAAACACCATTGCTTCTCCAGAACCTTCTCTGTTCTCCCCATTGCCCACACGACCAAATCCACCCCCCTTAGCCTGGCATTCAAGGCTCTTCGCCAAGCAGCCTCCTCTAACTTCATGGGCTCCCATTTTGCCCTCCACTCTGCAGTCTGTTCTAGGCCCCATCTGGTTCACTGCAGACCCTGAAAGACCATGAGCCTTTCTGCCTCTTCACTCTCCTTCCTGCAGCTTCCCGAAGGCCATCCTCCCGACAGCCTTCCCTGACCACTTGAGCCCAGCAACCTCTCTGTCGCAGTCTGCTGCTGAGCCTCCCGTCCGCATGCGTATGTGTCAGCCTGTCCTCAGCTTCCCAACTGCATCCATAGCCCCCGCCCAGAACAGGTGCTGCCTCAAATCCCCGGGGAGAGCCTGGTCTCAGCTGAAATGAGCTCACGTGTGTGGAAGTACCTGAAACGTTCCCGAGCCCCACAGAGGAGTGGCCTGGGGTTTGACCAGCAGGAGCAGGACAAGGAGAGAAGCTGCAGCAGGTGGAGAGTGTGGCCATTAAGGACAGCCCGCCGACGAGGAGAGAGCCCCACCTGGCATCGGAAGACCTGCTATGAGCTGCAATCCCAGCCACCCCGCTAACAAGCTAGGAGAGCTTGGGCAAGTCACTCCATTCTCTGAGCTTCAGTTCCCTCACTGGGATGACATTATCCCATCTGCTCTGCCTGCATTCAGGGGCGCTAGAGGATGACATGAGGTGGGAGAAGGAGTGTTTACCCAGCAGTCTGGCCTCAGCCCAGCCTGCCCGAGAAAGAGCAAGAAGGAAGCCTGACTTGCCCCCATTAGGAAGCTCTGCGCCAGTCTGGCCCTCAGCAGGCTGTGGGGAGAGCAGGAGCTGATCAAAGGCCAGGCTTGTAAACAGCGGGGGCAGCACCTCTCCCCACGCAGGGACGCTGCAGACCGACTCCATCTGACACCTGCCTGGCAGCCAGCAGGGCCCTCCCGCCCTCTAGTGGGCGCCATTGGGAGGTGCAGCCACTTTGGTAACCACCTACCCTAACAGCAGCAAGGTCTAGGGACTGCAGGATGCCACCGTGCACGGGGAGCTGTGCTGTGAGATTTGTCACCTTAGAGAATCCTCCACAGTCCTCCAAGGTCTGTGTTATCATCCCCGTCTTACAAAATCCTAGGGTTTAGAGGTTATGGAATTGCGTAAGCCCCGCAGTTCATAATGGTGGAGCCGGGATTTCCAGACCGGAGACTGTGTGGAGGGGTCCAGGTCCCTTTAGGATTCCCCTAGGGAGCTAACTAGGAGCTGGCAAGATGCAGGTTCATCATCGGGGAGTTTTGTCATGGGAGAATCAGGGCAGCTGGTTCTGGCAAAGGCCTCCCAAGAGCCCACCTCCTCCTTCAGCTCCTTGGTCCTACCCACCCCTCCCCTGCGGTCTGCAGCCTGAACATGCCCCCATCCTTTACCCCGGACCCCATCCGCCACCCCCACCCCAGCCCCCACCCAGCGGCCAGGCTGCTTCCCCTCCAACATGGGGGCAGATCCTGGGGCTCAAGGCCCTTTTTCTCTAAGGTCGGGATCCTCAAACTTTTCTACAAAAGGCCAAATAGTAACTATTTGAAGCTTTGTGGCCATTGGGTCTGTGCTAGAATTTAAGCCTCCACTATAGCAGGAAGCAGTCATAGAGAATGCATGAGTGAATGAGCACGACTGTGTTTCAATAAAACTTTATCTCCAGACATTGAGATTTGAATTTCATTTAATTTGGGGTGTCATGAAATATCCTTCTTTTGAATGTGTTCAACCATTTAAAGATGTAAAAGCTCTGAGGGTTGGCCAGCCCTCCAGCTTACATGATACTCCCTTACCTGTGCATTTTAGAAGGCATTTCCCTTCTCCAAACCCCCAGCAGCGATGTGGTATGCTCCAGAAAGCGCGCTGCTGTTGCTGCCCTCTGACTGGGGTCTAAAATCCTGACTCTGGCACCAGCTGGCATGTGATCCTTACCTTGTCCTTCTCCGGGGCCCTCCCTGTGTCCGTGTCTCATGTTTTGTCATTGGAGAAGCAGTGCGGTGCTGAGACCTGAGAACCGAGTTAGGAGCCAGCACACCGGGCATCTGGTCTCGGCTCTGAACTTGAGGGAATCACGGGCTGCTGGGGTGTTAGAGCCATTTGCATGGGGATACACAGACGTGGTTCTCAGAAGAGATGAAGACTTGGGCTGCGAATAGATCTTAAATGTTCTCACTCTCCCCATTCAAAACCTAACTATGCGAGGCCATGGATGTGTTAGCTGACCTTATTGTGGTCATCATTTTGCAATATATACGTGTATCACATCGTCATGTGTACGCCATGAGTTTACACAATGTTATATGTCAACTACATCTCAATAAAGATCGGAAAACAAAACCTGGAATAATTATATATATATATATATATTTGAGAGTCAGCAGCATATAGATGGTCACAAAGCCCTGGGAGAGGATGACATCCCTGGAGGGAAAGTAGAGGAAAAGAGAAGAATCCTGAGAAACACCCAAAAGGCCAGTCTTAACACTTTGTGGCCAGGAGGTGGCAGCATAGGCCATTAAGGAGCCTTCTGAGGGGCAGGAAAGGGGCTGAGGAGAGAGAGGTAGGCCCCCGGAACTTTAGATTTGCCTCCTGGTTGGGCAAGTGCCTGGCACCCAGGTTTGGGAGGGGAGGGGAGCTGAATCAGAAGGTACATGTATATGTTAGGTAGAAAGTATAGGTAGCTTTTTCTAACCAAAAACTCACTGGATGGGATCAAGCAGGTTTTATATTGCCGGCAGCACGGACCTAGGAACCCAAAGGGCAGCACTCATTTGGAGAGGGCTGGGGGAGCACGGGTTACCCACTCCCAAGCTGCCCAGGTTCAAATCCCAGCTCTGGTGTTTACTAGCTGTGTGATCTTGGGCAAGTTACTTAACTTCTCTGTTTCAGCTTCAACTATAAAGTAGGAACAATGATAGTATCTATATCCATAGGGCTATGTAAGTATTGGATGAATTGGTAACGTTAAAAGCTCTTAGGATTGTGCTTGGCACATAGAAAATGCTTAAACATGAGCAATTAATGTCTTAACTTTAAGATCCCACACCGAATGGGAACCCCCCAGGTCCCTTACTTCCCATGAAGATGCCCCACAGTCTCAGCCTGGGGACTCAGAAAGGTAGCAGCCATGTCAGATCAGCCCCTGGGAGAAGGGTCCCAGCAGAAGCATAGCATGGCCTACCAGCTCAGGAGACTCAGATTTCAGAGGCCATGCACATAGGAGGGTCAGAGCGCACATCCCTCCAGACGCTGATCTCTTTTTACCTGACCTGGGTCCCCACCAGTCTCCAGGAGTAATTAGAGCTAGACTAGAACCGTGGTGTGTGTGTGTGTGTGTGTGTGTGTGTGGAAGGATGGGGTGGGGGGAAGACAGTGTCTCCACCCCTCACTTCCCCTGCTACCCCACTTTGTCTCTGATCCTGAAGTCAAATGATGAGGTACAAAGACCGCTGGGCTGGGCATTAGTGACCCCGGTTCCAATCCTGGCTCTGTGACTTTGGGTGACTTACCTTTCCTCTCTGATCTGTTTCTCAAAGGTCCCTCCTGGCTCTGGTATCTCATGGTCTTTGGGCAGGCTTATGCTTCCTCTCCCCCAGTCCTGCAGCTCTATCCCAGACTCTTCTTCCACTGTCTTCTCCCTCATCCTCCCCGACCTGGCGTCCTTGCAAAAGGCTCCTAGGTCTAGAGAGGGGATAAGTCTTTTTTTGAGAGCAAATAAGGGGAGACAGACAGCCTCCCAGCCAATCAGTTTCCATCTCCCCCGCAGCAATGCTTCACAGGGGTCAGTAGGTGGGCCCAGACTGCCAATTTAGCAAACGCTGGGCCCCTGGGAGCAGGAGTCTAAAAACAGCTAAGGGGCAGACGCTGTGGAGGTCAGATGCCTCAGAGCAGTCGGCATCCGAGGGAGGGAGGGCTGGGTCCGGCTCGGGCTCCGCCTCTGGTTCCAGTCCTGGGACGTCAGTGTCTGGAGTGCCTACCCTGGCCGTTATTTCCTGACCTTGTTGCTCAGAGCTCTGTCTCTGCCCCTGCCTGCAGCCCTCCCCCGGTGGGTGCCGAGGGGGCCACGACCCTGCCGAGCCCCAGGGAGGAAGTGAGTTGGGGGAGGTGGAGGCTCCCAACCTGGTGGGGTATTTGATACCTCATGGGGGGCTGGTGGCATCAGGGAGAGCACCCTTGCTTGCCAGAAGCCAGGGCTCTAGGTTCTCCCCCAAAAGGCCCTCTTGTCAGAACAAGCAAGAGTGTGACCTTCTCCCTCCACCACGGAGGTGCTAGAAGTGGAAGGAGAGAGTGGTTCTGTCTGGCTCTCTGATTTCTTGTGAGCCACAGCAAGATGGGGAGAGGAGAGGCCAAGAAACTTCGCAGGCATGGAAAATCATGAAATGATGCCGCAGTAGCTTACTCCAATTTGGGGTAAAGTCAGTCCCTTCTGGATTCAGGGAACTGAACCCAAACCGATAAGCAGGATTGGCTAGATAATTTGCCAAAGCAAAACGAAAATGCAGGGTCCCTTGTTCAAAAAGCATGAAGAATTTCAAGGCAACAACATGGGGAGCCTGAGTGGCTCAGTCGGTTAAGCGTCTGCCTTCAGCTCAGGTCATGATCTTGGGGTCCTGGGATCAAGCCTTATGTCTGGCTCTCTGATCAGTGGGGAACCTGCTTCTCCCTCTCCCTCTGCCTTCTGCTCCCCCTGCTTGTGCTCTTTTGCTCTTGTCAAATAAAATCTTTAAAAAAAAGAAGAAGAAGAAGGCAACAATAAAGCATTAAACCAGGTGTGGGGCCTTCTGTGGGTGGGACCCCCGGGCACTGCATGAATGCATGTCCGTGAAGCCAACCATGCCAAGAACTATCATGTATTAAGCACCTACTGTGTGCTGGACATTTTATATACATTCTCTCATTTGATCCTCCAACGACCCTATGGAGTAAGCACGATTAGGTTCTCTTTATGGATGAGACAATTTGGAGAAGTTAAACCACTTGCCTAAGCTCACACATGCTAGTGAGTGGTAACTTCATTCAGATTCTTCCAAGGCCAGAGCCTGTGTCTTTTCTTGAGTGGCGCTGCCCCTGATCCGCAGCATCGAGGGGCCGCCGGGATCACGGAGTCCGAGTGTGGGCGCCCTGAGGTGGGGGCAGAGACTCCCTGCCCCAGTGTGGCCTGCCCCACGCCGGGCTGCTGGAGTCTGCAGGGGGCCCGGAGCCAAGCAGGAGCATCAGGGCACTGCTGATGGTACACGGGCCCCGACTCAGACCTGGACTTGTAGTCAGCTCTGCCTTGCAGTATGTGACTAGGAAAGTCACTTAGCCGTGGGGCGCCTGGGTGGCTCAGTCAGTAAACGGCTGCCTTCGGCTCAGGTCATGGTCCCAGGGTCCTGGGATCGAGCCCCACATCAGGCTCCCTGCGCAGCGGGAAGCCTGCTTCTCCCTCTCCCACTCCCCCTGCTTGTGTTCCCTCTCTCACTGTGTCTTTCTCTGTCAAATAAATAAAATCTTTAAAAAAAAAAAAAAAAGAAAGTCACTTAGCCGCTTACAGCCTCAGTCTCCTCATCCGTCAAATGGGATAACAATATCTAGTTCATGTTATCATGAGAATTAACTGACACATAATAGACCCCCAGGAAAATAAACACATTGACGGTCTCCCCCCCCCACACACACTCCCCCCGTTTCCTCTCTCTTCTGAAAGCCCCACTCTCCACCTGTTCCCTCTCCTTCCAGGAAACAGCTCCAATTCCCTCTATCCCTAGGGCTTCTCCTCTGGGCCTGGCTGGCCAGGGAGATCCCCTCAACTACTTTTCCCCTAAATAACCTGGTGGCAGGGTGCATTGGTTTATTGCTAATCATGCCAGGGACAATCAGAACGTAAATGTAGGTAAATGACCAAGTTTCGGGATTCTTAGAGTCATGGCGGGTCCGACTCCTCTTGGGGGTAGCGGCTGCTGGTCCTGACGCTTGTGCCTGCCTGCTTTCCTTCCTCAGTGGGGTCTCAGTCCAGGGCACCTCCTTTCCTTGTCCCCATCCCCTTCCAGGGGAAGTGAGCTGTCCCCTTCCTGCAGGAAGGCCTCCTGCCCTGGAAGCCTCCAACTGGGTACCAGGGCAGGACCTGGGTGCCTTCTTGTTCTCAGGGAGGGGCTTGGAGTTCTGGCAACTCCTGGCTTAGGCCCCTCATCTCCTTGACTTCGGGACAAAGTCTCCTTCGAGTCCCTCCCAGCCTGTGGCAGCAAGAGGAGGTAGGTGGTTGGGTTAGGAGATCCCTAAGGTCTGAGAAACACTCTAGTTCCTGGGAACACAGAGCAACTTCTCCCTTCCTCTCCCCTCCCCTCCCCCAGAACCCAGCCAGCTGCAGCCTCAGGCTGCCTGGGGTAACGCCTGCCCCTTTGCCCTCTCTCCAGGAGTAAATATTGGATCAGCTTCAGTCACCAGCCGTTTAACTAAGAGCGAAGTCGTGGGTTCACAAATGGCTGGGATCCTGGGGAAGAAGTGCTGGGCAGTATTAACACCCCAGAGGGACGGTGGGCCAGCTCCCTGGGGCGGACAGTAGGCCTGGGGGTTCCAGACTGTTCACAATTCCTTTCCTTCCCGCCGCCCGCCCCCCCCCCCCCCCGCCAGGCACTGCTAGATACCAGCCTGCAAGCGGGGCTGTCACCTGGAGCAGCCGGTGCCCTGGAATGGGTCTTTCTTGCCAGGTCATTTGGCACTCCGGTCTGATTTGGGGCAGCCTGGTGGTTCCAGATATTGTACCTGGTCATACCTGTTCACTCGGTTTGACTTATCACCTCTGCCTGGCCGCTCAGGTGTATTTTCACCTGGTAGTACCTGACGTAGTCAGATGTATTCTGATGGGACGTACCTGTTCATTCAGGTAGAGGGCCCCCCCGACGCCGGCTGATCATTCAGGTGTGTCTGTCCAGAGCAGGCCCCGTATCTGCTCCATCACTCACAACCACTCACACAGGGTGTGTTCCTGGGAGGCCCTGGTAATCACACCACTCCCATCACAGGCTCAGCCCAGAGACAGAGGGTTGTGAGTAAATCCTTCCTCACTCCTCCAGTTGTACCCCCAACCCTGGGCCCGTCCAGATTCCTTCTGGTTCCTGATCCCTCCTGACCCCTCCCATCTGCCAGGCCCCACTCTCATCCCTTGGGCCACACCTGGCGGCTCTGGGGCCCCCACCCATCCCCAGGCAGCAGGAAAAGGGGAAGTGGGTCTGGGAGGAGCCCCCAGGAAATGAGCTGTGACTCCAGGGCTGGGTTCACACGGCGCGGTGTGGTGGCCCAGGGCTCTCTGCTGATCCCAGCGGGTCACAGGCACATCCTGCCCAGGCCTTTCTCAGGGCCGTGCTAGCCTCAGAGGCCAGCGTGTGAGTCACCACTGTAAGGCTGTCCTGGCCTCTCCCCCTTTCCCCAGACTGGGGGTGGCAGTGTTGACCTGGGGTCAATCAGAGGTCAGGATAACCACAGGGGAGGGGGGACAGGGGCCAGAGGGGTTTCTGGGCACTTTTCTGACTGTGGGCAGAGTTAGTTCTCTGGGCTGCAGCTGGGCCCTGGCCATCCACCCACCTGCTCTGTTTTAACAATTAAGGCCTTGCAAATGTATGCCAAACAGCACACACGTCTTCCATCCGTGCCCTGGTTTCAGAGGCTCTGGCCTCTGGGTCTCCCAGTCTCTGCTCGCCGTGAACTTGCCTTCTGGCCTGTGTAGAATAATTTGCTCTGTGGCTCTGTCCTCCATCAGGATCCAGCTGCTGGAGCCGGAGCTTAGAGCTTGGAGCTTGGAGCCTCGAGTCCTTGAGGCCCAAACCACTCCAGCAGGGGACCGGCTAACTCTGGAGGGGTGTAGGCACCCCATCCCCAGACTCCAGCCAGCTGCCTTCTCTCCCACCTCCTTTCTCCCTTAGCTCCATCCTCACACTGCGCCCCTCCCCCCGACAGCCACACTTGGTAGGGTGCGCCGTCTCTGCCCTTCAGCTGGAGATCATGTTTGGCTAGAGACTTACGGGTGCCCAGGATACCTTTTCAGTATTTATTCAAAGTGGATTTAGCAGAGAGGACAAGCGCTTGGTGGGGGTGGGCACAGAAGACCTCTGGCTTTCCCAATCAGTGTGTGCTCCCCACTGAGCAGAGCAAAAACCCTGCGGTCTGCCAACCCCACCATCTTGTCACTAGAGCAGACTTGACCATGAGGAGAGCTCACCTGTACTCTAAAAGGGCTTGTCAAATGGTTTCTCCTACACACGTCTTGTTGTATTTCCAGAGGTGGTCTGGGCACCTGCCAACCAGCCCACTCCCTCCTCCAGTTTTGGCTACAAAAGTCCCTGGGGGCCATCTTGTCCAACCTCTTCTCCCAGAATCCATCCCTGTCAGCCCCCTTCTGGTTACAAACCAATGGAGTGTGTGTGTGTGTGTATGTGTGTGTGTGTGTGTGTGTGGTGGGTGTGGTGGGTGTGGTGGGTGTGTGTATGTATGGGGAATGTGGGGGGGGCTATATGGTGTGCATGTCTGTGTGTGTGTGTATGTGGGGTGTGTGTGTGTGTGTGGTGGGAACATGTGTGTGGTGTGTGGGTGCTTAGATGTTCTCAGACAAACCTGGAGCGAAGACTTTCCAACACCTCTCTTTCTAGGACCTCACTTCCTCGTGCCCAGCTCAGAAGCCTCTGTAGAAGCCAGTGTGGCGCATTTGCCCTCCGTGGGTCCTGGGGGTCCGGGTGGGGAGAAGACCCAGTCCCTCCTCTCATTCCATGCTCTTTCACTTCCTTTCCCTGAGAACTTCACAAATTGCTTCCCCAGCTCAGGGGAGGGTCCTGGGGACCCCCACTCACAACTCACAGCCCTCCGTTCCCCTTCCCCCAGCAGGGTCAGAGCAAGGCCTCACCCTTCCCCAGCCCCTCCCCCCTGCCCCCCTATCCCCCACAGGAGGGGCAGGCCGCCCCGTGAAGAGCCAGGGATTTTGTGTTTAATTATGGAGCAGGCACTTGGCAAGGAGGCAGCTCCCAGCAGGCCGTGCGGCGGCGACTCGGCCCCCTGGCTAATGAGACGGTGCTCCACCAGCTGACGGAGGCAGGCTCTGTGATCATTGCTGTGGGGGCTATTGCTTTCCCATGCAATCAAGAGCAACGTCCTTCCTCTTTTTCTCTCTCTTTAATCTGCCTAACTGGGAGAAATGGAGTTCTGGTCTCTCCTAACGTGTTATACCAACCCGGCCATACCATTCAATGGCACCGGGATCCGTTCAAATGTCTCTACTGCATATGATGTTATGGGTGTTCACAGACCCCCCGAAGCCCTGCGTGGACTCCCCCCACCCAGCTGCTCAGGGGTATGAAGTTCTCCACGTGTAGGAGGCCTGAACCCAGACGGAGATACCTGAGGGTAGGAACTGTGCCTGTCACCTTGACCACCGGATAAACAGTGCTTAATTAGTGTTTACTGAAGGAAGGAAAGAAGGAAGCAAGGGACGCAGGGAGGGAGGGCATGACCCCTGCCTTTAAGAAGTTCAGAATCTAATTAGTTCAACAAGAAACACAAACTAAAGATTTTAAATAACAGCTCAGGAGAAGAGTCCACCAGTAGCTGGATCCATTGCGCTTACCGGGCAAATTATTACAGACACGGGACAGAAGGCCGCTGGTGCTGTGGGCGCTGGGGTGGTGGGGAGGGTCAGCTGGGTGGCAGTGGTGGGGGCCTTGGAGCCCTTCGGGAAGATGTCGTCAAGGTGTACACCATGCTCCTGTTGCCAGCCTTGTTTGCTTTCTCTGCGGGGCAGTGGGATCGGGACAGATGGGCTGGGAGGCTGGTGCCATCCACAGGCTCCTGCGGCCCCCCGCCCCTGCCCCGGCCCAGCCCACCGGCTCAGCAGTCACCAGTTCTCCCAGTCGCCCCCCAGCCTGCCGCATGCGGGCTTCTGCCCCAATCCCGCTTCCAGAACTGCCCTCATTAGGGTCAGTGATCCAGGCTGACCCACCACCTCCGTTTGCCTGGGGCTTCCAATTCCAGAACTGGGAGACTCCCAGGCAAACTGGGATAATTGGTTACCCCACCAATGGATTCCTCGTTGCCAAATTCCATGATGCCTCTCAGTCCTTAACCATCTTGACCTCCAGGCTCCTCCTGATACCCCGTTCCTCCTCGATACCCTCCCTCCTCCTGGCTCCTGTCCTAACTCCAGGCGTGCACATTCTTCTCCTTTGTCAGCCG
Organism: Halichoerus grypus; assembly: GCF_964656455.1. Taxonomy (NCBI): domain Eukaryota; kingdom Metazoa; phylum Chordata; class Mammalia; order Carnivora; family Phocidae; genus Halichoerus; species Halichoerus grypus. The sequence goes on from NC_135718.1 coordinate 131,003,443, forward strand.
TTTCCTCTGCCAATTCTGTCCTGCCATTGGGTTCTCCAGACCTATTATATGCTAGGTACTAGGGATATAAAGACTAAAGATGTGGCGTCTGGTCTTGGGAAAGCCCAGTAAAGAAGAAAGACATGGATCCCCCATGTACTAGGAGACACGCAGTGAGAGTTCTTCACACTAAGGAGTGATCAAGCCTGATCAAGCCTCACAAGACTGTGAGGTATTGACTCCTGAACAGGGTTTTGAAGAACGAACAGGAGTTTACCAGGTAACAGGTGAAAGGAAGAATTCTCTCCAGTTGGTGGGAATGACATGCTCAAAGGCATGAAGCAGTGAAGTGCGGAGGTGCGTGCAAGGGGAGTGCACAGAGTTCATGTGGCCCGGCACGTACCAATGATGGGGGCGGGGGGCGGCTACAAAGTGAGCTGATGAGGGAGGCAGAAGCCAGCCACATGGGGCTTCCTATGCCATGCCTCTTGGAGCAAGTCCATGAATGAGCTTCGAGAGGCCCATAGCTCCCAAAAATGAATGGAAAACGCCAGGCATGTATATTTTTGATTCTAGGAAGGGAATCCCTCAGCTTTCTTCAGATTCTGAAGGAGGGGACCCAAGGCCCACTGTTGGGGAGTCATGAGAAGGAGCAGCTGGGCAGAGGAGCCCTTTGTCAAATTTTCATTTTAGATTAAGATCTCTCTGGTAGCTGACCAAAGGGAGGATGATGAGGTATGGAAGCCAGAAGCCAGTTTGCCAGGGAGGCCCGCACGGTCTGAGCTTCAGGCCTCTTCCCTGGCCCTGAGCAAAGTCTCCTCAAGGCGATCTGCCACCCCCATAAGCACCTGTTCCAGGCCTATCCAACAGACCTCCCCAACATTTCCAGATGTTTCCACCAACATGTTCTGCAGGCCCCTCACAGTCCACCTGGCCACAGCTGAAGCCAGCATCGGCACCTGGCACGTGGTAGATACAAGGAAATGTTTTCAAACTGAATTGAGGTCCACCTCTACAATGAGCTCATGAGCTGGATTTTAGGGTCTTTCTGGGGATCAGCCAGCTTTCTTTTACCCAGAAGTTTCAAAATTCTTAAGCTTTTCTGAAAAGATAACCTATAGTTCCTATCCTTATTTAGCAATTGAAAGGAATTTCTTTATAATACAAGCCCATTCTGTAATACACATGCTGAGCATGTCTTCGACCCCATCTACAGGTGAGCAAACTGAGGCCCAGGGCTAACAAATGGACTTAGGAAGCCCAGATGAACCAACTCTCTTTTCTTCCCCTCCCTGCGTGGGGACCCCCTCCCTGCATGGGGACCCTCTCCCCATAGTGACCTAATGCTAGCCAGTTGTTGCCTGCATGCTCACCCCAGTGGCTGGTCCGGTCATGTTGCTAAGGGCCACTTTCCCATTTTCCCTGCTTTGTGGGATGGTTTCGTCGCCATGGCAATGCAGGTTGTGTCTGTGTGTGTCTGTGGTGTGTTTGGGAGGCGCTGCTGGACTCAGGGGTGGGGCTCTAATTGGTTTGATGGTTGCTAGGGTCAACAGGGCTGTGATTGGCTTACTCTGTTTATGTGCCCACCCTCTCCTGGAACCCTCTGGGGATGTAGATTTTGCTCCATCTGAAGTCTGGAGCGGTTGTACACAGCGCGCGCACGCGTGTGTGTGTGTGCGTACTCACACATGCACAAGGACATGCATGCCTGTACATTTAGCACAAGCAGTGAGGGGAGGATGTGATGCTCGGCGCAGTGACAAAGTGGCAACTTTTGGGCTCTGTCATGGAATCACACTGGAACCAGGTAAATGACATTTGTCTCCTAATCGTCCCCACTCTCCAGAAGTCACTGGGAAACAATGGCCTGGATTTATTCAGAGGAGGAGGAAGAATTGGCTGGGTCCAGCCACGTCCTGCTGTCCTGACTGACTAGTACGCTTGGAAGGAGCTAGGCCACTGGGGTTTGGTCCGTGGGCTAAGGTCCCTGCTGCCAATCTCGCTCCCGAGGTTCTCGGGTAGAGCGTCCCTATGTTCTTACTTCGTTTCTCATTTCTCGGGTCTTCACTTGTCTCCTAAGAACCCTAAGAAGGTCTCTTTGGCCAAACACTAATGATCTCATATGCATGCAGATCTTTTTAGAGTTTACAAAGTACCTTCATATTCACCCTCTCATTGAACCCTCCTGAGATGCCTCTCACATCATTCCCATTTTTCAGAGGAGGAAAACGGAGGCCCAGATCAATGAAATGGACTCTTGCACCTTAGGGGCAGAGTCAGATCTCTGGGAGTCCCAAGTGTCCCCGCAGTGCTTTCGAAGACTGCGCTGCCTGTGTGTGGACAGGGCCAGAAGGGAGGGGAGCCTGCAGCAATGTGCAGAAAGGAGATTCTCTGTTGGCTGAACTCTCCCTGTCTGGATGCTGTGCCGCCCCGGGGAAAGTGGGGCGGGCTTGAACTTTGGTTTTTCAGAAGCTATTTGAATGCACTGCCCACACAGTCTGTGAGGGAGAGCTGTTTCCAGCTTCCCCACTCAGCCCTTGGGCACCCGCGGATGCCTGTCCTATCTGCAGGGCAGTGGCATGTCATTGGCAGCAAGGATTGGAGCGGGGGAGTGGTCTGGGCTGCGGCTGGGCCCCCGTTGTCATCCTGCCAGCACTGCCCTGGCGACCACTTAAGCTAGCAGAGGGGAAGGGGTCTGCAGAGCCTATAGGGGAGGGGCCCTGGAAGCCGGTGTGCCAGGGGACATCCCTAGCTGAGAGTCTCTTGTCGGACCCTCTGCAAGGAGGCTGTTATAGAGCAGAGAAGAGAAACAAGCATTGATTGGGCGCCAAGTTTACATCACATTGGAACCTCACAACAGCCCCAAGAGAAAGGGACTATTGCTATCTCCACGTTACAGACTGGAAAATCAGAGAGGTCACAGACTATGTGGCTGTAAAGCCCAAGGTCCTGCTCGGTGGGGCAGGAGGGCAGGAGTCCTTCCTTAGTGGAGGACCAGGTAGAGCTGCTTCTACTAAGCTGGGCTCCTTGAGAGATATATGGAAAGAAAATCGGCATGGGAGGCACGGCGAGGGACACCAAATGGTTTTGCAGGGAATTTTTAGAAGGGCACAGACAGGGAGCAGAAAAATTAGGATGGCCCAAAGAGCACACACACGTAGGCTCCTTATCCAGCTAGCAAGCTCTGCCCACATGGCCATGTTCGCTCTTCCCTCGTTCCCTTCTTCTAACTGCCCATCTGCTCATGCCCTTCCCTGGGGCTGCCGAGGTTCTGCAAACCATTCCCTGGGTTCCATATAGACACCCATCTGCAGTCCATCCCCTTCTCCCAACCCCAAGGAACATGACAAATGCCTTCAAAACTGAACATTTCAGATTGTGAAACTCAATCCCATGTCAGGGAGTGGGGGGTTGGGGGGCATGATATGACAATCTCTGAGCAGACAGCTGGCCCTACATTGCTTAAGCTGTCACCTCTCCTCTGTGAAGTTGTCCCTGAGTCTTTGGGCACAGTTTCCTCCCCTGCCCCAGTCCCTATTGCTTTGCTGTATGACTGTTTCTCTGCATATCTCTTCCCTACTGGATGGGGAGCTACATGAGAATAAGGACTGAGACTTAAGTCCCAAAGATCAAGGACAATCGGTGGCACGTATAGATCCTCAACAAATGCTTGTGGCAAGGACAAACAACGGTAATTACATCTACTATTTATTGAATTCCTATTATGAGTTAAGCCTATGCTTTGGCATACATTATCTTTAATATATACAACAACCACACAAGATGAATTTTAGTATCTTTGTATTACAGATTGCAAAACTGGGCTCTGAAAGGTTAAGTCATTTGCCCAAGGTCACACAACAAATAAAAGGAGGTTCTATGAATCAAAGCATCCCTAAGAAGTTTCCACCTTGGTCTATCACTCCAGAGGTTGCTCCCTTATCTTCCAGATTCAAACAGACACAAAGTTCCGTGATCCTGGCTCCAAACTATCTCTCGAGTCAGTCCCCTCCCCTTTCCCTGCTGCCACTGCTCCAGCCTAAGCCTGCATCATCCTTCGCTGGGAGCAACCTGCAAACTGGGGTTCCCGTCTCCAGATGTGCCCCACCCTCAATCCTCCTCTTGGCTGGGGGATCACCCTACACCACAGACCTGGTGATTTCTCTTTCCCCTGAAATGTTCCACACTGCCCTGTAGTTTCCAGATAGAGCAAATGTTAGAAGGCTCTTCAGAACCCAACCCCTGCCTCCCTCTGTGTGTCACCTCCGGTCCCAGCCTCTCTAAGCTCTGGCCTCTCATCCCTGAATTCTGCATAGGTATTACCTACGCTTCCTGGGAAAACAGAAACCCCTTCCTGCCCTCCACTGTCCTCTCATCCGGAGACCCTCAGTGCAAGCAGCAGAAGGCAGCCCCAGGTCTAAGCTGGGTCCTACAACATCCCGACTCTTGTTCCCTGTCCCATTAGACCATGAGCTCCCGAGGGACTGTGTTCGGTCTATCCTTTGTGCCCAGCATCCTGGCTGTTGTTGGGCATATAAGACACGCTCAGGAAACTTCTGTTGAAACCTCTTGACCTCATCCATTCCCCTGGTTCCTTGAAACTCTACCCTTTGGCCCCGTTCTCTCGAATCCTCTAGTACCCACAGTTTCTTAGCCATAACCCTCTCCCCTACCCTCCCTGTCCCTTCCTGCCTCTGCCCGGCCTCTCTGCCTCCTGTGTTATTATCATACACGTGGATTATGGAGCCCGGCAGCCTACTATCCCCAAAGTCTGGAGGCTCTGGATCCATCCACTCTTTGCACCTCTTCAGCACTAGGCAGATTTCTTTTTCTAGAGGGCATGTGCCCAGGAAATCTGCATGCCCTGGCAGAGAAAACAGAGGTAGCAGAGTTGGGAGGCCCTTTGTAGGGTGCCCCTGCTGACTACCCACAAGTCACTCACCTGCAAGCGCCTGGGGTCTTCCTTCTTTCTGCATCTCCAGCCCTCCTGGAGTCTGGAGTGATCCCACGTTGTAGGCTGGATGCGGGCTTGTGGTGGAGGGCAGATGGTGGTCCTGAGAGATGGACCTCAGGCCCATGGCTTCCAGAAAGGAAACACATCCACACTGTGGACCACCCTCCTCAAGACACACTCTCCCACACACCATGAGGACCCCCAGACTGCAGAGGTCATGCCCACTGGCAAGGCAGAGGACACAGACCTCTTTGGTTTGGTGCCCATACGATCTGAGATACCACCCCCTCTCCTCACAGCCTTCAGGAGGAAGCAGGGCTGGGAGGGGCCCAGGTGGGGCCACTGTGCCCTTCACTGCTTCCCAGTCTTCTCGGATCTCTGAAGTTAGATGGCGTGGCCATTAGCCTGGGTCCTAATTGTGGTTTGCCACTAACTCTTTGTGGGACGTTGGGCTAGTCCGATCGCCTTCCTGGGCCTCAGTTTCCCTTTCTGTAAAATTAAAGCTGGACCAGCGCTAGCTATTCTGTAAGGTTTCTTGGATGATTCTCAGTTGGCCTGTGGGGTTTAATTCCAAAAGGACAAACTGAATTACCCTTCAGGGTAGGAAGTGGGGGTGATGGCTAGTGGTGAAGCTTCATTGAAGCCCCAGAGAGGTGGGGTCAACCAGGTGGGAGCTTGGTCCCAAAAGGTAAGTGACAAGTCCCACCGGACAGGGCAGAGGGAGAACCCTAGGGCTACTGTTGCAAGAGCACTAAAGGCAAATATAGCCAACAGGACGGGCCTGTGGGCATTAGCTCCTGGGGTGCCCGGTGCTGGGATCCAGGATCAGACTCAGAAGGTGGGAAAGCTACCTTTAGAGAAAGGCCCTGTCAGCAAATCACCCCTGGTGGTCTGGCCCCAGTCCTGGGGTGCTCGGATCCAGAGGGGCTCATCGCCTAGTCAAGGCGCTCCGGGCCAGCCCCAGAGGGCCGGCAGAGGCCAGGCCTAGGAACTAAACCGGAAGAGGCACTTGGACCCTGGTTCCCAGAGTGGGAGAAAGGGGTGGGCACCTGGGCAGAGGAAGCCCTGGGGATTGGCAGCGGCTGTGGGCAGGGCGGGAGGGACGGGGGAGGAGTCAACTTGTACACGTGAAAAACTCTGGCGGGGGCCGGGTTTTTCCCTTCCTCCTCCTCCTCCTCCCCCTCCCTCCTCTTCCCCACCTTCCTCCACCCTCCCTTCCCCTCCCCTTCTCCCTCCTCCTCCTCCTCTTCCTCCTCCTCCTCCTCCTCCAGCTCAGGTTGCAGCTTCTCTGGGGAGCCGCTCACCTTTCCGGAGCAGGGGAAGCAGCCCCGAGCCCGGGCAGGGACCCCAGCAGGGCGCAGGGCACGGCGCCCAGGCCCGCGGCACCCCGGCTGTCGCGGGCGGGAGCCGGCGCGCCGCGGCCCCCAGGCCACGCGCGGTGAGTCCCGCGGGCGACGCGCAGTGTCCGGAGGGCTGGGCGGGCAGCGCGCCGGGGGAGGAAGGGGGCGGTCGGAGGAGGGGGCACCGCGGCGCCGGGTAAACCGAGCAAAGGTAAGCGGAGCGGCTCTTAAAGGCGCCGGTCTGCTTTTGCCCTGGGGCGGGAGGTTGGAGGGAAATGCCGGAGCGCCGCGGGGAGATCGGAGATCACGAGGCGTGCGGGCTCGGGTGCTGGGGGTGGGTGAGGCCCCGAGCAGGCCCCTCCCCAGTTCCAGGTGCGCCGGTTTGCCTTCGCAGATCCCCCCCCACCCCGGGGAGACTCCGCCGGGACTCCCTCCGGCCCCCGGGCTCCGGTCTGAACCCGAGGAAGCAAAGTTTTCCACCCAGGTTCAGACCAGGCGCTTTCCAATCGCCCTTCCTTCTGGGAAGGGCAAGGGTCGGGAGTCTCCGGTGACGGGAGAACCCGCGCGAGGGTGCGGCCAGATCGCGCCTTGAGGGGCTTTCTGGGCTCCGGTGAACTTTCCAGAGTGACAGGCTGGAGGGTGGGAGACCAGAGCCCTGGGGTGAAGGTGGAAGGACACGCGAAGCCCTGCAGGTTCCAGCGTGGGGGCGGTGGAGGCGGACTGGGGCCTCTGGGATTGCGGCCTCTCCTCTGACCCCCCCAGGAGACCGCAGGGGCCGCGGCCCCCACCCCGCAGCAGCGGGAGGCCAGGGGTTAATAGAGCGGTGGGGAAGGACGGCGGGTGGCCTGTTGCGCTGTGTGGCTTGAGGATTCTGCTGTATGGGGGCGGGGGAGCGGGGGGGGGGGGAGGGGGACAGGATCAGGAATCTGAAATCTGAAATCGGTCCGGGCTGGAGGCCTCTCTTCTCTCCCTGTTGGCGGCCGGAGTTGTCTGCAGGCCCCGTGGGCGTCGGGCTGTTGAGACAGTGACCGGTTTTCTGTGCTGTGGGGTCAGCACCCTCCTAGGCACCAGTGGCCTCTTTAATGCTCTCTGAACCCTTTCCTGACAGCAGGGGTAGGAAAGTTAGGGCTGTGTGAGGGGTGAGGGTCAGCGCCCCAGAATCTCATCCCCACCCCCAGCCCATCCCCTCTGCAGTTCCTCAGCTGCAGCCTGGGCACTGTGACTCACTGCCAGCGCCAGCTTGCCCACCCTGGCCAGGACCCTGGGAGAGATGCAGCATGTTCAGCTTGCCCCACCCCCCGCCCAGGACCCTGTGAGATGCAGGTGGCATTTTCCACTGGGCATGGGCACACAGCACATGGGGACACTGGGCTGGGGGACCAGAATCCTCGAGAATGCTGGGAGGACTGGCTGACAGGCTCGCCTGCCCGCAGAGATCCCCTACCTTTAGTCTAGCCTTGGGAGGGGGCTGGGACACATGGCTTAGGGCTGAGGGGAGGCAGGCTTGGTCCCAGGCAACAGTGACTTCTGGGTTTGGGTCTGCATCTTGAAGGTGGTCTGGAGAGAGGGGCACCTTGCCACAGCAAAGCTACTGGCTCAGATTACTCTGCCCCAGCCACCTCCTGTGCAGGATGAGCCTGTGAGGCTGACCTCCCCCAACCCCTGCAAACTCACTGTCCCGTTGGGTTCCTAGGACTCTCCCCACTGGCCACCCATGCCCCTCCAGGAGAATGGAGCCGTCATTCTTCCCATATGTATGGGGGTTTCCAGAGCCAGAGTGGACTCAGTAAGTTACATCTGAATTCTGAATGCCTGGGTGGTTACCAGTTATAGAATATCTGCTGGGTGTCCAGCAGTGTGTCCCACAGCTTCATAAAGTAGGCATTGCCGTCCCATTTTATAGGCAAGGAAACAGAGGCTCTGAGAGACCAGCTTTCCCCAAGTCTCATGTAAGTGGGATCCAGCCCACTTCCATCTGACCCTGAGCTCCCTGCTCACAGTCCCTGCCCCATCAGGGGAGATCCTGGCCCGCTCTGGAGTTCTCTGGTTCGACATCAGTCCTCAGGAGAAGGAAGGATGGGTGTGGTGCTCCGGGTAAGGAGGCTCTGGCTTGTTCTGTGCCAGGCAGAGCCAGGCTTCTCCGTGGGTCGCAGGAGAGGAGACACCAGATCCGAGGAACAAGTAGGTTCTTGGTCTGAGATCTCATGGGATCCAGCCGCCTGCCCGGGAAGCCACCCCCTGGGTCCCAGGGGACATGATGCTGCCTTTTGGGCTGCACTTGTTTTCTCTGTAGACCCAGACTCTGTCGTCTGCCGACATGCCCCATGCTATAGGGCAGAGCCTGGCTTGGTCTTCCCAGCTTCTACCCCAACCATGCCTCTTCTTTCTGGGGTCACCCTGTTTGGGATTTTCATCCAGCATCTCTATCCATCCCTCCCGATTCCTTTCCTTCCCTGAGTTTGAGACCTAAAGGGGAGGGCGAACCAGGGTCTTGTTGGAATCCAGGTCCAGAACGTACTAGCTGACCCTCCTCTCCCCAGCAGACTCCTGAGCTTCTCCGAGCCTCAGTTCCCTGATCTGTGAAATGGGAGTCATTGTAGGGTGGGTTGTTAGAGGAACTAAATGAAATAACACATAGTGCCTGGCATGTAGCAGATGCCCAATGATTAGCTGAATCGTGCATGGTTATTTGGGAAGGAAATTTCCCAGTTATGACACCATGCCTGGCTCTGGGGTAGAGAAAAAGGCCGGCTTTCCTAACCCCAGCAGGCTGGGCCCTGAGCATCTTTCCTGCTCTTCCAGCTCAGGGAGGAAGGGGTGGATAGAAACCTGCCAGGAGGGGACCAGGAATCTGTGCTGTGGGGACTCTGCCCTCTAGTTTCTAGCATGAGCGAGGTGGGCACTGGAAGCTGGAAAACCTGTAGCCTCCGGCTCCAAGGGGCCTCTGGCCAGGCCTCCTTGCCCTGGGGTAAGAAGACCCTTGCTTACTACTTAACTAATTGCAGTCCCTCTTCTGCCCTGTTGTCTGTGAGGGAGTGGCTGGCCTGGGTCCAAACTCACCTGATTAGCTTCACCTCGTTTGTTGGGAACAAGTCACATTTCTCTTTTGTAACCCCGTGTCCTGCCCTCACCTCTCCTCTCCCCGACCCTGGACCCTTTGCCTTTGCCCCACTGGCTTCAGCTGCTGAGTGGGCGCTTTGCCATCTCCAGGGGGTGGGAGCTCCCCAGCGTTAGGCTTGTCTTGTCCTGGTCCCCACAGCTGCATACATACCCCTAGAACCCAACTCTAAGGCCGGGGCTAACGGCAGTTCGGGCCGAGGGCCTGGGGCCCAGGATCACCATAGAGCTGGCGGCTGGGCCCGGCGGGAGCTGGCCAGTGGTGCTGGCGGATCAAGAAGAGGGAAAGCTGTAGGCGCATCTCAGCCAGGACTGCTGTCTGAAGGAGAGCCCATCTGCTTCTGAAATCTTCACAGTTTCATCTGCAGGGGAGGAGGGATGGGGAGGCAAGTATGGGGTTTGGCTTGCAACCAGAAAGGGTCTTAAAGCTCCTTGCAGGCATGAGTGTCCCTGGTGAGACAGGGCACCCTGGGTAAGGAGACATTGGCCAGAACTTTTGGAGGGACGGTGGTGAGACCCTCTTTCTTGGAACGGTGGACCAGGGTCTCACCCTGTGCTCCCACCCCACCTACTGACATTAAATCAAGTCTTCCCTGGAATTGGCGGGGTGGGGACAGACGAGGCGACTCTATAATGTCCGCCTGGTGCATTCATTCATTCTTTACATGCGAGCGCCCGCCTTCTGTCCAGCATGGGGGGCGGTTTACCAACTTGGGGTTTGGCTCCAGTCCTGCCCCTGCGGCTGAGTGAGGGGCCTCGGGCGCAGGACCTTGCCCACCCAAGCCTCAGCTTCGTCAGTGAGAAAATGGGGAGAGTGGGAGTGTCACACGTGCCGTGGAGATGTCAATTAAGGCAGTGGCCACCGCGCTCCCAGCTTCTTGCCTCACCTCGTGTCATTAGCGACAGGCAGTAGCCCCCCGAGTCACTGGGCTGCACGCGGCAGTTCTCAGTAGCCTGGCTTCTGCTTGGTCCCTGTAGAAACCACGGCTTAGGCCTCAAAAGGGGGAAGGGAACTATTCTTAAAACGTTTCTACTCTCCCTCATGCCAAGGACCTTCTGCATTTTATTGTTATTGTGGTAAGTTCTGACAAAATTCCAGAATGATTTCTGTCTTTACACCCTTGCTTCCCTAAAGAAGCCTACCCTTCCTTTCCTTTGTGGGGCAGAGGGTGGCGGGGGGAGTCCCTTCAGGAACCAGGGCTGCTTCTCTCCTCCGGCCCCAGGCATCCAGCAAAGGATTCAGTGCCTGGAAGCAGGTAGGAGGTAGGTCCTGTGCCCTAGGGTATCACTCATAAAGTCAGCAGTGCTGGGTCTCCAGACCACCTCTGCAAGCAGGGCATGGGATGAGGCCAGACGAGGGGTCCCAGAGTCCCTCCCTGTTACTGGCCCGGAGCCCAGCTGGCGGTACCCCCCACTGTGGCTGGGCCGGGTGCCATGCTCTGGGCTGAGCCACAGCTCACGTTGCTTCTTCTCTAGGTAAGGTGGTCCTTGAGTGGGCTGCCGATTGCCCTAGTGACATCACCCTGTGGCGGGGGTGCTATCTCTGGGCAGCTCCTTGCAGTCCCCAAAGGAGCAAAGAGAGCATTGAAGTCACAGTCACAGGCCCTCAGTTCTGGTCCCAGCTCTGCCCCTTCAACCTGAGTGGCCTTGGGCAGGTCATTCCCCTTTCTGAGTCTTGCCTTCTTCACCTGAAAAATGAGGGCACAGACCAAGGGATTTCTAAAGCTCCATCCAAGATGACGGGTTTGTGGTTCCAACTTTTAACAATCCTGCTGCTAAGGTGAACTGTGCTCTGAGACTCCGGGAGGGACCCTGCCCTCCGTTCTTTAAACTCTGGAGCACAGACAAGGGCCTCCCCCAGCCGAGGCCTGCGACGCCGGTCCCTGCCACGGCTCGGATGACTGAGGAAACCCTGGAAGGCCTCCCCACTGTCAGATAAGAGGAGAAAAAGAACCTCCCAAAGGAGTGGGTGCTGGATTCAAATGCCGTACAGACACTGGACGCTCAGGGGCAAGCCTCCGTGAGTGAGGGCTCAACCACCTCCAGCCCGTTCCAGTAGGGCACGCGAGCCAAGAATGGTCAGTACAGAAGAAAATAATATTCTGTGACGTTGAAAACGATATAAAGTTCAGATTTTTGTGTCCATGAGTAAAAGTTGATTGGAAGACAGCCCCACTCACTTGTGTCCATCTTGTCTTCGGGCACTTTCTACAAGGGGTGGGGGGGAATCGTGTGATTGTGGCAGAGACCATATGACCCCCAAAGCCGAAAATATTGACTATCTGGCCTTTCACAGAACAAGTTTGCCAATCCCTGTTCGAGATAATTATAGTTCTCCCCAGGCTTGCACTAAAGAGTTTTGGAATCTCAATCTAAAAATACTTTCTTTTCATTTAAAAAGAAGTGTTACTTCTTTTACCATAAGCAGTGAGTGGCCATTATGGAAGTATCGGAGGATGCAAGTAAGCAAAAAGAAGGTATTAGAGTCACTCCCAGTTCCACCACCCAGACATAACTTCTGTTAGCAATTTATCTCGTATCTTTCTGGATCATAGGTAGAGTGTCTGTTTATAAGGGTGCGTCTATGGCACGTGAATATCTAGCACACGTGGAGCTTTGCGAGTTGCACACATCTGCCCTTCTCACTTAAAAACACATCTCCAACTATTTGCTCCCTCCGCCCGGTGAGGTTTATTCTAGTTTGTCAACCTCCCCCCCCCCCCCCCCCCCCCGGGGACGTGTAGACAGCAGAGCAGGTAGTCAGTCGGACCTGCTCATTGCCACTCTGGGGCTTGCTGGGGCCAGAGCTCTGGGTATGGGAGTCATCAGCACGTGGCTGGCGGTCCCCACCACGGGAGTGCATGAGGTCACCAGGAAGAGCCTCAGAGGGGAAGAACAGAGGGCCGGAGAGGGAACTCTGGGGAGTGCCAGATTTGAGCGACAGGTAGAGGAAGTGAGTCTGGCCGATGGGGGAGGGAGAGGGAAGCAGGAGGAGAGCCTGGAGGCCAAGGGAAGGGAGACAGGGCGTGGAGCCTAGGACAGTGCCCCCCCCCCGCCCCCCCCCAGCAGGTATCTGTGGAATGAGTGAGTGACTAGGAGAAACCAGTACCTCCCCCGAGGAGCCTGACTGAGCTCAGGGCAGCAAGTGACACTGAAGGGGGGCATTTAGAGAACAGCTGAACAACGGTGAGGTGTTCAGAAGTTTCTCATAGGGGACCTTGGAGGCAGGAGGAGCGGGAGGTGGTCCGGGCCAAGGGGGGGTACCTGGACTCAGCCTGGTGGGAGGGAAGCCATGCTGAGCGTGAGGAGGCCAGCTTGCCCTAAAGGTTGGAAGATATTGACGGGGGTCCTGTTGGAATGTGGGCCAGACTGGAGGGGCCAGGCAGGGGGCTGCTGGGAGTGGAGTGGAGTATAAATAGGAATACAGTCTAGAGATGCTGGGAAAGCCTCCCCTCCTGCCCTCCCTGCTCCCGAGACTGAGAGGTCCCCAGGGATGCCAGTACTTGATGTTAACAAAGATCCCGTGACAGACCACCAAGAAAGCTGGGCCTCTTGCATGGATGAGGGAGAGCTAGAGGGTGGGCAAACTTGATCCTCCTTATTTCTCCTCCATTTCCTTGTGTGGAAGATGGTGGGCACCAGCTTCTGCACTTAAGCAAATGGAGAGGAGAAAGGTGTGAGCTGTTTCCTTTGGGACTGAAGGAAGACCTCAGAAAAGGTTCCAGACTTTGGGATTTTGAAAATGCTGGGCAAGGTGGCTGAGGGACCTTCCTCAAGGGTCTTTAATGGAGCCTGCTAAAATGAGCAGGGAAAGGGTCTCCTCAGCCTGGGAGGGGAGGCGGGCCTTGTCTGGAGGCAGGGTGATGTGGGGATGGGTCTTGCCTTTACTGCTCCTTGCTGCAGCCTCTGATCTGGAATGTTCTGCACAGCCAGGACCGGAGCTGGCCAAAGGGCGCCTTTTTCCATCTTAGCACTTACAAATCCAGAGCCTCTCCAAGGACCGCAGACCAGACTTAGCTGGGTCTCAAAAAGGGTCAGAAAGAAAAAGCAGAAGATGACGTATGGGCCTCTGTTCCTTGAGCCTTAGGAAGCCAAGGAGGGCAACAGTATCAGCAGGGCTGATATGGGGCTAGAAGTGGGCAGTCAGGGGGTCAGGAAGGGTCATCTGTAGGGGTCAAGGCCAAGGTGTGACCAGGGTAGTGCACCTGACCTGTGAGGCCCTGGGAATCTGCCCCAGAGGGATGGGAACACATGAGGAAGGCCCCAGGGCCCTGTCAAACCCCTTCCTGACAAGCCCCGTGGGCCTCAACTCAATGGTGTTTGGTGGGAACCTAGCATTAAGACTTTCCCCATCCCCAGTCCATCCCTCGCTGTGGGTCATCTGCTCAAGCAGAGACCTCCACAGCCCTCGCTGAGGGAGTCACTGTCCGGCAGGCAGCTTACCCCTGTGCCTCGGTGGTTCCCTTTCTCCCCACCCCGCGACTGCCATCTGAGCCAAGAGCCGGCCAGAGAAGGCAGGGTAGGTTACAGCTGAGGCTTCGAGTCCAGTGGGCAACTGACTGTCTCCTGGCTTCTCTCTTGTCTCCAAATAGCCCCTAGAACTCAGAACTCACAGCTGATCATTTGAGGGTTCGCTCAGTGCCAGGCCCTGGGGGTGTAATGATGAGTCAGACCGAGTCCTTGCTCTTAACATGCTCACAGGCAAACCAGGGAAGCAGACAAATGAACAGGTGCCGTCCAGGGAGCCAGACAGCCTGCTTGGGGATGTCCAGGATGCCATAGGCTGGGGCCAGTGGGCTTTCAGGCCAGGGGAGAAGTGACGGTCATCGCAGAAGCCCTCTTGGAAGAGGTTATGCCTTTCTGCAGCCTTGAAGATGGGAGCACTCAACTGGCTTTCCCTAGTCCCTGGCCCACCAGTCCCGCCGATGTCCCAGTTCCCACTGAGAGTCAGAAGAACCAAGGATGTCTGGGGTCTAGGGCTGGTTCACTGGACCGCGGGCCTTGCTCTGGGTGCCCAGAAAGAGGGCCGGGCCCACCCCAGGTGTACTCAAGGCCCACCTTCTCAGTATGGAGCTGGCCTCATGAGATAAACCTAGAAACGGCCTTGGCCGGACTGAAAGGAGGAAGAGAACCAGCATATACCGCACACATATAGAGCACCCGGAGGCTCACGGGGACTAACCGTCTTTGTCCTCAGTGGGCCTCAGATGTATGTAAAGGAAAGAGTTGTAAACAAGCCTTTGGGGTGCAGTGGCCTGGTGGCCCCATTCATTCCCCGAACACTGCCCGAGCACCCCGTAGGCTCCCGACGCTGCATAAGGTGCTGGGCAAACAGCTCACTGAGACCCTGCTGTCGTCCTGCAGGACATCACAGTCTAGTGACAAGTGTACTCAGGCTGGTCTGGAAGCGACAAGGAGGAAGCATCCCAATTTACCTAAAGGGAGGTGTGGTCATGTGCGGCTCTCAGAGGAAGTGACACTTGAGTTTGGAGGTCTTCTTACCAAGGGAACAGTGAGGAAGGGCATCCCGGGCCGAATGAACGGCACGTGCAAAGCTGTGGGGCATGAGTGTGGTTTACTCTGGGAACACCAAATGCACCCCATAAAACTGGACCCTCCAGGGAGCGGTGAGAGCCGAGACTCAAGAAGGAGACAGATCAAAACACAAGAGGCCTAGTCTGCTGGGCTCTGGAGTTTGGACTTCTGTCTGAGGGCAGTATTATGTTGAAGGATTTTGAAGAGGGGAGTGACATCATCAGAAAGCAACGAAGAAAGTTAAATCCAGTAGCCTCTTAGCAGTTGGATCGGGGATTAGATATTCTCCCCATTTAGCAGACAGTGAAACCGAGGCATGGGGCGTTTTCCCAGGTCATGGTGCTGTTAAGTGGCAAAGCTGGGATTTCTTCCATACTCCAAGCAGCAGAGAATTTTGGAGAGCCGGCCTGGCCAGCATGTGGCCCTCACTATAGGACACTTCCATCAGGTAGGACCCTGCAGGGATAAATGGTACATCTGCCCAAAGAGCAGGGGCGGCCCTGAGCCCCAGACATTTCACCTCCTGACCACGCTTCCTGCAGGTTAGCCCTGCATGCTCCTGGAAGGCCTTCACCGCCCGCTTCCTGCATTCCCAACGGAGGCTGTGGGAAGCATCTCCTCACTGGCAGGCCAGCTGCAGGCCTCTCTGTGCTCCTCGATTCTGGCCACCCGGAAGGCCCCAGGCTCCCAGCCTCTCCTCCAGGCCGGAGCTGGGGCAGAGCGAGGTCAGCGATGAGGGCTCTGGGCCACTGCTGACTGATTGCCCCTGAGGTTTGTCGCAAGCCAGGGAAACCGAAGCCCCAAGCTGTGCAGGGCCGGCTCAGCTGGAGGATGGAGGAAGAGATGCTATCTACAGGGGTCCCTGAGGCACAGATCTCGCTGGGAGGAGGGAGTGTCTCTGAAGTCCCAGCTCATGACGTCCGCAAACTTGGTCAGCCATGGCCGCTTGTTCTTTTGAAACCCGCCCAAAGGCCCAAAGTGGCAGAGTGACCGAGGTCGGGGGCAGGGAGAGGGCGGCCGAGGGTGTCCTGGCCAGTGATCAGCCTTCGAGACCGAGGCTCAGAACCTCTGGGCTTCAGAGAGTGGGCAGTTGCGAGTTGTAGCCTTCAAGCCCTGCCCCTGGGCCCTCAGAGACTGAGATCTAAAAGAAAAGAAAACAGGACGAAAGCAGAAGAAGGGGCTTGGAGAAGCCCCTGACTTGTTCCTGGAGCCTAGTAGGTGCTCCCTGTGTGCCTGTCGGCTGTCTGTCACCAGCGCCAGGCAGAGGGGGCAGAGTGCCCCTGGTGAGACGGGCGCTTGAAAAGTCCCCGCCGGGGCCCTGGGAAAGGATGCGCTGTCTCGGACGGTCCATCCGAGGGCCGCCCGGTGGCCCTGGGGGGTCGGGGAAGCCTCGCCAGACCCCAGGCCTGGACTGGCCTGAACTGCGGGCCAGGGTGCTGGAGCCGAGCTTGGGTTGTGGGGCGCGGGGAGACCAAAGCCATTGGAGGCAGGGGGCTGGATCGAAGGACCTTGGGTGCAGGCTGTGAACTGGGGCTTCATTCAGGGAGGAGGGAAAGGGCTTCTCAGAGGGCTTTGCTGAGAGGAATCTCCTAGCCTGGCTCCCTGGAGGTTCAGGGAGGAAGCCGCCCTCCGCCCTCCACACCAGCCTCACTTCCGTGGGGTGGACACTGCTGCCCAGCTTCCCTGGATGCTCTGCCAACCTCCTTCTCTGCCTCTCTAGTCTCCCAGTCAGGGCCCGGCAGGCGGCCCAGGCCCGGGGCAGGTGGCAGGTCTGGGGCCTGGCAGGGGCTGTCCTGGGGGCAGCAGGCTGTGTCTGCCCTCCCTGGACACTGGGCCTGGGGGCCCGGCCGGTCTGCCGTGGGGAGCTTTCTCCCCTCCGAGGACCGGGGCTGAGAGCGGTCAGCCAGGAGGCCGGGGTCCTCTGCCCTGCGTGGCCCTGGAGAGCTGTGTCATCTAAGTCGGGGGGACCCTGCCCGCCTGGTCTTTCCCTCTCAGTCAGGTGCCTCAGGCCTGCAGGTAGATGCCCACGGCCCTGCTTCCTGCCCCTTTTCCGTCGGGGGTCTCAGAGCACTTCGTAGGCTGTCAGGAGTCTGTGAGGGACGTGTCTCGTGTCTCGTGTCTCGTGTCTCGTGAGCTTTATCTGGGGCTCTTTTCCGGCACATCTTTGCATCTGAACAGGAGCTGAGGGAAGAGGAGGGAAGAGCTCACATCCCCTGGCGGCCTCCTTTTGCTGGTGCCGCGTCGTGTTAGCTCACCCGGCGTCCGCACTCAGGCGTCCGCTGGACAGGAAACACTTGCCCCAAACCCAGTTTCTGGTCTTCTCTCCCGAACCTCCGCTCCAGCAATCCTCGTGTCCAGCGGTGGCCACTCCATCCTCCCAGTTGCTCCAGCCAGAGCCCTTCAGAGTCTTGCTTGACTCCTCTCTGACACCCCCTCTGCAAATCCCTTGGGCTCCACCCACAAAATCTATCCAGAAGCCAACCACTTCCACTGCTCCCACACTGGTCTCGGCCACCACCACCATATGTCACCTGGATCTCTACAGTAGCTTCCTGATGAGGCGCTCCCTGCTTCCTTCCTTGCCCACACAGTCTGTTCTCAACACAGTAGCCAGAGGGAGCCTGTTGAAATCTAAGTGGGATCACATCACTCAGCTGCTGAAACCCTCCTGTTCCCTGTTGGGGCTGACACTCTGCTCTGTGTTCCCCTGTGGCCTCCTCTGCAGCCACACTGCTGTTCCTAGAGCATACCAAACTCACTTCTGCCTCAGGACCTTTGCACCGCCTATTCCTGCACTGATCTGCTTCCCCTAGATTCCGCATGACTAGCTCCTTTGCTTACACCTTCTTGGAATTCTTCCTGAGATGTCACTTTCCCACAGAGACCTTCCTGACTACCCTGTTTAAAATTGCAACACCCCACCCCCCTCAGCTCCCATCCTTCTCTGCTACTTTCTTTTGCTCCGTTGCACCTGTCACCAGTTAACATCCTGTGCATTTTATGTATTTATTTTCTTGTTTGTGCTGCTCCCCACCATTAAAATATAAGTGCCATGAGGGCAGAAATTATGTCTGTTTCTTTCGTAAGTGGATTCTCAGGGTCTACAACAGTGCCTGGCATGTGTAGCTGTTAATAAATACTTGGCAAGCGAAGGACTAGAGCCAAAGCTAAGAGAGATTATATAACTGAAGTGCCACCAGAATGTGAATTTGGCTTTTAATTCGGGGTGGGGGTGGAGGAAACCTGGAGGAGACCTCGAACAGGAAACGGCTCTTACAGCCTGGGTCCCAGGGAGGGGCAGCGTGGGGAGGGCTCCCGTTAGGAGAAGCAGGGAGCAATGTGGTCACAGGGTTTGTGCACTTAGTAACAAGCAGGAAATTGCTGCATGATTTCGAGCAAGTCGGGTCTCATCCTGGAGCCTCGGTGTCCTCAACGGGCCAGCAAGGGGATGGAACGGTGGGTCTGTAAGTGCTTCTCCTGCTACCGTTTCCAAAGTTCAGCCCTTTCTCACTGGGCACATGGCGGCCTCTGGGCAAGTGTCCGCTTCCTCCTGGCCTGGCTCCTCCCTCCTCCTGTACCACTCGCTGTTTTGGCACCAGCAGGAAGTTCTGGGCTGGTTGGTGTGTGCCTGGGAGGAAATGACAGGAGGTAGGCTGAGAACTTTAGGCTCACCTGGCAGGCAGGCAGGAGGGGCGGGAGGCCTGGTTGCGGGGTCTGCTTGTGGGGGGTCCACGCCCACAGTTCCTGAGGGGGACTCTTCTCCAACAGCCCCCAGCCCAGCATCCCTGGGTGCCCAGCTCCCTCTTGCCCTGGCACCAGTTGCACGAGGACAGCCCCAGATGGCTCCCTGGTCCCGGGGACAAAGGCCACACTGTGCACGGCCTTGGGCTGGCCTCGGGCTGGGTCACACTGAGCCCTTCTGTCCCCGGATGGGGGTGAGGGGCAGACAGCAACAAGGTGACAGGCCTTTTTCCTGTCTCCCTTCCCCCTTGACCCCCCAAATCTGAAGAGCTGATTCTCTCAAGGGAAAAGTGACAGAGGCATCTTATGTCTTGAGCGAGGGAACAACAGGGAGCATTCACTACTCAGTCTGCCCTGTCACACCCAAGACCCTGCCGGGTTCAATGCCCTGATTGTCCCCAGCAGAGCGAGGCGTCCACTCTCTGCTGCGGTCACCACCCCTGCCGCCTGCCTCGCTGTCGCCACCAGTAAGTCCATCCTTACATCTGACCTCCGTCCCTCCTGCTCAGTGACAACCACTTCCTCTGGGTCTCTCTCGAGTGGGTGGAGGACAGCCGGTCCCCATCCCTCGGCATCGCCTGGCCCTGCGTTCCTGCTTGAGAAGCCATCCTCAGCTTCACCTTCCTTCTAGATCCCCAGCCCACCCTCCATCCCACCCCAGACCCAAGCTGGTGGCTCCTTGCTCCTAACTGAACTGAGGGGACAGCACGAGCAGGTGCCACTCAGGGCTGGTTCTCTTTTGTTTTGCAGAAATCGGGGGCCTCCCTCCTAGAAGGCTTCTAACAAGCCCCCTTCCCCCACAGGCAAGAGCAAGGGCGTAAGATTTATGGCAGCTACTGGTGGATTCCTGAACACAAACCCAACATGCCATCCCATAAATCCCAGACTGCTGGACGGCTTTATGGGGGAGCCCTGTTTTTAGAAGGGGGCGTGACTAGTCCCTCTTGGCAGAGCTCAGACCTGAAGGAGCCAAGTCCCTGGCTCCCCGCTACAACCCTAGGCTGACCATGACCGAGCCTGGGGCATCAGTCTGCAGGGCAGACATTTCTTCCCCTGTATGGTAGTTGGGGGGCTTATGGGGGGGTTCTGCTGCTCCGCTTGGCCTGCCTTCTGTCTTCTGCCTTCCTGCACCTCCCCAGCTCAGAGGATTCCCTGTCTCAGCACAGTAGGGCAATCTGGAATCCTGGGTGGATTACCATCCCTTACCTAGACCTCAGATGCTTCTCACCGTGGCTCCATGTCCAGATCACTGGGGATGCTTTTTTTTTTTTTTTTAAGATTTTATTTATTTGTCAGAGAGGGTGGGGGGCATAAGCAGGGGGAGCGGCAGGCAGAGGGAGAAGCAGGCTCCTTGCTTAGCAGGAAGCCTGACGCAGGACTCGATCCCAGGACCCTGGGATCATGACCTGAGCCGAAGGCAGACGCTTAACCAACTGAGCCACCCAGGTGCCCCTGAGGATGCTTTTTAAAAAAATTCATTTTCCCAGTCACCATTCTCAGTTCCAGACTCTGAGAGTGAGACACAGGAATCTGAAATTTTTAAAAATACTCCCTGGTGCTACTGATGTTCAGCCCACTTTGTAAACAACTGTCCAATGGGGACATCTCCACTGTCCTGTCTTGCTGGGAAATGTGAGGCGACAGGTAGGACACATCTAGGTCCTCCTGTCCCTGGAAACCATATGCTGCCACTGTCACGAAGCTTTCGTTATGGGACAGGCTCTGGCCCCTGGCTGGCTGCACACTCCAGGGTAAAGCGGGGTGACTGCCCGCTGGGACCTTCATGTCCACCCATGCGTCCTATAGACGGTGGCCCCAGAGCACTGGGGGCCAGGGGGGAGCAGCGGAGGTTGGAGGGCAGGAATGAGCTTAGGGACGGGGAATCCGGAAAGTCCGAGGTGCCGGCTTTGCCAAGGAAGCTGGAAGAACAGCTTCTGATACCTTCTCCTCAGAGGAGGCATCAGCAGCCGCTGAGTTCCTGGAGAATAGGGACCACACTTCACTCCCCGCCGTGACCCCAGCACATAGTAGCTACTCGGTCCTCACCTGTCGAGCTGAATGAACCAAGTGAGACTCTAGGGCCCAGCGGACAGAGATGGGCTCAGCTGGCGCCAGCCGGAGAAAAGAGGACCTGGCCGCCCCCCTACCCCCATCCCATCCCCTTCACCGCCCCCCCCAGCTCTGGGCTCAGGAGCCTGCTGGCCCAGGGAAGGGACCCTCTCCAGGCTGGCTGAGGACAGAAGGATGACCAGGAAGCAAAGCAAACATGTTATGACCCAGAATCCCTTAAACCAGGGGGATTCAGGAGGGGTCTTTGGCAACAGGGAACTGGCTAGTGATTGGGAATGAGCTGTGCTGGGTGCTTGGGTAAAAGCTGGGAGAGGGTGCAGGGTGGCCCCGTCCCATCACAAGACCGGCCCTGGATGCCTTCTTGGCAGGCGTTGGTGGGGCACTTGGGAGGCCTCCTGGTCCCTGCTCCACCAGGGAGGTGTGGGCAGAGCAGGATGAGGGGCAGCCACACCCGGGAACTTATGAAATCATAGAGGGGAGTGGCGGGGGGGGCGGTGGTTCAGGGCAAGATACAGAAGGAAGGGTCTGCAGGAAGAAGCAGTCTTAACTGCCTGGCCAGCAGGGTACCCCCTCAGAGGGCACAAGGGCTGGGGAGCCCCAGGGAGGGAACCCTTTCTGGCTCGGGAAGGGGCCTTGAGGTGAACAGAGCAGCCCACCCTTCTCCCCCACTGTGTTCTCTGCGGCGTGGACACCCTGCCCCCTCAGGGCTCTGGCATGAGAGGGGCTCAGCCTCCTGTCCCTGGGGCCCTCTTTTTCCGGCAAGCTTCTGTGTGTCCCCTGAGACCTTCAGCTGCTCCTGACCTCCTACATTTCAGCTGGAGAGATGGGGTGGGGCCAGCTCAGAGGCACACGTCCCCTCCCTTGACCTTCTCCTTTTCTGGGTCCCAGGGACCTAGGACAAGCCAGAGAGGGACCTCCAGGTGTCAGTATGAGGATGAAGTGGGGTTTGGACCAGACTGTCACGGCCGCAGGCTGAGCTGATGTTCAGCTTCTGGGCGTCAGTCAGTGAGGCTTACTGGCTGTTGACATACTCAAGCTCTTACACACAAGCGGGTGAAGAACTATTGGCCCCAGTTCTGGTCCCCTCCCTGCCACTCCAGGCCTCTTGAGAATTCTCTAGCCCTCCAGGAGCCCAAAGGTTACCGTGTGGCCTGGTGAGGCCCCCAGGCCCCTGCCGGCACGCCCTACTGCTATGAGCAGCACTTCGCTATACTGATTAGTACGTAGTAGCCGGGCTGGGGTGGGGGGGTTCTGGGGGGCCGGGGGAGCGGGATGCACAGGGAGGAAGAGGGCTAGGTCCTGGAACCTTGGTGAAGAAGATGCAACCCTGGCTCCCGAATGCAGGGCCCCAGAGCTCGATGGGCAGACGGAGACAAGACCCAGAATTCGCATCTGCTGTCAGCCGGGCCTGGTGCCTGGTTCTCACCCGCGCTGCTCCCCTCTCCCGTCTCAGGCCCCACTGCCTGGTCCCCGCTGACCATGAACAAGATGAAGAACTTTAAGCGCCGCCTCTCCCTGTCCGTGCCGCGCACTGAGACCATCGAGGAGTCCTTGGCCGAGTTCACAGAGCAGTTCAGCCAGCTCCACAACAGGCGCGATGAGGGTGAGGGGTCCGGCCGCCCCCCGCCCCGCCCTGACGCCCCCCACAGCCCCTCCTGGCCCTCCCTGACTTGGCCCACACTGCTGGGGGAGGACAGAGGTGGGGCGGCAGACTCCCTGCCCCTCCGCCCGGGGCAGAGGGACAGGGTGGGCAGCTGACGCCTCTCCCCCTCAGACCTGCAGCTTGGGCCTCTTGGCAGAGACCCCCAGCCAGAGTCCAGCACCTTCTCCCCGACAGACAGCGGGGACGACCCTGGGCAGCCGTCCCCCGGCTTGCTGTACAGGCGGCAGAACCAGCGGCGCTTCTCCATGGAGGTGAGGGGCTCTGGGCTCTCCCCTGCGGGCGCGGCAGGACACGCCCGACAGTGTGTGCCCAAGGTCGGTGGCGGCCTGGGAGCCAGACTCCATGGGCTCAAATCCCAGCTCTGCTGTTGATCAGCTCTGTGACCTTGAGCAAGTGTCTCAACCTCTGTATACCAGTCTCCTTGTGTTAAAGTGGTCATCGTGAAGATTAAACAAGTTAATATATACCAAGTGCCTAGAACAGTCCTGGTACATAACGAAGCCAGACAATTTGACTACTGTTCTTATGACTCGTCTGCATGGGCCCACGTATAAGACAAATAGGCTTCCATCCGTTGGAATCTCATTCTATAGATGGTTATACTGCAGCCCAGAGAGGGAAAGGGACCTCCTGAGGTCACACAGCAACCCCTGCGTGTTCACATATGTCTCTGAGCACATCTTTGAAGCTGCTGTGAGCCTGGGGTCACAGCCTGTGGTTTGGCCCTGCTGGGGTTGCTCTACAGGGAAAGCCAGGCCCTGGGTGAAAAGTGAGGGTCCCACAGCACGAGGTAACCTGGAGCAAACACGGGTGTCCCCGTCTCATCCCGGCCACTGCAGGACATCAGTAAGAGGCTGTCTCTGCCCATGGACATCCGCCTGCCCCAGGAATTCCTGCAGAAGCTACACCTGGAGAGTCCAGACCTGCCCAAGCCGCTCAGCCGCATGTCCCGCCGAGCATCCCTGGTGAGTTCCAAGAGGGTCAGAGGTCACCAGGGGAGACCCTCCTCCCCCAGCCTGGACACATCAGTTCGGGTTTGCCTGTCGGGCGGGCGCCTGCAGCAGTTTGTGGGCCTCTGGCGCCACCTGCTGGCTTCAGCCAATTCGCAAGCTTGTAGTCCTTGGTCAACGTCCACTCCCCTAGGTGAGTCCCACCAGGGCTGGAGCTGAGCCCCCATAGACCAGCTGGCATGTGCTTTCCAGTCGTGGCTGCTTATCATATTTCCTTGGGAGCATCCTGCAAAACGTGGACTCTGGCCCCCACTCCAGATACCTACAGAATCAGACTCTGGTGGTGGGGCCCAGGAATCTATATTGTTAAGGGTCGGGTACCACTGAACTAGAGGAAGTATGCTGATGAGAGAGACTGCCGGGAGGCTGGTTCTGAACTGGACACTTGAGGTGCAGTTGAGAACAAGACACAGTTTCTGCCCATGAGGAGCTAGTAGTCTGAGCAAGGCGGAGACAGACGGGTGTTGAAGGTGTGTGGCAATCTCAGGTGCCCCAGCCCTGGCTCTGCCCCCTCCACTGCCAGGGGAGGAAGAAACTCACACCTCCTAGGGTTCCTTCCTTTATCCTGGGGATAGAGGGGAGAGGCCAAGAGGCAGAACTTGTGGCTGCCCTCATCCCCGCTAGGCTCTTTTGTTGCCTCTCCCTGATGGGGGTCTCATTCCCTTCCCTCCTGGAGGCTGGCTGGGGGGTGTCACGTATGTGGGGCTGTGGGGCCTTCAGGCTCACAGGACCCTATGTCTCTCCCTCTCAGTCAGATATCGGCTTTGGGAAACTGGAAACATACGTGAAACTGGACAAACTGGGGGAGGTAAGAGGCTGGGTGGGACAGTGAGGAGCAGGGACAGGGTCTCCCCTGCCCACCCTGTCCTGCCTTCCCATCGCCCCTGCCCCAGAGGCATACTGTCTTGGCCGTCCAGTCTGGCCCAGCCTTTTGCAGGTGTTGAGGGAGGCCCAGGTCCTGGAGGAGGGGATGAGGATGGAGTGGGGCCCGTGGGCTCTGGGCATAATCCAGTTTTGTTTTTTTTTTTTAAGATTTTATTTATTTATTTGACAGAGAGAGACACAGCGAGAGAGGGAACACAAGCAGGGGGGAGTGGGAGAGGGAGAAGCAGGCTTCCCACCGAGCAGGGAGCCCGATGCGGGGCTCGATCCCAGGACCCTGGGATCATGACCTGAGCCGAAGGCAGACGCTTAACCAACTGAGCCACCCAGGCGCCCCTGGGCATAATCCAGTTTGTCTGTCTGTCTGCTTTTCCTGCAAGTGTTTCTCTGGATTCAAATCCCATCTCTACCATTTACTAGCTGTGTGGCCTTGGGCAAATGATGGGACCTCTCTGTGCCGTAGTTTCTTGCTCTGTCAAATGGAGGTGTAACGACTGTGCCCCCAGGGCTGTCGTGGGGATGGACTAGGTTACTCTAAGAAGCTCACATACACGCTTAGAGAGTAAGCGCTGTGGGCCGTTAGCTATTTCTGTTACCACTGTGCCACACTTTGTGTCAGGGCCCTGGGGCAGCCAAAGGTTTACAGACAGGAGAAAGACACGGCCCTCTCCCTCCAGGAACCCAAAGAGGAGACCTACCTGTAAACATCAACATAAGGAAGAACAAAACTGTGTTATAATAGAAGGGCGCCTCGCCTGCTGGGGGCTCAGGGGGAGGACAGTCCATTGTGAACAGGGAGGAGTGAGGGACAGAGTCAGAGAGAGATGGGTCTTGGAGCACACGCAGAATCTCAGTGAAAGGAGAAGAAGGGGGAAGGGCACAGCGCAAGCAGAGGCACAAAGAGGAGGGTGCTGGCCAGAGGGCCATGGGCCCTGAGTGTGGCTGGTGCTGCCGGGGTTCTTGTCCCCAGGGTACCTATGCCACAGTCTTCAAAGGGCGCAGCAAGCTGACGGAGAACCTCGTGGCCCTGAAGGAGATCCGGCTGGAGCATGAGGAGGGGGCGCCTTGCACTGCCATCCGAGAGGGTACAGCACCCTAGGGTCCTGAGCTCCTGGGGCTCCCGGGAGGAGGGCTTCATTGACCTGAGCCCCAGAGGGAGCCTAGGGGCAGAGGGTCATTGCTGGAGTGGGGGCTCCTAGGGCTGATCCCAGGAAGAGAGGGTATGAGGGGTGTGTGGGGCCCCAGGGACCCAGGTGGGCCTGTCGCCCCCTACAGTGTCTCTCCTGAAGAACCTAAAGCACGCCAATATTGTGACCCTGCATGACCTCATCCATACGGAGCGGTCTCTCACCCTGGTGTTTGAGTACCTGGTGAGTTGGGCTGGGGCTAGCAGCTTCTCCCCTCTGTGGTGGGGGTGGGGGCAGGGTGGGGGGCAGCCCAGGCCTTGTTCTAGAATCAGGTTCTCAGACGATTCCATGCAGGAGGGGGCCCAGGGAGTTTAAAGGCAGCTCAGACCTTGGGCCCTGCCTGGGGAGGGGCTTCCAGCCATGGGTCAAGACAGGTCGGGGCTGAGCCAGGCTCTGTGTTCCAGGATAGTGACCTGAAGCAGTATCTGGACCACTGTGGAAACCTCATGAGCATGCACAATGTCAAGGTGAGGGCGTCCATAAGGGCCGCCTACCCTCAGGGCCCCCATCTCGGTCCCCATCTGTTCTCCAGCCCAGCATGGGAACCCACACTCACCACCAGGGTCCCAGCTGCTGAGGTTGCTCAGACCTTCAAAGGCATGAGGGCGTGCAAGGTCACTGCCATTCAGGGAATACCAGGAACTGTTCTATGCGCCCTACCCCACCAATGCAGACACACACCCTCTGCCACCATCTAGCTGATGATATAAAATCCCCTCTCCAACTCTGAGCATCAGTTTTCCCATCTGTCAAATGGGTACATGGATGAAAGGAGGCTTCTGAAGAAGCTTGAAGGGATGAATGACCCCTTCTGGTCACTGTGAAAGAACCAAGTGCATAGCTCCCCACCCTGGTGGGCTTCCTGGCCCTGCATGGCCCCCCTCAGCTCCCGGACCAGAGAACGCTCTGGCCTCCAGCACCCTGCTTCCTCTTCCGCACACCTGGTGCCCTCCCCTGTGGGTGGGATTCCCTGGGATGGATGGAGCCCAGGATGGGGCGCAGCATGGGTGGAGAACGGGTAGCTCCCCAGCGACCTCACCGCCCCTCCTAGCCATGGGGCAGAAACATAGGGTCTCCCAGGTGGGACACACTCTCACCTTCCCCTGCTCACCTTTCTTGTCCCCTCCTCCCTTAGATTTTCATGTTTCAGCTGCTCCGGGGCCTTGCCTACTGCCACCGCCGCAAGATCCTGCACCGGGACCTGAAACCACAGAACCTGCTCATTAGTGAGAGGGGGGAGCTGAAGCTGGCTGACTTTGGTGAGGGCCGGAGCCCACCGGGGCCAGGGGACGGGTCTGGCACAGTCTCCCAAGGAGGTGGGTGCTGTGGGAGAGGGAGTTGGGAGGCTCAGTGATGTGTCTGTCCCCAGGACTGGCCCGGGCCAAGTCAGTGCCCACGAAGACCTACTCCAATGAGGTGGTGACCCTGTGGTACAGGCCCCCTGATGTGCTGTTGGGGTCCACAGAGTACTCCACCCCCATTGATATGTGGTGAGTGAGCGCCGTGGGACCAGGGTGAGGGGGGTTTCCACACCTCCACCTTCCCTTTTGCTGCCTCAAGACCCTCTGCAAAGAACTGCCTAACCTCCTGCCTAACTAGAAGCCAGGTGACATCCTCCTGCAGTAACCGGATGGGAAAGAATTAAGTCTGGACTATGTTAGAGTCCCCCTGGCTCTAAATAGTCCCTCCAAGGCTCTGCTTCTGAAATATTCCCCCAGGGATCCCGAGGAGGTTACTAGAGGGCACAGGAGGGCTGCCACAGTAAATGTGATGAATCTTCCCCAAGCATCATTTCTACTGAAAATTTTGGAAAGGATTTATTACTTTTGTGTTAAAATTAACATGCATATGATTTGGTGTAGAACGAAAAAAATCAGTCCAGTTTTTAAGCAGAAACCCAGGTTTCTGATGAATGACCACTGTGTTCTGTGCTAGGGGGTCCCCAAGAGAATGGATTTATGGACTTCTCTCTTCCCGTGGGGACAGAGTTTGAGACAGCACTGCTTGAGGAACGGGCACATGGGCGCAGACCCAAACTCTACGGGGTGAGGGCAGAGGCTAAAGCGCCCTAGAGCCCAGAGGAGCCCCAGAGAGAGACCTCCGTGGCGGACTGGGCTGTGCTAGCCTCCCCTGTCCTGGGCCGCCCACCCCAGGGCCAGGACTCTTGCAGCCACCACGGGCAGGGCATCACAGGTGCCCTGGTGGAGCAGCCCTAGGAAGGGCGGGTGCGAGGAGGCCCAGCCTGACGCCGCCCCTGCGCATTGCTCCCCGCAGGGGCGTGGGCTGCATCCACTACGAGATGGCCACGGGGAGGCCCCTCTTCCCCGGCTCCACGGTCAAGGAGGAGCTGCACCTCATCTTCCGACTCCTGGGTCAGTCTCCGGCCGCCCCCTCCCGCTCGCCTCCAGGGGGCGCCAGAACTCCGTCCAGCCCAGGCGCCTAAAGGGACTGGGAAGAGGGGCTCCCACTCGCTCTCGACGGGGCGGCGACCCCTGTGGCCTCCGCCATTCTCTGCCCCCACCCCCTTCACTGCATCCTTCCCAGTCGCCCGTGGCCCTGGCCGCTCACTCTGCCCTTCCCACGCCCTCTCATCTCCCCAGGGACCCCTACAGAAGAGACGTGGCCCGGCGTGACCGCCCTGTCGGAGTTCCGAGCCTACAATTTCCCGCGGTACCAGCCCCAGCCGCTCATCAGCCACGCTCCCAGGTAGCCCTGCCGCCCCACACCTCCTCTCCTGCTCGCGGTCCCCGCTGTCCCTCCTGGAGGTGGCCGCGCACGCCCCCGGGCCCCGGCCCCCCCACCCAGGCCGGGCCTGCGTCAGCTCCTCCGTCCTGCAGGTTGGACACTGACGGCATCCACCTCCTGACCAGCCTCCTCCTGGTGAGTGTGCCCCCAGCCGGGCCCAGGGACGGGCAGCCGGAGAGCGAGCAGCGCTGAAGCCCCGAGACCCCCCCCGGGCCCTCCACCCACCTCTGCGCTCACAGCTCACGCTCGCCCGCATATTCGTCCCCGGCGCCCTACCCCCAGGCCCAGGAGGAGCGCTGGTTTCCACTCTGCGGTGGGAGTGGGCGCACTCTGAGCTCAAACCCCAGTTCAAGCCCACTTACTAGCTGTGTAGCCTTGGCCAAGTTATAGAACCTTCCTGGGCTTCCGTTTCCTCCACTGCAAAGAGGAATTGAGAATTCGTATTTTATAAGCTGGTCACGAGGACAAAGGGAGATTATGGAACGCACTTAGTATGGTGCCTGTCTCGAAGGAAGCGCACAGGGGAGTCGCTGGTATGACATGTTACTGTTGTAATGTTATGAGCATGGTGGCTTCAGCCTCTATTTCCATCCCAAGAGGAGGTCACTCTCTGAAAGTCCCAGTTTGGGTTTGCTCTCGGTGGCTGGAGACCTGGGAGCCGAGCCCGCAGTCGGCCTCGGGCTGGCTTGGAGGTGGGGGCTGGCAGCGGCCCCTGCAGGCTCCTGGGTTAGACTCGGGCCCCTCTCCTTCTGGCCGTCTAACTCAGTGTTGGGGTCGCACCGCGCACAGGGGTCCCCAGAGTCCCCCAGCCACGGCCCCATAGCCCACCCTGTGCCTTTCAGTACGAGTCCAAGAGTCGTATGGCCGCAGAGGCAGCCCTGAGCCATGCCTACTTCCGGTCTCTGGGAGAGCGCGTGCACCAGCTTGAAGATAGTGAGTGTCCGGGGGAGGCTGGGGGAGGGGCCGGGGTCACCCCGGAACCGAAGACAGGGGGCGGCCGCTGTTGGGGGAAGAGCTGGGACAAAGAGGCCCAGCAGCCTGGGCCTCCCCTCCTCGGGGTCCCGTCTGTGACTCAGGGGCAAAACTGTGGGATCTGGGAAGCCGCCTGCAAGGCCCAGCTAGGGGCTCCTGGGCCAGCCCTGAATGATAGGGGTTCCCCAGCCAGCGGGCGCTCTGTGGGCGCGGGGGCCCCTGTGGGCTCGGCTCTCTCCCTACCTTTCTCCTCTCTCCCCACAGCGGCGTCCATCTTCTCCCTGAAGGAGATCCAGCTCCAGAAGGACCCAGGCTACCGGGGCCTGGCCTTCCAGCAGCCAGGTAGGGGCTCGTGCCTCCCCCACCCCCTCCCCTAATTAGGGGAGACCAGGGCAGGCTGCTCCTCCCTCTTGAAGAACAGAGTGAGGAATAAGCATGCCCCCCTCCCCGACATTGGCCTCCTTTCGGGGGGGGGGGCCCATGGGGAGCAGGGAAGGAGCTGGATTCCCTATCTCCTGCCCAGGCTTCCTCCCTCCAGTGTGTCCCTTGTCAGCCCCCAGCCCAGACACAACGCTGCATCAGACAGAGCCCTGAGGAAGGGGCACGCTCTCTGGGCTACATTCTGTTTGCAAACCCTGAATTCTCCCGCCTCCATTCCGGGGGAACCATACCTTGTCTCTAGAACAGCTGAAGGCCTCAGATGTGAAAAGTGCGTTATTTCGTATAATCCTAAAACACCCCTTGAAGTTGGTACCTTTTGTGTGTGTGTGTGTATTTTAAGTAACCTCTACACCCAGTGTGGGGCTCAGACTCACGACCCCAAGATCAAGCATCACAGGCTCTCCCGACGGAGCCAGCCAGGTGCCCTGAAATAGGTACTATCCAGGCTCCCCATTTCGTAATCAATGGATCTGAGGCACCGGGGAGTTAGGTCACAATCTCACACAGCTGGGAAGTAACCGAGTTGGGGTTTGAACCCAGGACCGACTGGCTTCCGGGAGCAGAATAGCCCTGGAAGAGGCCCTTCGCTCCTGGTCCCCGGGACACGCCGCTGTCCAGCCTCCTCTCTGCAGCCCCATCCCTTCCCCTCTGTTCTCCAGGCCGAGGCAAGAGCCGGCGGCAGAGCATCTTCTGAGCCGCGCCCACCCTGCTGCGGCCCCAGGACCCCCAGGGACGAGAGGTCACAGCGAGCACAACGGCACAACGGCGGGCAGGATGGGGCCTGTGTGGCCCTGGAAGGACTGAGGAACAAGGGCTAATGGCTGGCCCAGAAGACCTCTTGGCAGCCCTGCTGGCCACGGCTGTTTCCTCTTCCTGCTTCCCACAAGCCTCCCCTGTGGCCTTCACCTCGACACCAACCCCTCTGTCGTCAGCCCTGGAGCTGGGCTTGAGCTGCTTTCCTGGGGGGAGATGAGGAGGCGGGGAGTGGGGGGACCGCAGACCCTTTCCCACCCTGAGGTGCTTGGGCACCAGCGTGGGACCCACACAGACGGGAGAATCCAGGCGCCAGGCTGAGCACTGTGCCCCGAACGTGGGTACCACCGTACCTCCCCGCCAGGGGCTGCCTGCCCACACATCACTCACCTGCTTCCCCTCTGAGAGCAGGGAGCTCGGGCCACCTTGTCTAGGACCCTGGAATCCTGGGTGCCCATGTGTGTGCCAAAGCCCACCCCCCACCCGAAGGGCAGGTGTCCCTAGAGCAGCAGAGAAGAGGAGCCCAGCCCTACTTCTCCACACCCTCACCCTGTCCCCATTTCCCTCTCCTGGCCAGAGGCCCCATATGCTGCTGGATGCCCAGCTGAGTCCAGAGGTGGCTGGTCCCACCAGCTGCACTCCGCCACCTCAGCTGGCTCCTGCCCCTCTCCCCATTCTGAACAGGATTGCCTTAAATTGGCAGGTGGTAGAGCACTCACTGCCCTTGGAGCTCTAATCCAAGCTCCTACCTGTCCACCCTTTCCCGAAAGTGGCTCCTGCTTATCATGCCTGGGTCCTGATAAGCCAGCCCTGGGCCGAGGTCCGGGGGACGACACCCAGATAGGCAGGGTCACCTTCATGCTGGTGCCAGGCCGGCCTCCGCTCCTTGGGGCTCTCACAGCCTCCCCTGTTCCCTCCTTCCCGGCCCCTAGGACCCGGTCCATGCTCCACCCTATCCTGGCACCAGCCTCCCCATGCCCCCGGGCTCCCAGAGGGCAGGGTGTAAATGCCTCAGTCTAAGGTGGAGGAAGGTGGGATAGGACACACAGGCTTTGATCCCCACCCTAGGGGGCTGGGAGTCGGAGGGCCCGCAGCCCCGAAGAAGGCTCCCCCTCACCACCCCTTCCGAGCACGCCTGTTGTATTCCCAAGGTCTCAACACTTGGCTGAATCTCCAATGGCAAGGCCAAGGGGAGGCCAGGCCCGGCTTCTCTACGCAAGCCCCCTGCCCAGCCCAACCCCTCAGCCTGAGGAGCAGTCCTGGAGGGTCTTGGCCTCCCCACAAGTCCCTCCCCTCCTCCCCGCACTGTACTGTGAATGTCCCGTGACTCAGCACAAAGACAGATAATATATTTAATTAATGTTGTACAGAAAAGCTGATTTTGACGGATCGATGCCAAAGAGGGAGGACGGAAGGCCCTTCTCCAGGCCTCATGAGTGTGGGTGGGGCCTGCTTGTATATGTATATATATAAAGCGGACATAGAGTTTGGTTCGTGTGCATCTCTGAACCCACCCTGGGCATGGGAGGGGTGCCCTGCACCCGTCCTGCCCTATTCCGGATGTTGCTGCCTCCAGAGCCGGAAGTCAGCTCTGGGCCTTGTGGGGAGGAGCTGAGGAGGCCTTCGCCCAGGGACGGGGCCTGAGGGGTGGGGCCGGCCAGGAGAGCACAGAGGGAGCCCCGGGGAGGGGTC
Source organism: Halichoerus grypus (assembly GCF_964656455.1). Classification (NCBI taxonomy): domain Eukaryota; kingdom Metazoa; phylum Chordata; class Mammalia; order Carnivora; family Phocidae; genus Halichoerus; species Halichoerus grypus. The sequence goes on from NC_135718.1 coordinate 131,035,524, forward strand.
TAGGAGCCGGCTGCTGGGGCTGCCCCTCTCGCTCCCCCAACCCAACGGCTCCCTGACCTCTTGGGAGGAAAGGAGGGGCGGTTTAAGAGAGGGTTGACATGGGGGATGGCCAAGGCCAGGGCACAGAAGGAGGGTGCACGTGTCACTAATCCAATCCAGCAGCAATTTCTACAAACTTTGAATCCACCTTCTGTTGCCCAGACCGCCTCTTACCTTGAGGGCACACAGCCTCCTTTGTCTCTCCCAAAGCTCTCCGCATCCTGCTCTGCTTTCCAGTTCGGTGTCCACGTTTGCTTTCCCAAGAGCACTGTGAGAATGCCAGGCCCCAAACGATACCTCCTGACCCTACCTGTCCAGCAGCCTTGGTCCCCCCTGGCCTTTCCCTTCACCACACCCACTTGGCCTTGGCGGGGGGGGGGGGCATTTGTGGTTTGCAAGAGCCCGCAGCTGCCCGACAAAAGATCCTAATCAGTGATGGCTGCGGGGGTGGGGGTGGGGCCTGGGGCTGGCTCTCCCCTGCCCCACCCTTGCCTTCCTGTGGGCTCCCGTCGTCCTGCCCCTACTGTATGGTCCGGTGGTCAGGGCTGACGTCCCACAGGCCACCACTGCCTTCGCCCTACCGGGCCGCCTGGGCCGGCTAAGTGGTAGGCCAGACCTCCTTCTTTTCTTCCTTGAAGCAACTCAGCCCCTGCGGCCCATCTTTCCACCTCCATGTGCTCAGACCCCTCCTTCCCGTCGCGACGCTCCACAGCATTCCACCAGCCCTTCGGTCTCCAGAGCAAATCATCAGCACCATGCATTGGTCACAGACTGGTTGGTCCTGTGCTGGGCGCCAGGACACCCAGATGCATGTGTCCGCCTTCACCTTCCAGGAGCTCAGGCCTGCGGGCAGAGAGGGCCTTTCTTTACCCAGATTTTGGTCAAGCACCCATTGCGTGCCAGGCACTGTGTTGGGCCCTGAGGATGGGGCAGTGAATAAACCAGCAACGTCCCTGCTGTCATAGAGCGTAGAAAGACGGTCACCCAAATAACCACAAGGCACATCGAGGGGTCAGCAGTGTGATAAAGCAAAATCAAGCAGGGTCAGGGGAGATGTGATGGCCTGGGGTGGAGGCTCTCTGATAAGATCGGGGGGAGCAGTGACTTGTGAGGGGGAACCATGTGGACCCCCAAGGACAGAGCATTCCAGCAAAGGCCCTGAAGGGCGTGTGTGTGTGTGTGTGTGTGTGTGTGTGTGTGTGTGTGTGAGCAAGGAGGAGGCAGGCTGGGGCACCGAGGCCCAGCGGGCTGGTGAGGTCGCCGGGGAGCACGGAGGAAGCAAGGATGCCCCACTCCAGTTCAGATCCATTCGCTCAGATCTGCTGGTGGTGGGGCCAGGCATCTCTGCAGTTTTGAAAAAGGTCCCCAGATGACCCTAATGTGTAGCCAGGGTTGTGAACCACTCATGTGGCGTCTTGTGGGGCATGAAGGGGTGAAGCTCTGGGTTTCATTGTGAAATGGGAAGTCACTGATCTCTGTTTTCCGAGGTTCAGGGAGGCCCCGTGAGGAGGGTGCTGTGAGAGGGGGAGGGGAAGGATACCCCCACCCTACAGGCCCAAGGAGGGAGCCCAGAGCAAAAGGAGGAGGGAGGAGCCTCTTTCCCGCGGGTGCTGTGAGGTGGGGGCTGCCATCACATTTCCCGGGTAAGGCGGCTGAGGCTTTGGGGTGAGCCTGGCCACACTGAGAGTAAGCGGGCTGGTCAGAATTTGAACCCAGATCTGCCCACGGGCGCAGCAGCACGCTCTGTGCCACACCACCTGCCTCCCAGGTAGATGTGGGCGGCTAGCACGGAGGCTTCCCCTCACTCGTCTGCACGGAGGATACACTTCTGGGATCCTGGGCACTGGGAGCAGCACCCTCGCCCTCCGGCCACCTACAAGCATAGGTGACCAGAGACACCAGAGGGTTAGCCGACAGTCACTGTCCCCCCGACCCCACCACGCACCCCCTGCCGTCCCCCAGCTCCTCCTCCGGACCCTGTGGACCTCCCACCATCCACCAGCTAAAAGGGCAGCGTAGGACCCTGGCCGAGTCCTGCTCCTGTGCTCTGGCGTGCTTTCTGGTGCCCGGAGCTGGGCTCCAGGGAGGGTCCCGCCCTCCTCGGACACCTCCCCATCAGCCCTTTCTCCTCTCCCTCCCTCCCTTCTTCGGACCTCTCTCTGCCCTTTTCCCTCTACCACCCCCTCTTCCTGCCCCTGCCCTCCTTCCTCTTCCTGGTGGTGGTGGGGAGGGGGGACTTCTACCTGGGGAGCGGCCATCAGCCCTGGCCTCCTCCCTCAGGAACAAGATTCTGCAGCCTCCCCGAGCCTCCAACCCCTGAGAAGTTCTCTGGGTGCCAAGTGTCATCCTGTCTCTCGCCCTCATGGGTTTTCTGGTGAGGCCAACACAGGCATGGGGCGCCGTGGCCGCGGCTGCGTGGGCAGGCAGGGTTCAGCCGGAGCGTGGCATACGCGTGGCTCTGCCCTCCGGGCTGCAGTCAGCGCTCCTCCCTGCTTGGAGCTTCCAGCCTCATCTTCCTGACTCCTCCCTCCCTCATTCCTTATTCATCTGAGGGCTCCTGACTCTGTGCCAGGCTGTTTCCAGTACCCGGGATACAAACTTGACCCTGACTTAGACCCTACTCGGGGGAGCTCAGAGTCTCAGAGTCAGTTAGGATGTGGTCTTGGCTTCCTCTCATGAGATCTCAGTTACTTGGGGGAAGGGGAGTTGTCTTTTAGTCCTTTTAAAATTTACCGAGATCTTTTTTTTTTCTTTTACATTTCAGAGACGACGAAACCTTTTTATGCCATCCACCTTTTCCCTGGAGGAGGAGTCCGCTGGGCCCTGGGTTCTCGAGGAGGAGTCTCGCACCCCAGGGCTCCAAAACACATGGACCTGGATTCAAATCCCAGCTCTGCTGCTGGCAAGCTGGGTCACCTTGGGCATGTTCCTTAACCTCTCTGTGTCTCAGTTTCCTTCTCTGTAAAACAGAGATAGCAGCAACACCCTTTTTCTCAGGATTGCGAGGATTCATGCAAGGGGTTGGGCACCGAGTGCTCGTTAAACGGTAGGATGGATGCACTGCACACACACAGCCCCTTCTCTGAGAGGAGGAATTCCAGCTCCCTCCTTCCCCCAGGGATCCCAGTCCTGGCATTAGAACTGGCCACTTTTTCTTTTCTTGCTTTCTTGACCCTTGATAAGATCTCAGTCATTAGTAAGAATGTATTAATCACATTGTACCTAAAAGATTTTGCAAGACTTTTAGAAGCTGACCTCAACCAGCGTTTTGTCTCCATGGAGATTTAAATGTAGCTGGGCAAGTCATCATGGAAGAGAGTCTACAATAAAAGCATTGCGTCAAGGTGTCACTCAAAGCGGGTCAGCTGCCTTGGGAGGTAGTGAGTGCTCTGTCTCTAGAAACACTGGGGCAGACGCCGGGGCAGCACCCACTGGGAGTCCCAGGCACACGCCCTGTCTCTGCTAAGTCTGAGCAGCTTACAGAGGAAGGCGCCATCTTGGGGTCGGCCGGATCTGTACCTGGTCTGACTTGTATTCTATGGGGCTCCACTTTGCCAGGCGGGGCAGCAAGGGATGGCCCACAGGTGAGAAGCATTGCTCAGAGTAGCTGAGGAAAACGTGGCCCACGGTGCTTGGAATTCCTATCAGAGAGGGGGCTGTGTGTGTGCAGTGCATCCATCCTACCGTGGCCCACAAACCCCCTTCCCCCCTGGATTCCAGGAGGCTGGGCCACCCTACCAGTGAAGTCACTCACTCTACCACAAGACTACCTTGGCCTTTCAAGACCAGGGAGTGACTCTGGGGTGTGGGTAATGAACAAACCTGGGATTCCAGGAGCTGGAGCTGATGAGTGGGAGCATTGCCTTGGAAAGAGGGGATGGGCCCAGGGGTTCGGGGTCAGTACCATTTCCTGCCGTGGGCACCTGCCTTGAGAGGTTATCCTCAGCCACCTGTGATTGTGCACCTCTGGCCAAGAGTCCAACTTGGTAATGGAGTTGACCGCCCAGCTCCACCCTACGAGGCAATGGGGAAGGCTGGGGTGGACGAGCAATGGAGCAGTGCGGTGTGGAGGTCAACGGCCTGGCTGCCTCCACTTGGATCCTGCTACACCACTTCTGGTTGTGGGACCACATCACGTGGCTGCTCTGGGCCTCAGTTTCCCCATCTGTAAAATAGGCGGATCGTAGGATTAATGTGGAGATGAATGAGTTAACACATGGAAAGCACTCAGAATGTAGTGGCCACGTAGAAAGCTCCACATAAGTGTTGCATAAGTATTAGCCTTGTTATCTGTCTCCCAGAATGGCGACAGGCATCCTCGTCCCTCTGTTTTCACTGAGACTGCTGTGACCAGAGGTCAGAGGTTTCTCACTAGAGGGAGGAAGGGTTGTGTGGGGGCACAGGAATGAATAAAACCCCTTCTGTCCGTGGGGAACACCCGTCCTCCCAAACTGCCATCAGCGTTTGAGAACTCCCATGTCCCTTATCCTAACACATCTCTGTGTTACGCAAAGTGCTGTAAGCTTAACAAACTACCTAAATTTAAAAAATACTTTAACAGACGGTTATTAAAAATCTCCTCGGCCCAAGCAAGTCTGTGAAACACTAAAGATTTGGAAATAAGTAAAGTGCTCTCTCCTCAAGGAACTCCCATCTGGTCAGGGAAAGATAAGGCGATGCATAAATTACAATAATGGCTTCGAAGTGGGCTTGGTCATCCGCCCCTCATACATGGCCCTGTGATAAGCCCAGAGGCCTTGCCCCTGTCAGCCTCCCTGCCCTCCCCTTCCTCAGCCCCTGCAGTACCTGTGAGTTTTGCAGGCCTCATAGAGTTGCACCTGCACCCTCAGTTCAGCTGGTGGTGGTGAATAAAAATGAATTAACATAAAAATGAAACACCTGATATATCAGGAAACTGCTGGAATCCCCTCTTCCCCAGTTCCTCCTTCCCTTCCCGGCAGCAGGGAGCCACCCGCACCCCATGCTACCCCTGCCTTGAGCTCAGACTTCTTTAGGCTTAAGTGCCCATTTACAGTCACAAGGTAAAGCCAGTCTTGTTTCTAGGTGCTTCCAGAACCTACTCCCTCCGCCCCCGCCCCCAGGATGCTCAGAGGAACGTGGCCCTGGGTGCAGAGGGGCTCCAACAAGCCATCGACTGTCCTACTGTCATCTCCCCCTCAAGGTTCCCAAGCCCTTTGTACCCCAGCTCTGACCCTCCCAAGGGCAAGGTTCCCAAGCCCTTTGTATCCCTTTGTACCCTAGCTCTGACCCTCCTTCTCTGGCTTGTATCTGACCATCCACGGCATGCTCTGCACTCTCGCTGCTGGGCCAAGGACCCACCTTGCCCTGAGGCGCTTCCTCCCTCAAGCCTTTGCACCCCCAGAGTGCATCTGTCCCTGTTCCCTCTGTCTGGACTTCTTCCACCTCCTCAGTAGCTCCAGCTCAGTCAGACTCACCGGGCCTTGGGCAGGTGCCTTCCCCTTGCTGGGACTCAGTGCTCCAGTCCCTATCATGAAGGGGGGCCCCAGATGCCCTGGAGCATCCTCCCCGCTCCAGATTTTCGCTTTAGTGTTTTGTAAGAGTCATTTCCCTCTCTCCTCCTTTCAAGCTTGCCTCAAACTCTCCTCTTCCAGGAAGCCTTCCTTAATCAACTCCTTGAACACTTTTCATGTGCTCAGTTCTGGTGGCGCCAGGTTGGGCTATATCCATGCTGATGCCAGGACTTAGGGGGTTTCAGCCCCTCATAAGCTCTGTCGCCCGAAAGGTCACCCAAATACACACAACCTGAGTAACCTGAGTAAAAACGGAGCTTAGTATGGAAATGTGACCTCTAGGTAAGCCCTCCAACACCCCCCACCTCCAACCAGTCCTACCCCCAAGCCCAACTATCTAGAAAGTCTAACAGCCTGTAATTTTTTTTTTTTTTTAAGATTTTATTCATTTGAGAGAAAGAAAGCATGCACGAGAGGGGAGGGGCAGAGGAAGAGGGAGAAGCAGGCTCTCCTCAGAGCAGGGAGCCCGATGCGGGGCTCCATCCCAGGACCCTGGGATCATGACCTGAGCCGAAGGCAGATGCTTAACGACTGAGCCACCCAGGCGCCCCTCCCAGCCTGTATTCAGTACTCGGTTCCCAGCGTCTGTCAGGTCTCTTTCCAGGGTTCAGATCCTCAACTCCCCGGGGGGTCTTCAGTGTGATCTCCCCCAGATGTGCCACCCCACTCCAACTGCTTTGTTAAGGGCATGACACCAGTTGGTGACCAAGTAATCCCTTGGCAACGATGGTGGCACTTTCATGCCCAGAAGCCCATTTTGCTCTGACAACATCCTGTGAGGTAGACAGGGCAGGCACGATGACCCCATTCCATGGATGTGGAAACTGAGGCCCTAGAGGTTTAACACCTTGCACACATGGTCAGTTAAATGACAGAGCAAGGCCTCTCACCAGGTACGCCCACCTGCCTCACTGCCCTCTGAACTGCTTTGCTTGCCAGCCAGGATTTTAATTCATCCCAGCATGGAGCTGTTGAGCCCTTGGCTCCTAATACCGGCAAGAGAGCCAGAATAAGCAGATTTGACCTCTAATCTGACTCACCCAGCTGGTTCAGAACGCAGCCACTCCTCACCTTCCCTCGTCCACAGCTGCTCTGGGCCCCCTCTCTGCACCCCTCCTTCTCCTCCCCCGGCCCTCCCACTAGCTCTGGGAGCCCTGGGGTGGGCGTGGGTGGGGTCCCAGGAGGATGTGAGCCTAAGGACAGGCGGGATGTTTTCCCTACTCCACATTGTTCGGCCCGTGCCCATTGTGTGGGCCGAGAGCTGGACGTCACCAAGTCGCCTGGCAGGCTTTCAGCAGAGCTGGGGAATATTTCCAGAGGGAACTGACCCGTTAGGAATGACTGAAGCTTCTCAAAAGCCTTGGCATTTCTTTGGATCAGCCAGACTGGGGGAGCTGAGGCAAGGAAGACTAGATGACTCCCTGTTCCTGGCCCACCTGCCGTTTGCCAAGAGGGCTTTGTCCCACAGAGCGAGGGGTTTGGGAATGTCAAGTGGAGGGGAAATGGGGTGGCGGGGGGGCGGGTAGGGGTGGACACGGAGGTTTGCACAGAGGCGGAGCCAAATTGAATGGTTATTTTGTTTACATCACCTGGCTCCAACTTGGAGTTCCCACACCTGAGGATGGGAGCCCATCTAGACAACTTTGAAAAGCCTCACTGAGCTCACCCCACAGGAAATGCAAGGTCAGAAATGTGTTAAAGCAGCTCAGGGTTTGGATGAGTAATGCTGGGTGTCCACTCCCAGGGAAGGCATTTGTTAATGAATGCATCCCTCTCTCTACCGCGGGGCTGGGTGTGCTCCAGAGGGGACCTGGTGCCCGCAGCTATGTATCCAGGTCCCCTCACGGTTTGAGCTAATCCTCACAGCAAGACCAATGGGCAGGGGCGCCTGGGTGGCTCAGTTGTTAGGCGTCCGCCTTACGCTCAGGTCATGGTCCCAGGGTCCTGGGATCGAGCCCCGCATCGGGCTCCCTGCTCAGCAGGGAGTCTGCTTCTCCCTCTCCCTCTGCCGGCCACTCTCCCTGCTTGTGCTCTCTCGCTCTGTCAAATAAATACATAAAATCTTAAAAAAAAAAAGAGATCAATGGCAGGCATAGTAACCCACTTCTTATAGATGAGGAAATGGAGTCTCGCAAAGGTTAAGGAATTAGTTCCAACCCCCCCCCCCCAACACACACACAGAGCTATTTCTTGGCGAGCTGAGATTTGGAACCCATGTCTGTGATACTGCGAAGTCCATGTTCTATAGCAGGATTTCTCATTCACATGCCTAAGAATTGGCTGCAGAGGGGCGCCTGGGTGGCTCAGATGGTTAAGCGTCTGCCTTCGGCTCAGGTCATGATCCCAGGGTCCTGGGATCGAGCCCCGCATCGGGCTCCTGGCTCAGCGAGGAGCCTGCTTCTCCCTCTCCCTCTGCCTCTCTCCTGGCTCATGCTCTCTCTCTCTCTCTCTGTATCTCTGTGTCTCAAATGAATAAATAAAATCTTAAGAAAAAAAAAAGAATTGGCTGGGGTGCTAGCTAAGAATGCAGAGTTCTGGACCCTGTCCCCACACTACCCCCATCCCACCATCCCCCATTCTCATTCAATAAAGCAGGGTTGGGTGGCAGGAATCTGCATTTTGCCAAATAACACAAGTGATTCTGAAGTGGTTGGGCCACAGGCTGAGAAACATTGCCTTGGGGTCTGGGCTCCATTCTATGACTTTAGCCAAAGGGAGCCCCAACCTGGTCTGGAAACGTGGGTGCAGCCCCAGGCCCCTGCCAAGACCTCAAGGGGTGCCCTCTCACCTCACATGTCCCTTGCCTGAGCAGTGAAACCCGGGAGAGGCAGCCTGGAACCTAAGAAGACAACCAATCTGCAGCCTAGAAAAGTCTCCCATTTCCCACAAGAGGAACCCGCGTGACAGACTCAGGGATAAAGGGGTCTTCGTTCATCCCCACGGTGTTTGTGGACCCCTGCCATGGGTAAAAGCTTGGCACAGACCCCTCGGAGATCCTGGATGGCAAGAGGTACAGTTTTCTCGGAGCTGGGTGCAAGCAGGAACTTCCTGCTTTAGAATTATTTGGGGTTTTGGGACGCCTGGGTGGCTCAGTCTGTTAAGCTGCTGCCTTCCGCTCAGGTCATGATGCTGGGATCCCATGGTCCTGGAATGGAGCCTCACAACTGGCTCGCTGCTCAGCAGGAAGCCTGCTTCTCTCTCTGTCCGCCGTTCCCCCTGCTTGTGTTCTCTCTCTCTCTCTCTGACAAATAAATAAATAAAATCTTAAAAAAAAAAAAAAAAAGAGTTATTTGGGCTTTGCTAAGAATTCAGAGTCCTGAGCCCCAACGCAGATCTCCATAGTCAGAAGCTCTGGGGGGTAAACTCTAGGGATCTGCATCTAAAACACACTCCCCAGGCAATTCTGAAGCAAATAGAGGTTTGGGAAGTTGCGCTTAGAGCGTCTGGAAGGCAAGGAACTCCTGAGGCACGGGGACCCCAGGAAGGCCCCGCAGCCACAGCAGGGGCTGGAAGCCCCGGGTGCAGCTGTGGGTGAGCGGAAGGAGTGTCACACTCGGTGTGTGCAGATCTGGGTTTGAATCCTGGGCAAGGGATAACCTCCCTGAGCTCAAGTCCTCACAGGCCAGACGAGGTTCGTCTAGACCACCTCCCCACGTTGCTGTGACGACCCAGGGAGCGTGCTGTGGGCACTGAATGGGCAGCAGCAGGTGTGTGGTGGAAGAAGCTTATTCTAGGTTCTAGGCGATGCCCACAGAAGGCTCCTGGCAGCATCCAGGATCCAGCAGGCACAGACCCACTTCATTCCACTGGGGAGCCAAGAGCTGGGTTGGGTGTGGGGGTTTGGAATTCAGAACTGTGACTCTGGACTCCGAGGGAGTGGCCTGGGGCATCCTGGGAGGGTCAGGGCTCAGGCTGTGGCCCGCAGGACTCCGAAGCCCCAGTCAGGCCTGGAGGGCCGTTGCCACCACTCCCCTCCCCTGTCTGTCTGTCCACTCCCCCGTCCGTCCATTCTCAAGCCCCTTCACTCCACTTCAGGAGGTCATACCAAAAGCATGGGCTCTGAGGGTCAGCTTGAGCCCTTCCCCATTCTACCCTTACTGTTCCTCATCTTGTTTCCCTGCTGTTGTCCCCGCTGAGCTGGGGGGCCTCACTGTTCCCCCTCTCCTCCCCACCACCCTCAGGCAACTCCAAGGACCCTCTCCTCTCTTCCTTGACCCTCACACCCTCTTTAGAGGCTCCATTCCCCACCTACCCCGCAAGGAACCCAGGGGCCATCCTCAGGCCCGTAGCCAGCTCCTTCCTGGGGAAGGATCTGCTAAGCCAATTCATAGCCAGGAGGTGAACTAGGCATACCCAGGCCTTCCCCGGGAATATGTGCGCTTCACAAGAAGCTGCAAATAAGAAGCACAGTCAGCCTGGAGGAGGGCCTCTCCCCTGGCAGTTTAGCCTTGTGGTTAGGGGCACAGGCTCTGGAGCTGGAGGGTTCAAATCCTGGCCAGACCATCCACTAGCCAAGCGACCTGGGCCACCTGCTTTGCCTCTCCATGTCTCAGTTTCCTTGTGTGCAAAACAGAGATGTCGTCAATGTACCCATTTCCTTAACACAGGGAAAGCACTCAGAACACATCGGGCACATACTAAGGTCTAGGTAAACATTAGCCAGTAGTGCTTATTAATGGAAGGATTTTGAACACCGGGCTTCATAGGTAACTGCCCATGTCTGCCTGGGGCCGCGTGCCTGCCGCATCCAGCCTTAGCCCTGGTGCTGTCGTCAGAGAGTTGTGCTGCAAAGGATGCCAGCGTCCAGGCTCTCAGGCTGGGACTCATCCTCTCGGGCAATCTCCTTGGGAATAAGGATGAGAGCGACAGTGGCTGGATGAGGGGCGAGTCTGTAAGAGTATCCCTTAAGCCAGGGCATAAATGGAGAGGAAAGGAACTTGACCTCCACCCTCTGCCATTTCCTTTAAGTTCAGCTCCCCTGTGAACTGGGGGCGGAGCTTGGTGTGAGAGATGCGGGGCGCGGGGGACTGTTGGTGAATCACTGGGTCTGTGCATTCTGGGAAATTGGGAACGAGCGGGATTCTCCGGCGGCAGGTTTCTTCTGCATGAATCTGCAAAATGGCAAGAAGACTCAAGTCCTCCAGGCAAGGAGATGGGCAGTGGGGCCCGGTCACTCCTCCTGCTCCCATCTCCTCCCCTCTGGCCAGTGTCCCTCCAGGAAGGGGCGGGCAGGAAGACTGGAAGGTTCCTGGAGTGGGCAAGTCTCTGCCCCAAATGTCACCTCCTCTCGCAGCCGCACTTTCTCCAAGGACATGAGAAAAGGGCCTCCTCCCCCGCCTCCTGCAGACCCGTCATCCTGGGAGAGCCCCTTCTCCTCACATGGGACCACCGCGGCTTGGTCCAGGACCCACCGTTGGCATGGAAGCTGCAGGCCTATCTGAGAATGCGGCTCACGAGGAGGGGAGCTCGGACTGCAGCCAGATCGGGCAGAACACCGAGCTCACACCCCAGAAACTCTGATACACAGAAAGGAGACACCAAAGTCAAGGGGGGACTGCAGCCGACAGCACCTCCCTTAGCACCTCCGTGGTGCAGAAGGCGGAAGGAGCCACGAGGGAGTAGCTGTGAGGCCCTGAACTTCCTGGCCCTCGGGTGAGTCAGGCGCTGGGCTACACCTGGGCACAGTGACTCGTAAGACAAAGGCCACACACGTGAAGAATGCAGTGCAGAGGGAGACAGTGGGTTACGGGGCACAGAGGAGGGCGCCCCCGATTCTATCTGGGAGGGGGGACACTTGAGCTGGATAGGCTGGGTCACGTTACTGAAGGACAGGGGAGAACAGCCAAGGGGACTTGCTCATGAGTCACAGATCCTGGGGGGGGGCGGGGGGAGCAATAGAGGAGGATGAAAATGCAGGCAGGGGCCTTGACAGGCCTATAGAAAGGGACTGAGTTTTATCCTGCAAACACTGCGGTGGAGGAACGTACATGACTTTGTCCTGATTATTGGAAGCCGTACACCTTTTTTTTTTTTTTTTAAAGATTTTATTTATTTATTTGAGAGAGAATGAGAGACAGAGAGCACAAGAGGGAAGAGGGTCAGAGGGAGAAGCAGACCCCCCAGCTGAGCAGGGAGCCCGATGTGGGACTCCATCCCGGGACTCCAGGATCATGACCTGAGCCGAAGGCAGTTGCTTAATCAACTGAGCCACCCAGGCGCCCTGGAAGTCATACATCTTTATCATAAAAAACTGGGGGAGAAATAGCAAAAGGAGAAAGAAGAAAATTAAAATCACTCGGATGCCAACTACCCAGAAATAACCACTGTTAACATTTTGATGTTTTCCCTGCAGATTCTTTTTTATAAAGAGAACTTTAAAAAGAAGATATGTTTGATAAATATAATATGTAACATACAGGCATATTAATTATAGTGAAATGCATAGTTCATATTAAAAGATTATGTTATATTAGAACATCTTCTGAATTCAGAGAATATAGATTAACATACAAGTTGTTTTATAATAATTTATTTTTTTAAAGATTATTTATTTATTATCTGACAGAGAGCACAAGCAGGGGGAGAAGCAGACTCCCCACTGAGCAGGGAGCCCGACGTGGGGCTCGATCCCAGGACCCTGGGATCATGACCTGAGCCGAAGGCAGACGCTTAACGACTGAGCCACCCAGGCGCCCCATTTTATAATAATTTAGTATAATATGTGTGCTTTTTACTTTTAATTTTTTTGGTTTCTTTAAAGATTTTATTTTTAAGTCATCTCTACACCCAATGTAGGGCCAGAACTCATGACCATGAGATCAAGGGTCACATGCTGCACCAAAACTGAGCCAGCCAGGTGCCCCTATGTGCGCTTTTAAAAAAACTAAATTGAGATTATACAAAGGGGGAGTTTTAAATTTTATTTATTTTTAATAGACAACACATCCACGTGCTCCATAATTCAAAAGGTCCAAGAGCGCATATAGTGAAAATGTCCCTTTCACCCCATCCCCCCCCAGCTGGCTCCCCTCCTTGGAGTCAGTGAATGTTGTAAACTTCCAGGGACTTTGTGCACAGACAGGATAAGCACATCTTACCTTCTCCCCGTTACACAAGTGTTACACGAGTGTCAGGCACTCACTATGCATCCCCCAGCTTTTACTAAATATATTTTGATACTATTTCCTATCAACATATAAAGAGTTTTCTCATTTTTTATGACTATATGATATTCCATGATATGGATGTATCTAATTTCTGCCTCTTCTTAGTCATTCGGGTGGCCCGCAATCTTCTGCCTACACGAACAGTGCTGCAATAAATAACTTTGGACACGCGTCATTTTGCATAAGAACACCTCTATCCCGGGATAAGCTCCTAGAAGTGCGATGATGATGACCATGATGATGAAGGGATCGCAGGTCAGGGGTCAGGTACAGTCATAAGTGTTGATGGCTGATGCCAAATAGCCCTCTGCAGAGGGGACACCAATTGCTTTAAAATGTCCCTCTTTGGGGGCGCCTGGGTGGCTCAGTCGTTGGGCATCTGCCTTCGGCTCAAGTCGTGATCCCAGGGTCCTGGGATCGAACCCAGCATTGGGATCCCTGCTAGGCGGGAAGCCTGCTTCTCCCTCTCTCACTCCCCCTGCTTGTGTTCCCTCTCTCACTGTGTTTCTCTCTGTCAAATAAATAAATAAAATCTTTTTTTTTTAAATGTCCCTCTTTGGATGTAAATGAGGGATGAAAGCAGGTGTGAACTTGGAGGGCAAGAAGGCTGGACCTGCTGCGGGCAGGGGGGCAGGAAGGGCGGTCCAGGAGGCTCTGCCATTGAGCAGGAGAAACCCACCCGGGACTAAACCATGGGTCAGAACCGCCCAACAAAGACGGTGGATGGAGCTGGAGCTGCGGCTCCAACACGTTCTGGACAGAGACACGAGTGGGCATTCGGAAGTGAGTGTGTGGAGGTCTGTGATGGGGCGATGGGGTGACGGGGTGATGGGGTGGGTGGGGAAGCCCCATCTGTCTTGAAGGGACAAGTAGGATAAAAACAGCCAAACAGAAGGAAAGAGCCCCTCAGATTTCAGGAACCTCCAGTTCCCAAACTGTCGAGATATTTATGAGCATGAAACTGAATTTGGTTCATTCTCCTGTGTTCTGACAAACATAAACACAGACACATTAAGAAGGAATTGAAGGGGCACCTGGCTGGCTCAGTCAGTGGAGCATGCGACTCTTGATCTCAGGGTCGTTGGTTTGAGCCCCATATTGGGCATAGAGATTACTTTAAAAAAAATAAAAATAAAAACAAAACCAAAAGAAAGAGGGAATTGAAGATATCCATTTCAAGACAGACTACTGGCCACACGTTTGTCATCCCTCCTGTGACCCCCGCTAAACTGACAATAAAGCAATGAAGAAAAGTACACTCTCCTAATGAGGAAGAGAACAGGAGGGAGGCCAGCACTGATGAACATTTTCGGCGAGTAGATAGCGGTGGACATGGAGAAGAGTGGTCCCCGATGAAGAGGGAGGACAGAGTGGGAGGCGGCTGGGAAGGCCCCACATCATCCCAGCAGAACCACAGCGGGGCTCAGGCCTCAGAGAGACCACAGGGTTGGACCGCGTAGAGGAGGCTGGAGGTGGTGCTGTGGCTGACGAGAGAAGGATTGGCCAACAGCGTAGGGACAGCAGATCCCTAAGCAACACATGGGGCAGCCAGGGATCCATCCCCAATCAGAAGGTTCAACGACCCCAAAGAAGGGGCTGCCACCTCCGTTACTTGGAGTCCCCCACCCCTTGTGACCCAGGCTCCCTTCCCAAAGGAAATGAAGTCTGCCAACTGACCAGTCCAGCCTCACTCTTAAATATGGAAAGACAAAGACCGTCAGACATTTGACAAAAGCTTCTGGTGTGAAAAGGAAACAAAGGTAAGTACATAGGGGCAGGGACAATGCTCCACAAGAAAGAGAAGTAACTTCAGACACAGAAGATACAAGAAAACTTTCCATAACGGATAAGTATTTTCAGGGTGATTTAAGGGGGTGTTGCATCCCCAGACAAGGACAGGATCCTATGAAAGAAACAACCAGAAAATAGTGTGAGTGGGGTGCCTGGATGGTGCAGCTGGTTAAGTGTCCGACTCTTGATTTCGGCTCAGGTCACGATCTCAGGGTCATGAGATCAAGCCCCGCATCCAGCTCTGTGCTGGGTGTGGAGTCTGCTTGAGATTCCCTCTCTCCCTCTCCTTCTGTCCCTTCCACTTCCTCCCCTCTCCCTCACGCTGTCTCTCTCTCTAAAAAAAAAAAAAGAAAGAAAGAAAATAGTGTGAGCAACCAGAAATTAAAGATAGGACTATAGAAATAAATATTTCAGTAAAAGGTGTTGGAAGGTAGAGAATTAGAGAATCATTATGATAAAAGTCTATCCAGAAAAAAAAGTACAAAGAAAATGTAATGGAAGAAATTCTCAAATAAGAAAACAAAATAATTCCCCAAAGCCAAAGAGCAGAATTTTCAAATGCAAAGGGGACACCAAGAATCACAAGTGAATGAGAGACCCACACATAAGCACTGTCATGGTGAACTTTTAACATAGCAATGGTAAACACAAGATTCTAAGATATCCCTAGAGGGGAAAAATTTACCTCTAAAAATATAAGAATCAGGGGCACCTGGCTGGCTCAGTAGGTGGAGCATGCGACTCTTGATCTCGGGGTTGTGAGTTCGAGCCCCACGATGGGTGTAGGGATTACTTAAAAATAAAATCTTAAAACAAACCATAAGAGACTCAATCTCAGGAAACAAACTGAGGAGTGGAGTGGAGTGGAGGGGGTTGGGAGGGATGGGGTGGCTGGGTGATGGACATTGGGGAGGGTATGTGCTATGGTGAGTGCTGTGAAGTGTGTAAGACTGATGAATCATAGACCTGTGCCCCTGAAACAAATAATACATAATATGTTAATTTAAAAATGTAAAAAGGAATAAAATAAAATAAAATCTTAGGAAAAAAAAAAAGAATCAGACTGGCCTCAGGATTCCCATTAGCTAAGGCTAGAACAATGCCTTTGACATTGTGTGAAAAAAGCAATTTTTATTTTATTTTTTTAAAAAGACTTTTTATTTATTTGAGAGAGCGAGAGAGCATGAGCAGGGGGAAGGGCAGGCAGAGGGAGAGAGAGAAGCAGGCTTCCTGCTGAGCAGGGGGCCCACACGGATGGGCTTGATCCCAGGACTCTGGAATCATGACCTGAGCCGAAGGCAGATGCTTAACCTACTGAGCCGCCCAGGTGCCCCGAAAAAAGCAATTTTTAATGCGACGTCTATATCCATCCAAATTACGATTCAAGTGTGAGGGCGGAGCCATGACACTTTCAGAAATGAGGGACTCAGAAAATCCAGGTACCATAAGCCCCCTCTTAAGAAATTACTTGAAGATGGGGTGTGGGGAAAATGATAGCGTAAACAAAGAAGAAAAAGAGAGGGAGGGAAAGAAGGAGGGAGGGAGGGAGAGAAGGAGGAAGGAAGGGGAAAACAGTGGGACCAGGCCAGGGCATCTGTGACAGGAAGAAGTCCCAGGCGGACAGCTATGTGACAGAAAAGCACCTCACTCAAGGGCACCTGCCTGGCTCATCAGAAAAGTATGCGACTCTTGATCTCAGGGTTGTGAGTTCAAGCCCCATGTTGGGCATAAAGATTACTAAATCAATAAATAAACAAACAAACAAAAAAGCAACTTGTCCAAATTAGAGCATAAGAGAGAGGTCCCTGTGTGGGGGGTCCTTAGGGAAAAGGGGGACCTCGTAAACCAAATACTCGATAGGCTGAAAAGTTGGAACACAAACTTGAAATGATAATGTCAAGTCAAGAGAAGAAGAGAGTCAATCAAACTCTAGGATAAACTAAAACAAATAAAAGGAAAGGTAATTATAAGACATCGCTGGTTCAGCCACAAACAATTTTTACATTGTCACAAATGTAAATGATTTATTGGACTTAAACTTTTAGAACAAACCTATAGGCAAAGCATGAAGACCTAATTATGGTTAGAAAGCTAGAACATAATGTTAGCAACCTTGAGCATTTCAAGGAAATGGTCAGAAGACAGAAGTTGGGAAGGAGAGCCCAAGGGAAGGGTAGGAGTGAGGGTAGGCTTAGTCTACAAAATAGTGCGTCCAAACTAGCAAGAGCTGACAGGATGAGAAATAAAGATATAAATATGTTACCTGAAACAGCAAACATAATCAACAGATTTATTTTCATTTTATTGAGAGGAACTGAATAAAAACAGCTCTCTTAACCATGTTGGGAGGAGAGTGGGAAGAGGGCTGTACGGATGATGTATGTGAACTAAATCCCCATCCTCCCCAGTTAAATCAATAGAGGATGTCTAAAATGGAGAAATCCAGAAACAGCAGCATAAGCATATTATTTAGAGACATGGAAGTCACTCCCAGAATAACAGAGGTAGAAGTGGTTGCCTCTGAGGGGGGAGACTAGGGGAGAGAAGGAATGAGGTGGGGCTGTTCACCATGGGCTCCTCTGTTCAACCTTAGTTCTAACCGAGTGCAGGAAGTACTTGGATATAAACATTTAATTGTATCACAAGGTAGACAAGAAGGCAGGCGGTGGGAGCTCATGCACCTTCACGTGAGAGCTGGAGGCCAGATTCAAAGGAATTAGACACCCGCGTCATGAAATACCTTGCAGGTAGGACTGAAAAGCAACCAGGATAAACGATGAGGACATTGGAGATGAGAGAATGTTCTGATTTTCACAAAGACACAGAAGGTATTTCTGGAAACAACGGACCAAATGGCTCAATATAGAATCCTGGCAAAATTCTAGCACAGATTATTAAACAGATGGCTTGGGAGTGTTTTGGGATTTATTTATTTATTTATACTCCGCCTTGTTCCAGAAAGAAGGACTTGTAGAGGCTTACAGAGAGGCGTACAGTACAACAAGATAAAAAATAATTTTCTGTGAGAAAAGATTCTTAAAAAGTTAACCATAGAGTTGCTATGTGCCCCAGCCAATCCACTGTAGGTATATGCCTGAGAGAACTGAAGCACGTTCACATGAAAACTTGTGCATGAATTCAGCATTATTCATGATAGCCAAAAAGTGGAAACCCAAATGTCCATCGACAGATGAACGGAAAAGCAAAATGTGGTACATCCATCGGATGAAATTTCTTGTTCAGCTATAAAAAGGGGTGAAGTACTGAGGTGTGTCACAACATGGAGGAACCTTGGAAACATGCTAAATGAAGGAAGCCAGACCTAAAAGGCCACATATGATATGATTCCATGTCTATGAATTGTCCAGAATAAGGAAATCTATAAGGAAAGAAGGTAGACAGTGGTTGCCAAAGGCTGAGAAGAGGGGGATGGGGACGTGACTACTAATGGGGATAGAGTTTCTTGTAGGGGTGATGAAAATGTTCTGGAATTAGGTGGTGGTGATGATCACACAATCTTGTGAATATACTAAAAACTGCAGACTCATACACTCTGTTTTTTTTTTTTTAAAGATTTTATTTATTTATTTGACAGAGACAGACACAGCGAGAGAGGGAACACAAGCAGAGGGAGTGCGAGAGGGAGAAGCAGGCCTCCCGTTGAGCAGGGAGCCCGATGTGGGGCTCGATCCCAGGACCCTGGGATCATGACCTGAGCCGAAGGCAGACGCTTAACGACGGAGCCACCCAGGTGCCCCAACACTCTGTTTTTTTTAATTAATTTATTTAACTAATCTTCTACATCCAACGTGGGGCTCGAACCACAACCCCAAGATCAAGAGTCACATGCTCTTATAACTGAGCCAGCCAGGCGCCTCTGAATCATACACTTTAAAAGAGTGAATTTTATGGTATTGGGATTATATCTCAACTAAAAAAGGGAGGGATGAGTAAAGGAGAGTAAAAGGACAGAAAATAAAGAGGAACCAAGTCAGCATGCGATACATATACTATATAATTCTGTACAGGTGATAAAGGTGGACCATGACTTTGGCCATGAGCTTTCCAGCAGTTTCTATCAGCTTGGAAAGAGTGCTAATTAAATGATTCCCAGCATCCACAAGATAAAAAAGAACTGGATGTTCAGGAGAACCATAGCTTTTCTTGGTACCGATGCCCAAGAGGAATCTCTCCTGTGCCTCTTCCTATAGGGGTCCATTGGCAACAACATCCCCACCATAACTGCAGTGACATATCGTAGGGTCACTCAAACAAGGCATAAAGCCCCAACAGAATTCAATAAGGGCACTTTAATGCAGGGCGTAAGTGGTATGCCAGGGTATGCGATCAGTTCTCCAGGAGTAAAACATAGATTCTCTGGAGCAGTGGTTTCCAACCTTGGCTGTACATTAGAAAACCCTGGGGAGCTTTTGCAAAACACCAATACAGGACTCCATCAACCAGAGAGTCTGACTTTCTTTAGCTTCCAGGTGATTCTAATATATAGCCTGGTCTGAGAATTACTAATAGGTGAATTGTACATCCCTCACGAAATCCTTCATGAATATTATTTCTTGCCTCAGAGTTTATTCGTTAGTTCAAGCTTCTAGCAATGAAACATTAAATTCATGTACTAATATTTCCTGAATGTCTGCTGTGAACTAGGCAGGTGCTGTGCCGAGTGCCTGAGACAGAAGGATTAATGTGTGACCCACTCTCTAACCTCAGGGCGCTGACAGCCGATCCGCATTAAGGACACTCCAGCTGGTGATCACAAGGAAGTGTGGTAAGTGGAGATGGAGGGAACACAGGCAGGCACTCAGGTAGCAATGGGGGGTGGGGGAGCTCCCGGCAGGATGACTACCTCACCTGAGCTCCGAATGAAAGGTTAATTAGGAGGGTGGAGAACGGTGCATTGTGTTCAATATTTTTCTCAATGAGTTGGATGATGATTAGTGACCATCCACCATCCATTAGGAATGTGAGGGGCCATTAATCTGGGACAGCTGGAGGAATAGCCCTTCGGCGGCATGGCTGAACTGGGATCCAAAGTGTGCTGGCAGGGAAGAGAAACCCAAATGGAAATTACATGAGGCTCAGGGTAGGGGAAGGCAACTAAGAAGTGTAGGCGGCACCGAACTCGGTGTTCTACCAGAGGCTCAAGTGTGCTCTCATTTCTTCCCACCACAACGCTGTAAGGATGTGATATTTTGCATTTGAAGAGAATTGGGCTGACAATGTTGAGCCCTGAATTGACCGTCAAGTGCGGGGCCAGAACCTAGTGCTGGTCTGTCTTGCTCCTGATTCCACATTCTTCCCGTTATTCCACGTATACCAAGTCCTATACTGCATAGGATTTCAATAAATCAACTGTGCCTAGACAAGACAGGAAGACTTAGTTCAATGGCAGTTCCAGGGGGCGGGGGGTGGGGGGGGAGGGACACCTGGGTGGCTCAGTCGGTTAAGTGTCTGCCTTCGACTCAGGTCATGATCCTAGGGTCCTGGGATCGAGCCCCACATCGGGCTCCCTGCTCAGCAGAGAGCCTGTTTGTCTCTCTCCTGCTCCCCCTGCTGTGCTCTCTCTCTGATAAATAAATAAATAAAATCTTTTAAAAAAATAGCAGTTCCTGGGGGAAAATGTCACCAGCCTTGGGTGTGTAAGTAGGAGTTGAATGTGAGAGGCAGATGGTGTCATGGGGAGGATCCAGACTTTGGAGTGGGCTCAAAATTCAGCTTCGATACTTTCTAACTGTGTGACTTTGGGCAAGTTACTCTGCCTTCTTGAGCCGCAGTTTCCTCATCCATAAAAAAAGGATAATAATGCCTACCTCATAGGATCATCGTGAAGATTAAAGATAATGTAGGTACAGACAAGTAGAAGATATTTATAATACGTGTAACTGAGAAAAGACTCATATCTAGAATATAACAAAAACTCCTACATAATTTTTCTAAGGACAGACAACCCAATGTTAAAAGTAGGCAGAAGACTTGGGGCGCCTGGGTGGCTCAGTTGGTTAAGTGACCGACTCTTGATTTTAGCTCACATCATGATCTCAGGACCATGGGATCGAGCCCCACGTGGGGCTCTGCGCTGGGCATGGAGCCTGCTTAAGATTCTCTCTCTCCTCTAGAGGGGGGGTGGAGGGGGGTGGGAGGATGGGTTAGCCTGGTGATGGGTATTAAAGAGGGCACGTTCTGCATGGAGCCCTGGGTGTTATGCACAAACAATGAATCATGGAACACTATATCAAAAACTAATGATGTAATGTATGGTGATTAACATAACAATAAATTTTTTTTTTTAATTCTCTCTCTCCCCCTCTCACTTTGACCCTCCCCACCCCAGCGCTCTCTCACTCTTTCTCTAAAATAAATACATAAATCTTTAAAAAAAAAAGCAGGTAGAAAACTTGAAGGGGCATTTCACAAAAGAAGTTGAGCAAGTGGCCAATAAGTACATAAAAAAAATACTGAACAGTATCTGTTATTAGAGAAACGCAGATGAAAACCCCTAAGAAACTAGTGTCCTCCCAACATGAGGGTTAAAATGAACATAACTGGTGACAAGGATGCGGAGCAACTGGAACTCTGGAGGAGGGTATGCTGGTACAATCCCTTTGGATAACTGTTTGGCAACATCTCCTAAAGCTAAACCAATCCTATGGCCTCGCAACTTCACTTTTGGGCATATCCTCAATAGAATGAATGCTTATGTCCCCCAAAAGATAAGTACATGAATGTCCACAGCAGCTTTATTTATAATAGCTCCAAACTGGAAACAACCTGAATGTCCATCAATAGCAGATGGGCTAAATAAATTGTGTGTGTATAAATTTGTATGCAATAAAATTGCATGCAAATAAATTGTGTCTATGTATACGGTAGGATACTGCATAGCAATGAAGAATTATGAACTTACGTTCTCACAGACATAATATTAAACAAGCACACTACCATTTCCGGGGTGGGTGCTGGAAATATTCTGTATCTTGATCTGGGTGGTGGTCACCCGGGTATGTACACATATAAAAATTCAATTTGTTCACTTAAGACTTGTGCATTTTAGTCTATGTAAGTTTAACCCCAATAAAAAAAAAAGTAAACAAGGGGTACCTGGCTGACTTAGTTGGTAGAGCATGTGACTCTTGATCTCAGGGTCGTGAGTTCGAGCCCCATGTTGGGCATAGAACTTACTTCAAAAAATATAAACGAAAAGTTATTGTAGGTCATGTGCTTAGCACAGAGTGGGCACTCAATAAAAAGCTGTCAAAGTTTCTAGAAAAGAGGAGGCAGCGAACCCATTGCATTCGGTGCTCCTTAGACCACTCGGGAGCACTGAGTGTAGCACTGGGAGACCCCATTTTTATGAAGGTCACTAACAGTCAGAGCATGACATGAATGGAGAAAAGCATGGCAAGGGGTCTGGAATACATGGCCAATGAAGGATGGCTGAAGGAAGTGGAGAGGATGCTGCTGGGGACAATGAAACTTGTCAAGGAAGAACATGAAGAATGTCTTCAAATAGTGAATGGCTCTCTATAGAATGGGAATTAGACTTTTCCTTTGTGGCTCTAAAGCAGTCATTTGCAAACTGTAGCTGCAGCTCAGTACCCTGGAGGGCTTACCAAAGATTATTGAGCCGCACCCCCAGAATTTCCGATCCAGCAGGTCTGGGGCAGAACTGAGAATCTGCGTTTCTTTCTTTTTTTTTTTTAAGATTTTATTTTTAAGTAATTTCACACCCAACATAGGGCTCTAACTTACAACCCCAAGATCAAGAGTCACATGCTCTATTGACTGAGCCAGCCAGGCACCCCTAGAGAATCTTTCTTTCTTTCTTTTTAGAGAGAGTGCGGGCAGGAGTGAGGGGTGGGGGGAGGGGCAGAGGGAAAGAGAGAGAGAGAGAGAGAGAGAAAATCAGCACAGAGCCTCACGCAGGGCTCGATTTCATGACTCTGAGATCATGACCTGAGCCTAGATCATGACCTGAGTCAAACTCAAGAGTCGGAGGCACCCCGAGAATCTTCATTTCTAACAAGTTCCCAGGACATCCTGATGTTGCTGGTCCAGGGACATACTTTGCTAGCCACTGTACCAGTGTATAAACCAGGAGAGCAATTTGTGCTGTTGTTGTGAAGAAGGAGGAGGAGGAGGAGAATTTTATTGAGAACCTGGTGTACCAGCTTCTGCATTACACCCTGTCTACATTTTCTCACAGTAAGGGAGGTATTATTCTCCCCATTTTATTTTTATTTTAAGTAAGCTCTATTCCCCACGTGGGGCTTGAATTCACAACCCCGAGATCAAGAGTCTCATGCTCTAGCGACTGGGCCAGCCAGATGCCCCGATTCTCCCCATTTTAGAGAGGAGGAAACCAAGGCTCAGTTTTGCACACATCTCACAGCTTGACTCCAAGCCCAGGCATGCTGAAGGTGAGGCCGAGTGGCTCCCTGGGCAGTGCTGTAAATGGGATTCGGTTTCTGAGGGAAAGGCTAATTTCAGAGGGTCCTTCCAACCCTCACAGTTAGACTAGCTTCAGCTAGCACTGTTCAGCTCTAACACGTTTTCAGCACCAGCTAAGTGCCAGGTATCATGCAGTATTCCCTCCAGGATGCATGTGGCCACTGGCCTCACTCTTTTTTTTTTTTTTTTTTTAAAGATTTTATTTATTTATTTGAGAGAGAGAATGAGATAGAGCATGAGAGGGGGGAGGGTCAGAGGGAGAAGCAGACTCCCTGCTGAGCAGGGAGCCCGATGCGGGACCCGATCCCGGGACTCCAGGATCATGACCTGAGCCGAAGGCAGTCGCTTAACCAACTGAGCCACCCAGGCGCCCCTGGCCTCACTCTTAAGATGCTTCTGGGCCATCTCACCTGCTCCTGTCTCTCCCGTCCCTCTTGGCACCTGCAGTAACCACCCCCCACCCACGCAGGCTGATAACTCGGTTCATCCAGATCGTTGGCGAAGGAGACTTTTTGTGCACATACCCATCTCCGCCGTTGGCATTCATGCGGGGTAGGGTGGCCAGGTCATGTGGGTACAGTCCTTGGCACCAAGCTGTCTGCCACTCACCCCATACTGACCTCAGCCCGAGCCTGCCAGTCCACTCTGCACACTCTGGCTAGGAAGGCGATGATGTGGGGGCTGTGAAGATAAAACCCAGAGGTAGGGGAGGGGCGGCCTCATTCCCCAGAATGGCCAGAGGAACTGCAGATGTGCTTCATGACCTTGAACTGGAGACTTCTTCTACTGTTCCTGCCTGGCTTCCTCAAAGTCTGAGAAACAGAGACCAGAGGGTCCTGGGGACCCAAAGCAGGCCCACGGTCACTGAGAGGATTCTGCCAAACATGAAATCAGGCCCAAGTCCAGGTGACCCCCTCTAGGCTGTGATCATCCAAACTTTTTTTTTTTTTTGTCCATGTTTTAATATCGAAGGTTTTCAATTCTAACAGAAATAGGAATGAAGAGAAAGTGTACCCGTGGTTCTGTGCACTAAGGAGTTTGGGCAGCTCGGATGCATATGTAAAAGGATGGTGGAGAGGTTACTTGGCTCTTACTCACTCGCTGTTAGATCTGGTTTGCTTGCTCCTCAAGTATTTCCAGGATGTAGGCCACCCATCGATGGTCCAAGATGGGCCATTTATGGATTTCTCTCACTTCCAGGTGTAAGCAGGAGTCAGTAGGGTGCAAACAGCCCTCAGCAAGGAGCCAGTCCTGGCACTCAGTGAAGAACCAAGCCCATGGCCCTTCCTTGGAGGAGAGGCAGTACACAGATGATTAGCAATGATTTCAGATGGGGCCCCAAGGAGGGACCCTAGCAAGGTCAGGGGAAGCTTCCCAGAGGAGGCGACCTTTGAGGCAAATAAACAGATTTCAGTCAGCAAGAGCCTTGAGGACCCTTCTTCACTCCCATAGATCTTCCCTGCCAATCTAGTCCGTCTTTCCTTATTTTCGGGTCTCCCCACTGCTTTCCAGAGCTAGTGAGGGACAGGGATAATTTCCTACCAATGTACACAGAAGGAAATCTGAGAGTGGCTAAAGGACCATCCAAGGTTTTGTCGTTAAAACTGAAGAATGACCACAGGGTGCCCGGCGAGGGCTAGACATTTGGATACTCGACACAGAAGAAATAGAGGACAGCCTCTATTTCCTCAGGGAACTTGTTATCATTGGGAGATAAGATATATAAAAGAAAAACCAAAAATAATTATAAAGGCAATGTGCAAATAATTCATTGCCCAGCTATTTATCCAGGACTCGCTATCTGCAAGGTATTCTGTGAGGCACCTGGATGGGGGTGGGGAGAGTTGGTAAATATAATATAATATGGTAAATATAGTCCCAGCCCTTAAGAACTCACCATTTAACCGACTGCGGGGGAGGCAGGGTGGCAGGAAGAGGAAGCTGGCCGTCCCTGGATATAACAGCTGACACTGAGGATTGTAGGGGGTAAGGAGTGGATCAGGGGTTTGCTGGTATTTGGGGGTCGGATAG
The DNA here is from genome assembly GCF_964656455.1 of Halichoerus grypus. Classification (NCBI taxonomy): domain Eukaryota; kingdom Metazoa; phylum Chordata; class Mammalia; order Carnivora; family Phocidae; genus Halichoerus; species Halichoerus grypus. The sequence goes on from NC_135718.1 coordinate 131,060,569, forward strand.
GATTTTTCCAGAAAAGTTTCCTGAAGGTGATGATACTGGAAAATAGAGGAGACAAAGAAGAATAAGAGAGAATAAACGAAACCTTTTCCCATACTCATCCTTCCACACCCAGTCCAGTAAAGAAGCCTTCCCAGGCAAAACGAGATGCTCCCCGCTACAGGCTCTCAAAGCATCCCCATGACAGAAAGAACCTCATTGCTGCACTTGTTTCCCTGCCTGCTTGACCCAGCACAAGGGCCCTGCACGCCAGAAAGCAGGGAAGAAAGGAAGGAAGGAAGGCTTTGACTCTAAGGAGGCTGGGTATTGTGTTCACAGTAGAGGGTCTCACTTTGTTTTTATTTACTTATTTTTACTTTCCACTCATTTATCAAACCATGACTTGCTTATAAGACACAAATCCTAAGCGTACATATGTTTGTACGTAAATGAATTTTTACATATGCTCATAGCTGTGTAACCAGCACCCAGATCAAGCTACAGAATGCTTCTAGCACCCCAGACACTGTGGGATGCCTCACTGTACGAGGGTCCCTGCCATTGTGGCTGGAGGAGCTGAACCGGTAGGGTGATCTATCTAGGGAGTACCATCTAAGGAAATCATGAAAGAATTTCAGGCGATTGGGCTGAAGAAGCCAAGTGCTGGGGCGAGGTCATGTGCGTGAAGGACTAACATGCCCAGAGCAATCAGCCTAGTCCTGCGGGTGGCTGTGGGGAGCCACAGGGAGGGGCATTTCAGTTGAGCTCAAAACCCTTCCTTATAACTGGAGCTGACTCACATTGGAAGCAAACCCACAGGAAATGATAGGTAAGGTCCCCAACAGTAAGAGATATCAGTCAAGAACAGGACTGACAAGCATTTATCAGCAATTATGGGGCAGGAATAGGGTACTCGAGTTGGAGATTGTTCGTTCCAACTTTGAGCTTCTATGGTTCTAGAAGTCTGTAAGATTGGCAGAGAGGATCCAATCAAACGCTTGTCTGTGATTTGTTTTTGTTTTTGTTTTTCAGAAGATAACTTGTTACTGAATCACAAGTACTCTGCAGACTCACCATTACCACCACTGAATAAGTAATTGTTATTACCTCCCAACCCACTGAGCCAGAGAGACCCCATGCGACTCTGCTCCCAGGTGCCCAGAGTCTAGGGGGGATGGAGCAGGTGCACCCAGTACCTGCAAGAGAAGTTGGTTACCTGTCCTCATGCCGACTTGTCATGAGAGCACCCACCCTCCTACCTCCTCAGCCCCTTCAGCTCTGGTCCCCCCAGAGGGCCAGTGGCCATGATGTCATGGCTCCTGCCACTGCTAGAACACCTGAGCAGAGGTGACACGCTGGAACTTACTGCTCAGCCTCCAGGGACCAATGCAGGAGCCCTGGCTCCCTCAGAAGCTGGGCCACACAGGACTCACCAGGTCCATGGTCACCTGGGCAGAGGGACAGGCTGTGCCAATCGGAGGCTGCTCCAAGAACTACCAGTCTGGAGACTAAACCTCTCACCCCGCAACCCCACCCGGGTTTCTCCAGGAAAAAAAAAAAAAAAAAAGGAATTTTCCTCAGAACTCTTTTTTACCCCCCTAGAGAACTATTTCGGAATTCCTTCTGGGATTCCTCCAGATCGCTGCCCTTTCCATCCCGCCTCCCCCTCCCCCCTCCCCACCAGGAAGAAGGAGAGAGATGGAGTCTACATCTTCCTCCTTCCTACACCTGTCCAGCGCTCAGATGAGATGCGGCAGGTGAAGACCAGCTCTCAGGCGGAGCTTAGCGTGAAGATGGGATGTTTCTAAGGTTTTCTGTCTAAAGTGCTTACCCTCTTGAGGTTCTAACGAAAGCCATGAATACTCTCCCAAGGAAAAAAAAAATGTATGTAGGTGATTTTGTCTTCTATTCCGGGGGAAGAAGGGGGCGCTGTCAGACCCTCGAAGTCCATCTGTGAAGCCCCTAAGTGCAGGGGGCTGTGCTCGGGGATTCCTCCACCTAAAGCCCAGGCCAGGTTGGATCTGGGGGGAAACCGGAGCTCCCCGAGCCTACGCGAAGCGCTGGAAGATCCCGCCCTCCAGCCTGTGTGAGCATCCAGGGCGTCTCGGGCTCAGTTCGCCCAGCTCTGCAATGGGGGCTCAGGCCCCGCCGCCCCCGGGGGGCCGTGCTAGGACGCCGGTGGGACGGGCAGCTGGAGAGGGGGTGGGAGCCGAGCGCGGCAGGCGGTCGGTCTCCCGCAGCCGGGGAGGGTGAGCGTGGGTTCGGGAAGCAGGGGGAGGCCGGCGCCCTGCCCGCACCAGGAGGGCGCGGGCCCCGACGCCGTGCCCGCCCGCCGCCGCCGCGCCCCCGCCGCTCCCCGGGCCCGAGGGCGGGGCCCCTCGCCGGGCCGCCCCTCCCCGCCCCTCCCTCCCGCCGCCGGCCTCCCCGGGCCCGGCCGGCCCTCCCGCGGGCGGCGCGGCACTCGGGCACCGGCGCGCGGAGCCAGCCGCCGCCAGCCAGCCAGCCCGCCAGCCCGCCAGCCGGGGCCATGGGCTGCGACGGCCGCGTGTCCGGGCTGCTCCGCCGCAACCTGCAGCCCACGCTCACCTACTGGAGCGTCTTCTTCAGCTTCGGCCTGTGCATCGCCTTCCTGGGGCCCACGCTGCTGGACCTGCGCTGCCAGACGCACAGCTCCCTGCCCCAGATCTCCTGGGTCTTCTTCTCGCAGCAGCTCTGCCTCCTGCTGGGCAGCGCCCTCGGGGGCGTCTTCAAGAGGACGTGAGTGCCCGGCCCGCCCGGAGCCCCGCAGCCCCCCAGCCCCCACCCCCGCCGCTCCTCGGCACTGCCGCGCCGGCCCTTCCCTTCCCTTCCCTTCCTTTCCCTTCCCTTCCCTTCCTTTCCCTTCTTTTCCCTTCCTTCCCTTCCCTCCCCTTCCCGCCGCCGCGTCCCTGTCCCGGCGGGGCTGAGGCTGCCCGGCGCCCCAGCCTCCAGGCAGGCGGCGACCCCCCCCCCCCCCCCGGCGCCGCCCGCCGCGCCCCGCCTTGGCTGAAGGGCTGCCTCCCTCCCCCACCCCAGCTCTCCCCGGAAAAGTCTCTCCAGAGACTGAAGGTGACTTCGGGATTATTTATTTGCCTTCGCTCGCCCGGGTGCGGGGCTAAAGCCGGCTCTCACCCTCTGCCCCGCCCGCGCGCCCCGGGGCCAGGGGTGACGGAGTTGGTGGCGGTGGGAGAGCCTCCCTCCTGCTCCGCGGCCCCAGGTCGGTCAGTAGCCCCAGCTGCCGGGGGCGGAATTGGAAGTGAGGTGGAAGGAGAGTGGGAGTGTCACCTCAGGGGCCGTGCTAGGTGCCAGAGCTGGCTGCGGCTTGACAGGGCGCCCTGGGGCGGGCTCCACTCAGACCGTCAGCTCCCGTTCAGCTGACACACGCTATTCCTCCCCCGCCCCCTCCCCGGGTGGCCACGGGGCTGCTGGGTCCTGTGCGGTCCTGCTTCAGAGAGAGTCGGGGTTCCTGCATTGGCCCCTGGAGGCCAAGCCCTTCTGCCTCTGAGACACTCAGGACCTGACCATTAGGGCCGTGTGGGGGAGGCGTGGGGTGTCTCATGCACACCTTGGTAAGGTGACCCTCCATCTCTGGTGCCAGGGGCCCCCTCCACTTCTCCCATTCGCCGTTACTCCTTCTTGGCCTCTGCCTGCCATGGCCCCAGAGATGCCCCTTTGTATACCATTGCAGAGCCTCAATCTCCGGGCTTAAATTGGACAGGGCCGCCCCCGCAGAGCCCTCTGGAAAGGCAGCAGGATTCGCTGTCCTAGTGCAGCTGGGAAAACAGACCCAAAGCAGGGGATAGATGACTTGCAAGCTGGAGGCTGCTGGAGATTTCCCTAGCTCCAGCTCCTGGCTGGGTGGTTTTCTGGACAGCATGGACTCAAGCAAGCAGACAGCCGGGGAACAAAACCATAGTTAGGCTATCCCAGAGAACCATCTGGGTGTGTGTGTTGGGGGGGTGCATTCTGGGCCAATTGCTCTCCCCCTTTGGCTCACTCCTCCACGTATCCATGAGGGTGGGTTTTCCTATCCACCTTGCTTCTGGAGCTGATGGAGAGAACACAGGTGTCATATAGATAGACCCCACTTTAAGCCACCCAGCTGACGAAACATTACCAATTAGGGAGTGATTAGCCCCATTATCAAATTCTCTTGTAAATGGAAGAATCTTCCTCTTAAGAAGCAAGTCTTGTGTACACTGGTTTTTCTGTGGGTTTTATATAGGATGGATGCATGGGGGATTCAGAAAATCTTAAGAAAAAGCTCAAGATCCTTCCTGATTCTGCCTCGAGGTTTAATTAGAAATCTAGCATGGTGTTTTTCTGTTTTCTTTCTTTCTTTTTAAAAGTATTTTGACTTACAAAAGCTCCCTTACCTGGAATTTTTTAGGAACGTGTGTAGTGCAAAGAACAGGAAGGGGGGATGAGGATAATTCTAGATGGCAGGTTGGTGTGCCAGGTTTTGTGAAAACAACAGAGATCCACACCCAACTGGGCCCTGTCTTCCTCACTTGCTCTGCAACCTCCCTCACAGCTCCTTACCTAACCAGGAGCTCTGAGCAGGCAGTGAAAAGGGTCGTGGGGCAGGAAACGGGCTCGCAGGAAAGAAAAATGATATTGGTAACAGTAACAACTAACTTCACTGAGCTCTTGCTCAATGCCCGGGACTGTTCTTAGTACCTCCCTTGTATTGACTCATTTGTCTTCACTGCAACCCTACGGATTAGTACTATTTTATCTCTATTTTGTGCATAAGGAAGCTGAGGCACAGAGAGGTTAAGACACTTGCCCCAGGTCACACCACACAGCTATTAAGTCAGGATTTGAACCCAGGCATTTGTCTCTAGAACCAGCTACGTGGGAAATGGCTCTTGCTTTATGAGTAGTCAGCTTGAACTGCGTAGGGTGCACGTTACACCCTGTCCTTACCAGGAACGGGCATATGAGCTAGGGATTCCTGAGCTGACACTCCTGGGAAGGAAACCCAGGGCCTCCGGAACTTCCTGCTGGGATCTGAGGGTGGGGGTAGCGTGCGATGGAGGGCATAAGTCCTATCAGTTCACGTTCACATTTAAATTCGGATCTTCAGTCCTCCTGCCCTCAAAACAAAATGTCAGAAAGAACCCTTTCCTTTGGCTAAGAGCAAGGTGGACTTCAGGGGGAATGGAGGATGTGTCAACAGGGGTGGCCTGTGGGTCAACAGGAGTCACTACCCAGCTAGGACCGGACAGCTCCATTTCTCAAAACAAACAGAAACCCCAGTAGCCCCGAAACCAGCCACTAAAGCTTGACTCCTTGGGGCCTCCCTACAAGTTCAAATGCTAATACCCCCACCCCCACCCCCACCTGCTTTTCAGCTCAAGTGATTACCCGCTAGTGCTGGTGCACCAGGCTGGTACTTGGGGGAGGGGGCGGTGGCAGCGTTGCTTTAACAAATGTCAAGAGCCTGCTGCTGTGGACAGACTCGAGGGAGAGGCATGGGCAGCCCAAGTCACGTCCTGCCTACTGCTTGGCCCAGGCTGAGGACCAGGGCTGAAGAGGGTTTCTGGACGCCTCCATAGGGACATGCATTGAAGGGTCTGTGCGTGGACAGCCTTGGATGTTAGAGTGGGACAGAACAGGACAGGAGCTCTCTGCTCAGGGTAGGATCAGTCCCCCCCTACCACCCCCACCCCCCACCCCTAGCTTCCAGCACAGACAGAGATCTTGAAGGAAACCACCATGTGCAGGCCAAGAGGGAGATGAGTGCAATTAGGGTCAGAAGAATCTGGACTAGGATTCCCTTAGAAATATCTTGCTTGGGGCGCCTGGGTGGCTCAGTCGGCTAAGCATCTGCCTTCGGCTCGGGTTTTGATCCTGGGGTCCTGGGATCGAGCCCCACATCGGGCTCCTTGCTCAGTGGGAAGTCTGCTTCTCCCTTTCCCTCTGCCTGCCGCTCCCCCTGCTTGTACTTTCTCTCTCTCTGTCTGTCAAATAAATAAGTAAAAATCTTAAAAAAAAAAAAAAAATCTTGCTTATCAGGAGCAGGGGGCCATTCAGAGAAGAGAAGAACACAAAGTCACCTGGCTGGCAGGGTGTATAGGTATGTGCTTTGCCAGATCGGAAAGAGAAACGGCTATTTGGATAAAAGGTTAGGTGTTTTTTTTCCCCCAGTTTCTTGGGGACCTGTCTAACCACCTTGGGCAGTTTGGGAGACCCCTTTATCTCAAGGACATCAGGGTAGATAAATGGCTTTCAGACCTTCCTCAGCCTTCTCCCAGCCTCACCTTGGCCTCTCCCCTGCATGTACCCTCTTAATTGCAGGCTTGAGTTCTTCCCCTCTACCCTACTCACTGTCTCCTTCTCTACCTCTAATTTTCCTCATTCCTGCAAGTGCTGCCCTGCCCAAGACCTGGCTCTGATTCTCTCCTGCCTATTGCATGCAACCCAGTCTTCCTTCCATGCAAGGCTTCCCAGGCTGCTGTCAAACCTGCTTCCCCAAGATGCTGGCCCCCTGAAGTACCGGGAAAGCAATACAAAAGCCAGTTTCGTCCTCTGAGCTGAGCCCTGGTTGGTCTCCCATCTAGAAAGACTCTGCCTCTCCCTGAAGCAGCTTGTCTGTGTTTCAGTGTGCAGCAAACCTGGGCTGAAAGCCTACTGGGGGTCTGGCCCCAGACGGGATTCTGGCTTTAAAAACTCACCTCAGCCTGGGAGTTACCATATGACCCAGCAAAGCCACTCCTAGGTATATGCCTCAAAGAACCGAAAACATGTCAACACAAAACCTTGTACAGGAATGTTTATAGCAGCATTATTCATAATAGCCAAAAAGTGGAAGCCGACCAGATGTTCATCGATGGATGGATGGACAAATAAAATGTAGTACATCTATACAGTGCAATAGTATTCAGCCAGAAAAAGCAATGAGGTTCTTATGCACACTACAGCATGGGGGAACCTTGAAAACATCATGCAAAGGGGAAGGAGCCAGCCACAAAAGACCTCATGCTATATGGTTCCATTTCTGTGAAAGCCCAGAAGGGGAAAATCTATAGATATAGAGAGTAGAGTAGTAGGTTCCTAGCATATGGAGAAGGAATGGCGAGTGACTGCCGGTGGGTACAGGGTTTCTCTCTGGGTGAGGGCAGTGCCCTAAACTCAGATTGTAGTGATGCGTTCACAGCTCTGAACATACGAAAAACCACTGAATCACACACTTTGAACAGATGTCAGTGAAATGAAGGACATGAAGCAGGGTGGGGATGGAGAGTAACGGAGTTGAGAGGTTACTTTCACCAGGTGGGTCAGGGAAGGCTGCTCTGAGGAGGGGACATTTGAGCTGCCACCTGAATGACAGGAGGGAACCATGCCTGCGAGTAACTGGAGGAGAGGGGTTCTAGGCGGGTGGAGCTGCAAACATCCAGCATGGGGGGCGGGGGAAGTGCTCCCTGCAAGGCCAGCACCCCGCGGGCCAGGAGTGTGGTCACACACAGGGGGCAGCCCCAATCCGAGTCTAACAGGGCCTGAGTCCTGCCTTAGGTTGGGATCTCCCCAAAGACAGGCTTTCTTGCTGCTCCCTCTGAGTCTCCCCAGCCTTAACACAGGGCCCTGAGCAAGCTGGGGTGTCACTGTGGGAGTGACCGGTTAGAGGGGGGCCTTCCCCTGGCCCCCTCAGTCTGAGTCGTCCCATCCCCGTTGGGCAGCCTGAGCTGTAGTCTGCAGCCTGCCCAAGCTCCCAGGGGGTGCCCTGACTCCTTTTGGGGTGGGGAGGGGCCAGGGGTGCCTCTGACTCTTCCTGGGTTCTGGGCACTTCTCTTCCCTGGCCCCTCCAGGAAGATGATCAGGGTGGGGATGACCTGAGGCAAGACTGTGAGCATGTCAGTGCTCACCCTGGGGTCCCTCACATCGAGGTGGCAAGGGGCTGGTCCTCAGCAGCATTTTTCCCCAGCCCGGGGAGTGGAGGGCACGATGGACTGGCTGACATCTTACTGCTTTAGCCCTTCCCCTGGTGTGGAGCCAAGCAGCCCCTCCTCTTATCACGGAACCAGGAGGGCCAGAGCCAGCACCCCGGCAAGGCCAAGTCAAGGTGATCACGTGTACCCTCTGGGTAAAGCAGAGCACATGGGCCGACAGGGTCAGCAGCACGCTCAAGGTCACACAGCAGACTGGTGGGACAGGCACCACGAGGCTCTCCCTCCCCCATCTCACCTTCCACATGGGGCCATCAATGAGTAACTTGGACATTTCTCAGGCTTCCCCCAGGAAGGGTTCCTTAACCTGTCTGAGCTGTTCCTGCACCTGTTCCTGCACTTCCCCAGGCCTTGGGGGGAGTGGGGCCTCCCTCTCTCATTGGCTTGAATTAACCTCTGAGCCCAGGACCATGGGAAGGAAGATCAATGACACAATGCTGGCCTTCGCCTGGACTCGGAGTCAAAAACTGGATCCTGACTCTCTTCCCCTGTCTGGGCTCGGCTCCTGATCTATGAAATGACGGGTGGGTCCTCGCTGCCACTGTAGCAGTTCCCGGACCACCGTCCCACGGTCACCCCAGACCAGCACGCTCTGCACTAGGAACAGAGGCCCGACCTGGCTGGGGAATCCGGGGCTGCGGAGCATACGTCCCGGGGCCCGGTGGCTGGCAGGGGGGAGGGGAGCATCGGGGAGGGGGGGCTGCCGGTGGCCAGGGGAAGATCCCAGGGAGTGAGCAAAACACTGTAACATCACACTGACTGCACTTGGCAGCCTCAGGAGGTAGAGCTTACTATCCCCATTTCATAAAGGAGCTAGGTATTCACCCCTAAAGGCTCAGAGGGGCTGTGTGTAAATGCCTTGCCCCAAGCCACCCATGGGGAAGTGGCAGAATTAGGTCTAGGACCAGTCTTTTCTCTTTTTTTTTTTAATTTTTAATTTTCAGCTGAAGTATAGTTGACATACGTATTGTATCAGTTTCAAGTGTACAACATAGTGATTTGACATTTTTATGCTCTAGGACCAGTCCGATTATACATCCTACTACATTCGTGCTGCCAAAGCTGTTTTGACATGATTATTCCCTCATTTTCAATTACCCACATTCCTGGAAGGGGCCGTTGACCAAACCATTAAGTGACCAAGCCAATTAGTATATTTCAGTCTGGCTCTGGGATGTATCTGGGACTTCTTTTCCCTTGGCAGCAGTATGCCATTCTAAAGAAATGTGTTCAGGCTGAGTTTTGGAATGCCCAGTGCAGCCCTCCTGAAGCAACTGGGGAGGGCAGGCAGTTGCTGGGATGGAAACACAACACGTCTCCATCCCCCGGTGCCCAGGAGCCGCAGGCCCAAGATGGGCTTCGCCCTCCGCAGCCCCAGCTGGTAGGTGCCAGGTTCAAATCATGCCCCAGGGCTTGGCAGGAGGTGCCAGTTTCCCTCCAGGCTCCGCTTTCTGTTTTCTCATCCCTTCCTGCCTGTCCCTGAGCCTGGGAACACAAATCTTCCCTGTGGGCATCGAGTGTCTTCTCCAGAACGACAAGGTGAGAAGGTGCAAATGGGGGGAGAGGAGAGGCCGAGACAGGGCAGCCCACCGCGACCGTGCCCCTTCTCCATCCCTTCCCCAGCCTCCTGCTTCTCCACTGCCATTCCGGCCCAAACTAAGGCTTTATCTCTGGCCTCTGTCTCTGCCTCCAACTGTCTCTGTGTCACCCCCCACGACTGCCGCATCAGCCCCCTAAGTCTCCCGGCCGTTCCGTGTGGGGTGACGAGGCAAGCCTTCCTCAAGCACTTTTCTCATTTGAGCGGCAATGGCCAGCACCCCCGGAGGGAACAGCAGCTCCGGGCCAAGCACAGGGCCCAGCACGGGGGCCAGGCACGGGGCCCGCAGTGGACAGGCTGCCGCAGACGCCTTGGGAAGCTGGCTTCGGAGCCAGCAGTTATCATAGGAAGGGTTTGGAGCTGCCGGAACACCCGCAGAGGGACCCCTGGGGGCTCATGTTCCAGCCACCACAGCTGTTCACCGCTGCTTCCCAAGCCTGCCGTTCCAGGCTCTGCAGACTCTGGTCTCCTGCTCCCTCCTGGCCGCCCCCCTCTCCGGCCTGGCGGGGTCTGTGGCCCAGCACCAGCCCTTTCACACACACACACACACACACACACACACTCCCTCTCTCTCTCTCTCTCTCTCTCTCTCTCTCCTCCATGGAAAAGCCACATGGCCTGGGGATTATCAAGACGAAGACCTGGGTTTGTTTGAGTCCAGAATGTCAGCTACTTTCTTAGGCTCTCTCAGCCTTAGTTTACTTGTGGGTCCAATAGGCACAGTTGCAAAGCCTATCGCCTTGGGCCTGTAAACAAATGTTAGTTGTCATTTTCCTTTCTCACAGCTCTCCTTCACTTCTCACTTGCCGATCCCAGGTCCCTTTCCCTCAGGACTTTGCTACAGGGCTGTTTTGTTGTTGTTGTTGTTGTTGTTTTTTGAGAGCAAGAGTGTGGTTGGGGGGGGTTCGGGGGGGACAGAGGGAGAGAGGGGAACAACAGACTCTTCACTGAGCCTGAAGAGGGCTCTCGATCCCAGGACCCTGAGATCAGGGCCTGAGCTGAAGGCAGACACTTAACCAACTGAGCCACCAGGATGGCCCTGCAGGTTTTTCAGGGCAACAATGATAATGTGTTAACTCTTCAAGAGAGTCTGAGCACTTGACTTGGGACATTCATGCTTTGCCGCAGAGTGGTGAGCGAGGTGGTGGAAAGGTCACCCCATCCCATGTGCCAGCTCAATGGGGAGAATAGTTGAGGGGGTGAGAGAGGACCCTCTTGCTATCCCTGAAGTCAGGCCTGCCAGGAGGCTGCCTAGTCCATCTTGTGCAGGCAAAGGAAAGGCAAAGAGAGAGCAAGCAGTCATGAGAAGCCTGCCATTTTCATCACCTGTGGAGATGTGGGCATCCCCTCTGTGCCAGATGCCAGGGAGCAAAGGGAGACTCGAGGCCAGGTTGCAGGAGGCAGAAATGCATGAAGCTCAGTGGGCCACCCAGGCTGTCAGTTCTGTGGACCCACAGAGCAAGGGTGCCAGGGGGAACGGGGGCCGGGAGAGACCTGAACAGGTCTCCCTGTGACACCACCCTCCCTGTCCTTCTCCTAGTGGCAAGGGTGGAGGGAGTCCCCCCTCCCTGCTCACACAGAGTTGGGAACAGGCAGGGGTCATGATCAGTGATCTCCCCAGCAGATCAGCCTGGAAGCAAGAAAAGAGAAAATAAAGAACTATTGCTATCAGCAGAAGCCTTCTGATAAAGGATTTAATCAAAGATGGGCCAAAAGGAGAAGCAGAGAGCCACGGGGGTCAGAAGCAAGACCTTCTGGGGAAAGACGTAACTGAGAGCTCTCCTGGGGGCCTCCCTCTTTTCCTTAATGTGCTGGTAACTCAGGTCTTCTTGCCACACGCCCTTGCCACCTCACCAGGTCTAGCTGCCAGAACAACTTTTCATAATCTGATAAATTTCCTTTATAACCTCTCTCTTCCAGAACCTTTTTTTTTTTAAGTAGGCTCCACGCCCAATGTGGTGCTTCAGCTCACAACTCTGAGATCAAGAGTAGTACGTTCTGCCAACTGAGCCAGCCAGGCATCCCCAGAACCTTCTTGCTACCCAGTGTCCTTCACCCACATTAGCCTTTCAGAGTGGTTCCAGAAAACACAAGGCATCCTTTCTCAGAGTCTGTTTAATAGGTAGGGTGTACCAACAAGACCCTGACAGAGCCCTAGACGTTCCATTCACTCACTCACTCACTCACTCACTCACTCACGGGGAACAGGCCCTCAGCCTGCCTGTTTTGAGCTCCTCTGCAGGAAGGTCACCTCCCAGACACCCCTCATTGGGGACAACCACAGGGCCTCCCTTCCAGAAACTTGCAGAGCCAAGATCTCTGCCCAAGGGCCGGGGCGGGGGGGGGGGGTGTTTGGCTGTGGGCTTTGGTTCAGGTGGCTTAGTTGGCACCTGCGAAGGGTCTGGCCGTTTTGCCATTCCTGTGTGGGGAGAGCGCATTGCAGCCCAGTTGGTGAGGGTAGGGGTTCGGGTTCCACCCCGGGTCCCATCTCCACAGTTCTGCGCAGATGACACAGGATCCTGGAGATGCTCGAAGCAGATGCCCCTCGCACATCCATGATGGACAGAAATATCTTTGTATACAATAGTTTATAAGTAAACTATTTATTTATTATTTTAAAGATTTTATTTTTAAGTCACCTTTCCACCCAGCGTGGGGCTCGAACTCGCAACCCCAAGATCAAGGGTCTCATGACTCTACCGACTGAGCCAGCCAGGCGCCCCTCTAAGTAAACAATTTAAAATTGCTTATAGGCTGAACAGTAGCAGTTGCCCTGTTTAGTGCGTGTCCTGTGCCACCTCACACAGTCTCCTGAGCTCTTACAGCCCCGCCGTGAGGTAGGGATTGCTACCTGAGAAGACCGGGGGCACGAGAAACATCTCGCCGGCAAGCCCCTAGCTAATGACAGAGCTCCTTCCGCAGCCCCCTCCCCGCTTCTACCAGAGGCTTCCCCGAGGCTGCCCAGCGCCGGCAGGACAAGGAGAGGGCTCTGTATTTGAAGGCCACAGGCCCCTCCACTGACCTCAGCCCTCTGCTACTGCAGCCTGGCCCAGTCACTCTGGGCCCTCTTCACGTCTTCCCTGGCCATCTCCCTGGTGTTTGCTGTCATTCCCTTATGTCGAGACGTGAAGGTGCTGGCCTCCGTCATGGCGCTGGCGGGCCTAGCCATGGGCTGCATCGACACCGTGGCCAACATGCAGCTGGTGAGGATCTACCAGAAGGACTCGGCCATCTTCCTCCAGGTGAGCCCACGCGCGGGCATGGGGCTGGGGGGTGGGAGGCCACGGGGAGCTGCCTGGGCCCTGGTCTCCTCTCCCGGCCCCCTCCCCGGGGCTAGGTGTCTTTGTAAACTGAGAGTGCCCGTGATGGCAGGATGGGAGGGCTTGCTGTTTTCTCGTCTCCTTGCCCCTCTTCCTGTCCAGCCCTTCCCTTTATCAATCCCCAAGTTAGCTCAGGCCAAGAAGGTGGTTGAGAGGAACTTCTCTCCTCACCTCTCCTGCTTCCCTGTTGCTCCCCACTCTAGGGCCACGCAGGGGCTCCCCAGACGGGACACAAAGTGGGGGATGGGGTAGGAAGCCTGAGCCATCCCCCCCACACACACCCATACCGCTTCTCTGCGCTCCCCAGGTTCTCCATTTCTTTGTGGGCTTCGGCGCTCTGCTGAGCCCCCTGATTGCCGACCCCTTCCTGTCTGAGGCCGGCTGCTTGCCTGCCAACGGCACGGCCAACAGCACCTCGGGCAGTCACCTCTTCCATGCGTCCAGGGTCCTGGGCCAGCACCATGCTCAGGCATGGCGGTGGTCCAACCAGTCGCTCTCCAGGCTGCCTCCACAGGATGGAACAGGGACCCGCGTGTCGTATGCCTTCTGGATCATGGCCCTGATCAATGTGAGTGCCACGAGGGCAGGGCTGGGTGGGGACAAGTGGACAGTCACACCTGCCAGTCCATACCAGCTCCCAGTGTGGAGTCTTCTGATTCGGAGCAATGTGCTGGCCTGAAGGGCGCCCTCGGGACGGCAAGGGAATGGGAAAACTGAAGGCGAAGGGGGTCACAGGAGATCGACTCGAAGGTCCTTGGTTGTGACAATCCATGATGGTGATCTCAAGGGAGATAAAGCCGCGAGCAGGTTTAGCACAATGGAATCAGGGTCCACTTTCAAGCTATCTGAGACTCCACGGGAAACCAGCTCTTTTCCTCCAAAGCCAGATGAAGTAGATCCTGGGACAGAACCCTGCAGGACATGTCGGGCTCTTCCCTGGGGCCCTTAATCGCCGGTGGGATTCCCCTGTGCCCTGCTGTGAGGTGGGCTCCTGTGGAGGCCAGGGCATGAACAAGATCACCTCAGAGGGATCCTGCCCACACCAAGACTGCCGTGGAGTAGAGTGGAGAGACCACTCACTGTGACCGGGTCAGTTACTGAGGCCGCTCTGCACCCCAGCTCTCATCCTCCCCTGTCAGTCTGACTCTGTCTCTGGTTGGAAACCCCTGGTGTTCTGCAACCCAAGACAGGTGCCCCCTCGTCCCTCCAGGAGCCCAGGCTGGGGCCAGAGGCACAGGTGGGGAGACATCCCTGCCCTCTCTCCAGCTTGGGAAGCACTGTCGCCTGGGCTGGGGGTGTGGACCGAGTATTCCCAGGGACAATTTGCCTGGCTGTGGGGTGGAGGCACCACATGGTTTGTCATGACTTAGGGCCTCAGTTGGCTCCGGGCAGACTCGTCACCCCTCCAGAGGCAGGCAGGCTGGGTTCAGGCACCCAGCTGCCGTTGGGCTTCAAAGCGATGCGGCGTATATCGCACTGAGAGGGGTCCCACGGAGCAGCAGAGCGGGGGTGGGGGGTGGTTAACCGTCCCTGGCTCAAGGGCCTGAGAAGTGTCTAGGAAGACACTGGCCAGGCTGGAATCCTGACTCCCCGCACAGACCCCCTTCCTGCTGCCCCAGAGTCAGTGCTCATTTTTCCTTTCTTCTCCTCTAACTTTCGGTGTACCAGAATCTTCCCTCGGGGCTCTCAAAACCCCACGCCCCTCTCTTGCTCTTTCCATTTGCTGCCCCTGCCGATCATTGCTTTGGAAACAATACAGCTTTGGGCCTGTGGCTGCCAAGGGGGGACCTGCGAGGGGCAGGAGCACTGTCCGTACAATGTCGAAGCTGAGACGCCGGGACCGGGAAGCCGGAAGGTCCAGTTTAAGCGGAGGTCTGTTTTCTCTTGCCCCACGAGGTGCAGACTGGAGGCACTTTGTTTGCTGCAGGATGTCCGGACTTTTTATACTGGTTTGTTTCTGAAGATAAACAGTCCACCACAGAAGAGAATGGGGCTGTGCATGCTTGTGGGTACGCATACACACACACACACACACACACACACACACACACACACACACCACCCAGCGCTCTCTGACTTTACGCACACACGCACACACACACACACACACACCCCACCCAGCGCTCTCTGACTTTACGCACACACACACACACACACACACACACATCACACACACACACACACCCCACCCAGCGCTCTCTGACTTTGAAGGTGGAGCTTGCCTCCTCCGAATGGGCGTCTTACAAAGGCAGGGTGTGTTCTAACTGGGCCACAGCAGCCCACCCTCCGAGAAGTCCTTCCCACCACCCGCCTCCCTGGAAAGCCCCGCTCGCAGTGACCAGGCTCTTTACAGCTGTTTCGCCTTGGCCTTCACTCAGGCACTCTGCCGAGGCAGGCCTCCGCGTGAGGGTTTCCTGTTTCCCCCATCGGACTGGAGGGAGGGCTGGTCTCCCCCGTCAGACCCAGACTCCTGAGGGCCGCGGGGGTCGTCTCCTCCCACTCGGGCCTGCTGTGCGGTGCTGCCCAGGCATGTCTGACCTGGATGCATCTTCGAGTGGGGAGGGAGGCTCCCAAGGTGCCCGCAGGGAGGTGTTAGCATGGGCTGGTATTTCGGGGTGGGGGACCCCCGGGAAAATGCCCCGGTGCGCCAGCCTGCCCCCAGGGACGGGGAGACCCCCCTCAGCGCCACACGGGCCCTGCTGCCTCCCACGTCCACAGCGGCCTTGCCCGTCAGGCCGGTGGGGCCCAGGGGCGTGTGGGGAGCCTCCGCAGCTCCCCGGGTTTCCTCTCTTTCCTGAGCGAAAGGAACCGGGATGAAGTTGCGGCAGGAAGGGCAGAGGTCGGGCTTGATGAAGAGCTTCCTGGCAGCGAGGGTGGTTAGATGCAGGCCAGGCACCTGAGGGAGGCGGCAGAGGCTTCTCTAGGCAACCGCAAAGGCAGGAGACATTTGTCATTGCTCTGGGGGCTCATGAAACCCGAGCGGCTTAGTGTAAATAGCAGGGCAGGGCCCAATGGCTGGTGTGTGCGTGTGGCTCGGAGCACACATCTTGCGGTCAAAAGCAGCGCGTGTCTCAGCTTTCCAGTTTGGATGCGAGGCCTGAGGACAGGCTCTGTACCTCCCCGGGTGTAACAGCACCCAGACAAGCCCCGAGGGGGCGTCGGCCCCGGACAGAGTCAGGGCACCCGGGCTCCAGTCCAGCTCTGCCCCATGTCAGCCCTGTGCCCAGGCACCAACGCTCTCTGGGTCTGTAGCTTACAGACCCATTCGGCCAGGCCCTCTACCTTACAATGGTCTCCTCCCATTGTAACAGGTTATGACTAAGCGGTAACTTTGAGCCTCAGTCGCCCCATCTGGAAAATGGGGATAATCAACAAAAGCAAACTGTCATAAAGTGTCACGTGATCTAGCAGCATGAAGGAGTGTGGGGGCACCGTTCAGGATAAGGATCTTAGAAACGAGTTTATCTCGGGCACCTCTCCCATACCAGAGGCCTGGTGTGAGTCCAAGTTTTGCATGTGACAAGGCGCTGTCTTTAGGAAAACGGATGTGGTTAAGGTTGGGCCGCAATTCAACCAGTCAGCCCTGGGTCAATATACCTGGTGGCATTAGCCGGGGACAGCCCTTAGGTGGACATCCTTGGAAAAGAGCTGCCTTCCATCAGGACTGGGCGGACACATGCCGTTCGACCGTGTGGAGGTGTCTGCAGTGGGCCGGGCACGGGGAGGGGCCAGCCTGACAGCCACAGGGCTCTCCTGACCCTCTGCCCGCCCCGCAGCTCCCGGTGCCCATGGCCGTGCTGTTTCTGCTGTCCAAAGAGCGGCTGCTGGCCTGCTGTCCTCAGAGGAGACCCCTGCTGCTGTCTGCAGATGAGCTCGCCCTGGAGACACAACCTCCTGAGAAGGAAGATGCCTCCTCCCTACCCCCAAAGTTTCAGCCACACCCAGGTGGGGGCCCTAGTGAACTTTCCCGCCCACGGCCCCACACCGAGGCTTCCCTGGTGACCCCTTCCCCTGGAGGGTGATCGTAGATTCCAGGCAATGGTGGCTGGAAACAAGCCGTGGGCACTGATGGTCTCGCGGGGCAGGGGCTGGAGCGAGCCGGCCGAAAGCGTGGGGAAGGCAGGCTTCTGGCTCCAGCCTCCGTTCTGCCTAAGCCAGCCTGTGTGACCTGGGCCAAGTTACCGGATCTCTCAGAGTCTTGCTTCCACCGGGACTGAGATGGACGGGGGCTGTCCCTAACAGGTGGTTGGAAGCTAGTAGAAGGTGGGAGGCGGACGTGGCCCCCATTCTGCCAGGCTCTCTACCTGCCAGCCGCTTCCCCTGGGCCTGCAGAGGGGAGGGAGCAGGAGCTGAGACTCACCCCTGCCCTTGTGTCTCCTCCAGGCCATGAGGACCTGTTCAGCTGCTGCCAGAGGAAGAACTTCAAAGGGGCCCCTTATTCGTTCTTCGCCATCCACATCACAGCAGCCCTGGTCCTGTTCATGACCGACGGGATGACGGTGAGCCTGCCCTCCTCTCCTGAGACTCCAGCTGGGGGTAGCAAGAGAAAGAGTGAGGCATCAGGTTTCCTAGAGACCTCACCTTTAGTACAGTTGATTCAAACATTTACGCTAAATAAAAGTCCTGGGGGAGACGGCAGTGTTGTTCGCAGCCCCTTGGTACTAGGGTCTTCTGTCCCAGCCCATTGTCTTTCTTTTCCTTAACTCTGTGGCTAGCGGCTTCTCTGGTTTGTTACCAAGGGTGGGCTACCCACATTTTTTTTTAAGGGGCAGAGCCCAGGGGCGCCTGGGTGGCTCAGTCGGTGAAGCGTCTGCTTTCAGCTCAGGTCACGATCCTGGGGTCCTGGGCTCCAGCCCTTCGTTGGCCTCCCTGCTCAGTGGGGAGCCTGCTTCTCCCTCTCCCTCTGGCCCTCCCCCTTCCCACCGCTTGCACACACACTCTCTCTCAAATAAATAAATCTTTTAAAAAAAATAAATAAGTAAAGGGGCAGGGCCCTATTCCTCCAGGTAGAGGTCCTGCCATGTAAACCCGAGGGCACTCCGCTTCCTGGAACACATTCCAAACCCAGGCTTCTCAAGCCATGTTGTAAACAAACTATAGGCAGGACCTCGACCCAGCTCTGTATTCTGCTAGTGAGCTCTGTTACACTAGTTAGTGTCTTTTCCCAGAAGTCTCTTAGGATTAGAGCAGGATCCTTTTGAATGGCTGATTGATTAATTGATGGCCATATCAGGGACTCTCCAAAGAGAAGGCCCTAAGAAACAGATGAGCCAGTGGAAAATACTCGTGCTGGCACTGGTTGACTTCCAACTCTCGGTGTGACCTCGGGCAGCTCACTTCTCGCTGCTCCCTCATCTGTCAAATGAGACACTCTTACACCCCTTTTTTTCAGCTCTAGTACCCTTCCTTCAACAAAGACCTTCTGTGGAATCCTCATAAATAAGACATGTAGTAGAAGTCTGCTCTGGCTGAGGGATGGGGAGCAGTGCCCATATGCCCAGACCTCTCGGGGCCCCTTCTCCCCCGACCCCACCACCGCACCCCTAGGCCTGCACCTCTGGGCAGGCGCAGTCCATAAGCTCCATAGGTCCTATCCTCAGCTCAGGCCTGCGTGTGTCGTGTGACCCTGGCTCCAAGCCCCCCTTTTATGGAGCCTCTCGGAGCAGGACCAGTCCGTCCTCGGCCCTCAGCTCCCCTGCCCCCAACCTGGGTTTCCTTTTCTGAGGGTCCAGCTGCCCTGCAGGTGTGCTCAGCAGGGCGTGTCTCTCCACAGGGGGAGTACTCAGCCTTTGTGTACAGCTATGCAGTGGAGAAACCGCTCTCTGTGGGGCACAAGGTGGCTGGTTACCTCCCCAGCCTCTTCTGGGGCTTCATCACCCTGGGTCGGCTCATCTCCATTCCCATCTCCTCCAAAGTGAAGCCAGCCACCATGGTTTTCATCAATGTGGTAAGTGGTCTCCTTTCTCTTCTTGGAAACGCAGGAGGACTATTCACTCCTGACCCTACCACTGCCCCAGGACATTTGCTCGGGACTGGACTCTGCCAACAGGGTGGGAATGTAGTAGAGGGAGGAGAGCAGAAGCGAGAGATGCTGGTGAGGAAGGGATGGAAATCTAGAAGGTGGAGCCCATCCTTTTCCTCTCTGGGCCTCTGATTTTGTACCCATAAAAGAAAGGGGCTGTAGGAGGTGGTTAGTGCTGTGAGAGGAACAGATCCCAGTGCACAACCTGCCAAGAGTACAAGTGAAGCAGGTGCTGGCCTTGGTCCTCCTGTGTCACCTTGACGCCCAGCTGGTCAGAGCCCCACGGCCAGCGGAGGCCAGGGATCCCCTGGCCTTCGGAATCACCATCTTGGGGCTGGAGCCTCAGAATCTGCATTTGGAAACTCTCCCAGATGACTCTTAGTAGCCAGACTAGAATGTCGGATGGCACTCAGGGAAGCAGCCTGCCTGGAAGGCCCCAGCAGCAGGCTCAGATCTTCCACCTCATGTGTGTCTATGTCACCATCTAAGACAAAGGGTCTAGATCACAGATTCCTGTAAGGTCATCTAGCCCATCCTCCCTCCAGGGCTCCAATCACCTCTCTAATGTCTCCTCCAGGGAGTCCACAGTCTGCTTAAATACCTGCAGTGATGGGGAACTCGCTCCCTCTCCTGGTAGCCCAATCCACTGTCAAAAAGTACTTCCTTGGGTTGAGTTTCCAGCGGAAAGGGGGTCAGGAAATAATGCTAGGGCTACAGAGATCAGAGACCATGAGCTCCAAGAAAGGACTTTATACTTGGCCTTGTGCTGGTTGATGACCTCTAAGAAAGAAATTTCGGTTCACCATAGATGGGAGATAGTATGGGTAGAAGCCAAACTCAAGAGGGAGAGGCAGATGAGAAGTGGAGGTGTGACTATTGCAAATATTTCTGAGCTGGAGAGAGTTCTGTCTGAAAGGAGCCTGTGTGTAGGCAGAGGAGAAAGGGAAGAAGTCTGTGAGGAGGGGTCTGGGCAGATCCCATTGTCAGAGAGGAAGGCCCCGGGATGGGAATGGGGATGGAGAGCAGTGGAGAATGGAGTGTGAAGCTGGGAAGAGGAGGCCAAGGTGGTGCCCCAGGGAAGGAGCAAGACTCCTCAAGTCCTGGGGTGGAGAAGAGTCAGGGTACGTGCACTGCTGGTGGCCAGCCTCTGAGGGACCTAAGGTCAGCTGCTTAGACAGAGGACGGTGGGGTGGGACTCTGTGTCTGGGGGGAGAAGAGCAGCTGAAGCCCCCACATGATTTAGGCACTGATGATAAAAAATGTACCTGGACTGCTTGTTTTTAAAAAGAAACTCAGATTCCCGGGCCCAGCCCAGACTTCATGAACCAGAATGTCCAGGGGAGGGAACCTAGCAATCTGTATGTTTAACCAACACCCCAGGGGGTTTGTGTCATCGAGCAAGTCTGGGAAAACACTATCCTAGACACTCCCAAATATATTAGCGAAGCTTTTGGAAAATACAGATTCCCAGGCCCCTCCCCCAGAGATTCTGACTCGGGGTGCGGAGAGGAGCCTTGGCGTCTGGATCGTTTTCAGGGCTTTTCAGCTGCCTTTGGGGGGCACCCCATCAGGATTACCGTTCAACAGCCCTGAGTGAGTTCCCTGGCGCTGCACCTGCCCAGTGACTGTCCCGTAGTCACTGTGACTTCTTCTGAGCCGTCCTCTCATGTTTAAATTAACAGTCACCGTGCTCTCTGTTCTCCTGGGTCTCCACAACCACTTCCTGGTGAATGAATATGCAGTTCCTGCAGGGCCTGTGGGGAGCCGCAGGGGGAGTCTCTGCCTCGGAGCTTACAGCCAGCTAGGGAAGAAGATGGGCAGGGGAGGGTCAGGATGAGGTTGGGTGGCAGGTGGGAAGCAGGCTGAGTGGGAGGAGGGCTGCTTGGTGGAGTTGCAGTTGGCCCTGGGCATGCTCAGTCTTCTGTCACCCAGGCTAAAAGAAGCGAGGTGTTTTTCAAACTCCCCCAAGTCTGGAGATTTTTAGGGTGACTCTTCATGGCTTGCCTGCAAATGTCTGGTTTGAAAATGGGGTGGCCAGGTGGCAGGAGGGGAGCAGAGCAGTATCTTCAAAGCCCTGGTCCCGCCCCAGGCATATCAGTTGGGAGCTGACTCTCAAGAAGATTCCAGTGCCATGAGGAGTGGAGGTGGTCCAGGCAGAGAGCACTGCTGGTTGAAAGGCCCTCGGGGAGAGTTAACTGGGTGGGAGCACAGTGGGCAGGGTCAGCGACAGGGAGCAAAGAAGACAGGTTGGGGCAGCAGATATGGGGGCTAGATCCGGCAAGGTCTTGTAAGCCAGGTTTGGGGTTGTATTCAAAGCAGGAGAAAGGCAGGCCTTCAGAAGGTGTTAAGCAGAGAATGGACATGATCTGCTTTGTATTTCAAAAGCACACTCCCCTGTCCTGGGGGGAGAGTCGATCTAGGAGGGGCAAGAGTCAAGCAGGAAGATGATGAGGAGCCCCTCTTACAGTCCAGGCACGAGAGGTAGATGAGGGTGCTCAGAGACGGGTTTGGAGAAGTACAAGAGTCTACAACATTTTGTGGATGGAGTGGATAGGACTTGCCCTTGGCTTGAATGTAGGAGGGGAGGGAATAAGGAATCAGGACTACCTTAGTTACAGGGCCTGTCTGCTGGGTGGGTGGGGATGCCATTCACTGATGGGGGGGGAGTCATTCTGGGGGAGGAAAGGCCAAGTTCTGTCTGGACCACCGTGTCGGTTAGCCTGTCACCTACCAAAGGGGCAGTATTACGTGCAAGTCTGGAGCTCTGGACACAGGTCGTGGCTGAAGGGATGGATTTAAGAGTCTGGGCATAGAGATATTTGAAAGCATGACGCTGGACCAACAGGGAATGCAGACAAAGAAGAGCCAGGAGGGGCTGGGGCCGCGCCAACATTTAAAGATTAAGCAGAGGAGGAAGAAAGAGCAGTGAGGCTATGGGGCCATTTTCTGTGCCAAAGAAATACATTATATTTGGAACCTTAAATGTGTCTACTGCTTTCGCATTTTTACTGCATGAGAGAAATCTTTCGCTTTCCATTGGGAAGAGTGTTTGTCCCCTTCAGCCGCCATTTGCCGTGGCCCCCTCCCTAGGGCAGCAACTCTGCTGACAAGGCCTCTGAGTCTCAGTCTGAGACGGAGAGATCTCCCAGCAGAGATTGAGGGGCTGGTAAAGAAAGGTGAAGGGTAGGGGGCTCACGGGTTGCAATCCCTGGCTTCGTTCCTCTAGCTGGAGCAGGTCCCTGGGATCTGCTGGGGAGGGTGACTGGGGAGGGTGACCGTCCCTTCCCTCCTCCCTCCACTCGGGCTCCATTCATCTGTCAATTGGCCAGGGTGCGGGTGGGGCTGGATGTGGTTTCTTTTCTTTTTTTTTTTTTTAAAGATTTTATTTATTTATTTGACAGAGAGAGACACAGCGAGAGAGGGAACACAAGCAGGGGGAGTGGGAGAGGGAGAAGCAGGCTTCCCGCTGAGCAGGGAGCCCGACGTGGGGCTCGATCCCAGGACCCTGGGGGATCATGACCTGAGCTGGAGGCAGACGCTTAACAACTGAGCCACCCAGGCGCCCCTGGATGTGGTTTCTTTCACACCTTCTAGCTCTCTGCTCTAGAATTTTATCTCTCTTTTTTTTTTTTTTTTTTTTAGAAACAGAGGTACTCACCCAGGAGATTTTTACCTGAAAGCCCTGGTTTTCTGTGGAAGATCCTTATGTCTGGAGACATTAAGGAAAACTCAAAACACACAAACACTAGGACTGATCGTTGTCTAAAGAGTCACAGTTTAAGAGCCCCTGCGTTGCTATCATTTCTCCACCACTCTCCAGGGTAGCTTTGGTAACCCATTTTGCAGACTCGGGGGCTCAAATCAGAGATATCAAGGACTTCAAAGCCCCAGACTTGGTACTTACACCTGGGTCTTCTGCCTCCAGACCCCAGCTGCCTGAGTTTCTTCCCAGCGGCGTTTTGCATAAAAATTATTCAATGCTGACATAAAAACATTTTTAAGGAATTTAGGAAAAGCGTGATTTAACAAAAATATGCCCATGTGACAGAGACCCTTTCTGAACTAGAAAGATCTCTGGCCCCTGAGCCCATCCTGGGGGCCTCTAACCACAGGTTGGCATCTGCTCGCAGGTTGGAGTCTGAACTGAAGCTGGGGGGTGCCAGACTGCCCCAGCCACCGACCCTCTCCCTGGAAGGTCCGCCTGCATCCCCAGAGGGTGGGGACCCCGCCCCCCACCGCCACCCCACCCCCACCCCCACCCCAGCCCTGGAGGCCTCTCCTGCTACCCTGGACTTCCTCTGCCAACTCATGGCTTTTAGGGCAAGAAAAGCAGCTCATCTTCATGAGGAGTGGAGGGCAGAGAGCTGATGGCTTGGCT
Organism: Halichoerus grypus; assembly: GCF_964656455.1. Lineage (NCBI taxonomy): Eukaryota > Metazoa > Chordata > Mammalia > Carnivora > Phocidae > Halichoerus > Halichoerus grypus. The sequence goes on from NC_135718.1 coordinate 131,083,829, forward strand.
GGGATTCCCCGCGCTCACAGACAAGACCTTGGGGACAGGCAGCACGGCCTGGCCAAGCGCTCCTTAAGTGTGGACGGAAGGCCATCTGCCTGGCTGTCTGGGCGGCTCCTGCCCACCCCCGTCCGCAGTCTTCCGTTCCGGGGCTTCCTCCGCGGAGATGAGGCTGGGGAAGGTGCAGTCCCCACAGAGTCCACAGGGAGGCGTCCTGGTCACACAGCGCCGCTCCGGGGTCAGCGTGGACCTTTCCAAGTCAGGAGCCTGAGGCCCAGCTTTTCCCAATTGCTAATAGCCTCCATCTCTGCTGTTAAAGGTCGGCGTGGTGATGACGTTCCTGGTGCTTCTCGTTTTCTCCTACAACGTCGCCTTCCTGTTCGTGGGGACAGCCAGCCTGGGCCTGTTCCTCAGCAGCACCTTCCCCAGCATGCTAGCCTACACGGAGGACATTCTGCAGTACAAAGGTGGGTGTGCAGGGGCGCAGAGCCACGAGCGTCCCCCCGCCCCTGCCCCGGTCTTCCTGTGGTATATTCCAGCTCCATCACTGCCCTGCGCCCTCCCCAGAAATGCACGCTCCCCTCCTGACCCTGCCGGGAACCGCTTCCCAGGTGGGCCTCTTCTGACCCACGTGGCTTTCCCCATTCAGCGGTCTACCTGTGTCACGTGATTTCAGGCCCCTGAGAAGCAGTAAGCTTCTCTTTCCTGTCTTCTTTTCCCCCCGTGGTAACGTCCCCTGACCCAGCGCTGGCATTTGGTGTAACACGGTGTGCTGGGAATTCCAAGTCCAAAGAGCAGCAGAGTGGCACAGGGAAAGGATGGCCTAGGAAAGGGGTTGATACCTTATCAGTAATAGTACCTCCTTGCTTTGCTGCGCCCGTGGATGTTTTTGGAAGCCTAGAGGAATAGAACAGCGGCTCCACGCTTGACTCGGGCCTGTGACGATGGGGTTCTTTGATGTCAGAAACCTCAAATTCTCTCCACTAATCTCCCTCCCTTTCTATAGCAAAGATCCTTTTTTTAAATGAGTTAATTAAAAATAATTACGTTTTGAACATTTGACATTACCCTTAGAAGTCACTAGAGTGCCCTCGGGTGTCAGAAAACCAGTGTTGAAGAGGAGTGATTTCTTTAGGGGAGGAGTTGGGGAAATGGGTGTAGGAGGCGCGGGGTGGCCCGAGCCATTAGAGCTAAAACCAACTCAGCTCCCCACAGTAACAAGAGGCGGGAGGCCTGGATCCTTGAAATCTAAGGATGATCTCCAAACCCCAAGTGAGTAAGTGAAGCAGTGAAATAACGTTGGCGTCCCATGTCACACGGAAGATCCCAGAGTTCTAAGTGGTCAACCAGTATTAGAGTATAGGAGCTCCTGGCTGGCTCCGCCCATACAGCATGCGACTCCTGACCTCCGGGTGGTGAGTTCAAGCCCCGCCTTGGGCGTAGAGCCTACTTTAAAATGAAATTAATGAATGAACTAAGCCAAATGTTAGAGTGTAATAACAATAATAATAATAACAATTGGTGGGGCGCCTGGGTGGCTCAGTCGTTAAGCGTCTGCCTTCCACTCAGGTCATGATGCCGGGCGGGGTCCGGGATCGAGCCCCGCATCGGGTTCCCTGCTTGGCGGGAAGCCTGCTTCTCCCTCTCCTGCTCCTCCTGCTTGTGTTCCCTCTCTCGCTGTGTCTCTCTCTCTCTCTATCAAATAAATAAATAAAATCTTTAAAAATAATAATAATAATAATAACAATTGGTATTGGTTGATTCTGCCTGCAAATGATCGCTCAAATCTATCCTCCTCTCTCTCGGCATCCCTGCCTTAGTTCAGGCCTTTCCCATCACGTGCCTGCTTGGAATACTTCAAGGTGCCCAGCTTTTCCCAGTTTCTGATCACCTCCATCCCTGCTTTGGCAGATCTTGGCCTGTCCCTTCCGCATTTGCCTCCCTCTGTGGTTCTCAGTGCTGCTCCCACATTACAATCGCCTGGAGCGCTTTTAACAAACCCCAAGGCCTGGGCTTTGTTTCCACACGTCCGATGGAACGGACGGGACCGGGGCGCTGGGGGCTCTGAAGTGCAGCCAGGGTGGGGCCACTTGGGAGGCCATCCCCCACACTGCTGCAGAGGGGTCCGCGTGAAACACAGAGCCGGTCACAGCCTTCGTGACTTCCTGTGGGGCTCTTTTCCTTTCTCGCACCTCCTCTCACCCCACTGCCACTCAGGGCCTGCTAGCCATGGTCAATGACCCGCTATTCTCTGCCTGGAGTGCCCACTCTACTCCGCCCCTCCCTCTCCACCCCTTCTGGAAGCTTCTCTGAAGCCCCTGGAAAATTGTACCCCTCCCCTTTGTACCTGCCTCAAGACTTCTGTACCTATGTTATCTGTGTCCTCTCCTCGACGACGTGCTCCATTGCGGGCACCAGAAAGTCAGTCCTGCCTGCACACTTTCGGGCTTTGTGACCTTGCACGATTCCCTTTTCTTCCCCTTTCTGAGCCTCGGTTTCCTCGTCTACAAAATGGGGACGCGCATACCTACCTGTAGGATTGTTTGTGCATTGGAGGAAATGTAGAACACTTGACTTTAGCCTCACAGGTGCTCAATCTGTATGGTAACTCTAGTCATCAGAATACTCTCGGTGTTCAGCTCAGTACCTGATGCCCAGAAAGTACTGGAGGGTTTTTGAATGAATGAGTGGAATAGACATGGGTGCTACTGGAATTCAGAGAAGGGAGTGACCAATGTTGAATCCACACGTAGCTTCACGGAGTTGATGCGATAGGAGCTGGCCCAGGTTTTGGAAAGGCAGAAGGAAAAAGGAAAGGCATTCCAGGGAAGGGTGGGGCGGGGCTGTGAACAATGTTAACAGCAAAGGCAGAGAGAGATAGAAATGTAAGCCAGTCCAAAAGAAGATCTTGAAGCCCGTAGTCAGCAATGATGATCTCTGCTTTTTTTTTTTTTTAAAAGAAAAGATTTTATTTATATATTTGACAGAGAGAGACACAGCTAGAGAGGGAACACAAGCAGGGGGAGTGGGAGAGGCAGAAGCAGGCTTCCCGCGGAGCAGGGAGCCCGATGCATGGAGCCTGATGCAGGGAGCCTGATGCAAGGAGCCTGATGCAGGGCTCGATTCCAGGACCCTGGGATCATGACCTGAGCCGAAGGCAGACGCTTAGCTACTGAGCCACCCAGGCGCCCCTGATCTCTGCTTTATTCAAAAAACACTAAGCACCAGGCGCCTGGGTGGCTCAGTCGTTAAGCGTCTGCCTTCGGCTCAGGTCATGATCCCAGGGTCTTGGGATCGAGCCCCACATCGGGCTCCCTGCTTGGCAGGAAGCCTGCTTCTCCCTCTCCCACTCCCCCTGCTTGTGTTCCTGCTCTCGCTATCTCTCACTCTGTCAAATAAGTAAATAAAATCTTTAAAAAACAAACAAACAAACAAAAACACTAAGCACCTACCATATGTTGGCCACTGAGCTAAAATCCAAGGCCCAGTCCTGTCTCGTGGGCGTGTAGCCCCGCGGAGAAGGCTGCCCTGCAGACAGAAGTGGGGAACCTGGAGAAAGGCGGAGGGGCCGACGGAAACTGGCAAAGAGCAACTTAATGCAGGTTTAGAGCCTGGGGGCGATTACTGGAGGAGGTCTAAAGGAGGAACTTAGAAGATGAACAGGAGCTTGGCAGATGCAGAGGAGAGGGGAGGCACGCTCAGGAGGCAGTGAACGCAGGCGTCAGAACCTGGCTTGAGCAGAAGTGTGCAGGGGCAGGAAGCGGGGTGCTTTCTCCCGGCTGGAGGGCATGGAGGGTAGATTGTGAGCAGGGGTGAGAGGTGTCTGAGCTCTCTGCAGGGAAGGGTTATAAAGGGCCCTGCAAACCCCAGGAAAGCCTGGGGACTATCCTGAGGGCAGCGTTGAAGGGGTGAGGCAGACAGCTGGTGGGGTTTCGAGGGTTCCCTGTGCACCTGCATGAGGCTAAGCACTTCCCTGTACTGCATCGGACTTCCCACGGGGTAACCCTGTGGAGAAGGTGTTCGTGTCCATTTTACAGAAGGAAACCGAGGCCTAGAGAAGGGGGAGAAGGGGCCTAAGGTCACACGGCCAGTAGCTGACACCGCCGGGCCCGGGACCCGAGGCTGACTCGGAAGCGTGTGCTCGGGAGGTCTGTGCCACGTTGCCGGAGTGAGCAGAGGGGCGGCGGGGCAGTGAAGCGCCGGGCCAGTCCCGGAGCAGGTCAGGAAAGCTTTCTGGAAAGGCAGGTGGCAGTCAGATTGGGAAGGATCCTTCCTAATGCCAGGCTGAGCAACTTGGAATCCACTCTGAAGACAAGCCTGAGTACTTGAAGGTTCTAGAACAGTGCAAACATAGTAACAGCAGAACCTAAGCATTCCCAAAGCAAAGTTAAGGACTAGAGCCTGAGAAATCTAAGGAATTCGAAGTAGTCCTCTTAGGCCGTCATAGCCTTTTCCAGAGTCTTCCCAGAAATAACTGGGGTGATACCAGCTGACTTCTGTCTCCTTAACTTGCATCTACTAACCCAAATCCTTCTCTTTGGGTTAGGCTGTGCGACCACGGTGCTGGTGACGGGGGCAGGAATTGGCGAGATGGTCCTCCAGATGCTGGTTGGTTCGGTATGTGGGGAAACTCTAGGGGAAGGGGCCAGCATTTGGGAAGCACCCCTCCGAGCAGGCGGGAAGATGCAGCCGGCCACCTTCTGAACCCACACTCTCCCTTCCCTGAGGATCCCGCCCAGGAGCAGGGCCCCCTTGGTCTGTTACCTGTTTCTGCTTCTGAGTCAGCTTTGAAAGCTGAGCTTCTGAATGTGGGACTTGGAGATGTGAAGGGATGTATGGTGTAGTCCAACACAAACACAAGGCCTGTCTGGGAGCAGGGCCAGCAGGGCCCCGTGGGAATGTCCGTTAGCTCCCAGAGCCTGGGATGGGATTGAGCGCAGTCCGGAGTTCATTTCCCACCCCTTCTCAACCTCCCATCCCTACCCCGCCTCTCCTAGCCTTTGGCCACCCTCCACGGGGCCCAGCTGTCCTGCCCAAGTCCTGCCCCGATCAAGGGCCAGCCGTCCCACTTCTCTTCAGATAGACCCATGTCTCATCTGTTCACCAGGAAAAAAAAAATACATCTGCTTTTTATTGACTCTAAGGCATATATTGTCAATCCCCTTTTTACAAAGGGGGATATTGAAAGTCAGATAAATTAGCAACTTGCCCTCAGTCAGTTCTACTTCTAATAAGTGACAGGACATTCAAACCTAGGTCTCTCAATCTCCGGCATGCCCCTAATCACAACCCTCCTTCCCTCTTCTGGTGCCCTGCCCTGAGGGGGAAGGGCTGCATCAAAATGACGTGATGTCTGGGGTTTGCTTCTGTGTGATCTAGTGCAGGGAAGGAGTGGGAGGGCGAGAGGGGTACAGAGGAAGTTGGTGCTAATTGTTAAAGTCAGGTGATGGGTCCATGGGGGTTCCATAAGCCACCTTGGCCTATACTTCCATTTTCCATGATAAAATAATATATATAAAATCCTTTGCAAAGTTCTGGTTACGCCTTGTGGGTATAGAAACAGTATGCTCAGTGTTTTGAGGAAGATATGGAGATTTTCAGAAGGTTCCAGACAAGAGCTAGCAGGGACTGCTGGGGTCATGGGGTCCAGCCCCCTGTCTCAGAGCAGGAGTTCTGCCTCCTCCAGAAACATAACCTGGAAGCGAGGCCAAGACGTCTCTCCTACCCATGGTCCTGCCTATCGGTGTGATGGGCCGCAACCCGACTGAGAAACCTGCCAGGGGTCAGAGAAACCTGCTTCCTGCAACACACACCTTCATGTGAGGTTTTGATGGCCTGTGTCTGTTTTCCCCTTTGGCAGATATTCCAGGCTCAGGGCAGCTATAGTTTCCTGGTCTGTGGCGTGATCTTTGGTTGCTTGGCTTTCACCTTCTATATCTTGCTCCTGTTTTTCCACAGGATGCACCCTGGACTCTCATCAGGTAAGGAAAGAATCTGTGTCTACACAAGAGGAGGAAAACAGAGCTGGGGGCGGGGGGAGATACTGTAGATCTTAGCACACCACAAATGCTATTCTGTTCCAAGTATAATGCAAGGAAATGTTTATTTTTCTACAGCTTCCTTTTCCCCTCTTCCTGCTTTGCCATGCGATTGTCTGTGCTGGACTCTTAGGGCAGGAGGGAATGGGATAGGCTGACTCATGGTTTCTCCATTAGGAGAGGGGCATGGATTGTGAACTTGGCTTCCTGTGTCCCACCATGCCATGGGACCACGGGCCAAGAATCTCTTTCCAGCCCGTGTGGGGCCCTGAAAGGCAGAGTCTGCCTCCTTGGCTGGAACGCCGCCCAGAAGCCTAATTGGCCATCTCTTTGCAGTTTAGGATTTTGACTCTAGTCCAGATTTCTTTTTCAAAAAGAGGTCCTTCAGGCCAAGTGGCAAAGGAAAGCTCCTTCAGGGCAGAGATGCCTCCTAAGAATAGTCTCATTCCTGGAGACCCCAGGCAGGGGGAGTCCCAAAGCTATTTTCATACCCCTGAGCCTCCCTGCCTCCCTTTCTGCCCAGAGATCTCAAAGTCCTAGCAAGTGGATCAGCTGTGCATGGAGCCAGTTCTTAAGAGAAGGTGCGCAGGCGGAGCCCTCATCCTTTCCATAAAAGAAAAAAAAAAAATCACCAAAAAAGTGGAAGGAACGGGTACCTGCAGTCCTCTCTTTCTCAGGTGGCCACTCAGTTTAAAGGCCCAGAAGAACAATGCCCCCCCGCCCCCCAGTCTGCACTGACTATAGCCTTGCTCCCCGAGGTGGTTGGTACCTAGCGTAGCACTCAGCATGGAGCCTTCATTTAGGTTTGAGAAATGTTTGCTGAATATGCAATGAGTAACACCTACTGAGTTCCCTATTCCTGGGAGACAAAAAGAAACCTCTATTCCCCAAGCCCTAGACACTAGTCTGAACAAACTCCCTCCACCAATGGTTTGCCAGAGCTAGTAAGTCTGACTTTCGACTTGGCTCCCTGCGGGGCCATAAAATGGCAGAGAAACAAAAGCCTGGTAAACGCTCAGAAGGAATAATTGCTGCAGGTCAGAGCTGCTAAAACACGCTACCTGTTTTTTCTTTCGTAGTTCCTACCCAGGACAAAGCCCTAGGAATGGAAAGCTCAGAGTGCTACCAGAGGTAAAGCTGGGTGAAGGGGGCCGGCGAAGACCGCCAGGCTCTTGGGCACCAACACAGACCCAAGTGTTCGAGACAATCGGGGGAGGCAGTGGAGGCCCATCTCTCCACGCCTTGGCTCGGATCTTCTCCGCTAATCCTTGGTTGAGTAGATGAGATTAAATTGACTTCTGGGAACCTGGATCCTCCCAGGGCAAATCATTAGAAGTTTACTGGATGGATATTCAAGTTCCCTTCCTCTTCCCTGGTTTGGATCTTTGGTCAGAGCTGTCCAGGACACCCAGAAGGGAAGGAAGAAGACAGCCGTACGCTTCACTCCATTGGCCACCTCTTGCATGGACCACACCCTGCCTGGGTTTGAAGATCACTTTTAGTTGGAGTTTGGAAGAATAAGTTGAAATTGTAAAGTTCAATGATCATGGCTAGATGTAGATATATTTTAAATTGGTCAAAAACAAACCCCAAGTTATTCCCTGGCATGCTCAAAGGATGTATGTGCTTTTTACTTTTTGAGAGTCCAAAGTCCCTCAAATTCCAGTTGTTGCTAGCGGTAGTTCATTTAACATCTAAAACATGAAAAGGAAAGGTTAAATCTTGCTACCTTTGGGACACTAATTCACTGGTGTGCTGGGCTAGCTCAGACTCGCTTATAAAAGCTGGTTAAAATTTCATTTCGAGAGCTGGTTGTTAAACACAGCCATCGTTCAAAATGGAATTATAGAAACTTATAATTAATTACATTAAAAACAAAGGTCATAACCACTCAAAACTCATCACTTCCTTGAGGTTTTTTATGTGTATTGTATCTGTAGAGTAGAAAGGTGCGCTTCTGAGCATCTCTTTCCAACAGCACTTTCCCCGATAATGTGTTTGGTGGCTGGAGATCAGCCACCTGGGAGCATTCACCCCACAGAAGCCGGCAAAGGCTATCCTGGCTTTTCTTCTCCCCCCGCCCCCGCCCCCGCCCACAGAGCCCATTGTTAAACATCCACCTGCATACCACTGCTGATAACCAATGCTAACTGGCCAGAAGTTTCTGGGAGAATGGGATGAAGATTCTGTTTTTCTTGACTGACATTGACTGCGCTTATAAAAGGTGTAGAAACAGCACTAAGAATTTCTCCAAAATATCTAATTTAAACTTTCCATCTTTTATAGAGGAAAAAAAGCTCTTTATACCATGTCAAGTTGTTTCCTTTAACAAAAAGCTGGGACTGCCGAGCGATCCAAACGGTGCAGCATACTGAGGAGGAGCGCTCCTGCCCAGAGCGAATCCTCTAGTAACACAGACAGAATCCCCAGCCGGCCGCTTGGAAAGCGTTAAGAGCACTGAGGCGTCCGGAAGTAGTGAAATGGCTATCACCGTGAGTGTACATTCGTTTACCTGCAGATTCTCTGTGTAGGTACGAACGTTCAGGTATGAACAGGGAGAGTGGATCCACGTTCTCAGCAACGGGTGTAAGCGGTGTGCCCCACACGGACAGGGGTCTCCCACATCTGAGCGTTGGTCCCATCTGCCGGCACCCTGTGTGCTGATGGGACCCCGGCGGGAGCGAGCTTGGTGGGAGCGCTGGCCTCCCCCTCTAGCTGGTGTGTGGCCCTGGGCAGAGAGATCACGGATGCTCTTCCGGCCTGGCTTTTTTTTTTTTTTTTAATCTAAGTGACATTTCTAAAAGCACGTACCCTACCTCAAAGGACTTCTGAAAGAATGAAGTGACTTTGTTTGAAGCGACGATTATATGCCTGACAGAGAAACAGCGTAATCAATGTTAGCAATTTTTATTTTTAAAACCTCCTCATTAGCAGCTTCAAAATTGTTCATATGTTTGGTACATATTTATTGTAAGTCAAACAGATCCAAATTCTTTTTGAAAGCTGATGGTCTTAGGGGTGTCGTTTTAACTCGATCTGTAAATACAAGTATTTGATGGCTGTCAGACTTAAATGTGCAATCTCACTGCTGGAGGGAGTGACTGACCTGGACAAAAAAGAAAGCAGTTGTATTTTTCTTGTGGTTTAAAAAAAAGCAAAAACAAAAACAAAAAACCTTCCTTTTTATACAAATTTAGAAAGAAGAATCATTGGCTTTATCTAAGGTGTCATGATTAATTTAAGAATATAGAAAACAAGATTGAAACGAATCTAAGTGTATCTTTCCTGAAATAAAATATTTTAAATTTAATAAGCGTGTTATCATTATGGACAACGGATTCTTTTATATGAAGCTCAGAAACAAATGACCAAATATTTCCCAAAGATTGGTCTCTCTTGGGGCGCCTGGGTGGCTCAGTCGTTAAGCATTTGCCTTCGGCTCAGGTCATGATCCCAGGGTCCTGGGATGGAGCCCCGCATCGGGCTCCCTGCTCGGCGGGAAGCCTGCTTCTCCCTCTCCCACTCCCCCTGCTTGTGTTCCTGCTCTCGCTATCTCTCTCTCTCTGTCAAATAAATAAATAAAATCTTTAAAAAAAAAAAAAGAGCAGTCTCTCTCAAGCTACAGGTTCACATGGCTGATATTTTAGAAGAAACAAAACTCTCAAGACTGAGAACCACTGTTCCCTCTTAAACGTAATCAGAATAAGGGAAGGCAGATGGGTTTTTATACCACACTTCAAAATCAGTTACAGAGCAAGTAGGGCTTTTTACCTGATCCTCCCTCTTTTAAGAGTTTTTACATTTCAGAGTGCGGCAGGATCATCCTGTTCCCAGATGCCCCTCTGCTACTTGGAGGCGGGAATCTAATCCATCCATACCCCAGATTCACTAAAGGAAAACAGAATGACCTAGAGGTCTTTCAGAGGATTCCTTTACTCGTTTTAAAAGGATTGATGGGAGTACCTGCTGTGTTCAAGGCACTGATTAGGTGCAGAGATAGAGCAGAGCGTGAGCGAGAAGCCCCTGCCTCCCGGATTACACTAGGTGGAAGACAGATGGGCAGCAAGAACAGGCCGCAGGATGAAGGATAACGGAGTGCCACAGAAGAAGATAAAGCAGGGGGGAAGGGAGTGGGAAGACAGACTGTCCAGAGATGCTCTGGAAGGCCTTCCTAAGGAGGTGCCCTTTGTGCCGGAACCTAGACACTGTGCAGAAGCAGGGACTCCGAGTACCGGGGAACAAGCCTGTGGGGCGGGGGACAGGGCGAGCACAGGGGTGTCGGCCAGCATGGGCATGTCGTCCCTGAGGAGCAGTAGACAGGCCAGCCGGGCTTAAGTGCAGTGGCCAAGGTGGCGACAGAGGCAGGAAATAGGTGGGAGTGGCAGCCAGGGGCCGGATCATACAAGCCGCGGCAGGAGTCCGGATCCTGTGGTTATGTGAGCTCCTTGGGAGTTGCAAGCAGGCAGGGCACATGGTCTCATTTACACTTTTATTTATTTAAAGTTTTTTTTTTTTTAAAGAGCGGCAGGCAGAGGGAGAAGTGGGTTCCCCGCGGGGCTCAATCCCAGGACCCTGAGATCATGACCTGAGCCGAAGGCAGACGCTTAACCGACTGAGCCACCCAGGTGCCCCTCATTTACACTCTTAAGAGTAATGCTCTGGGGCACCTGGGTGGCTCAGTCGGTTAAGCAACTGCCTTCGGCTCAGGTCATGATCCTGGAGTCCCTGGATCGAGTCCCGCATCGGGCTCCCTGCTCGGCCGGGAGTTTGCTTCTCCCTCTGACCCTAACCCCTCTCATGTGCTCTCGCTCATTCTCTCTCTCAAATAAATAAAAGATCTTAAAAAAAAAAAAAAAAGAGTAATGCTCTGGTTGTTGTGTGGAGGAGAAACCGTGGGATAGGAGTGAGACCAGGACACCAGCAAGGGCATGACTGCCTTGACTATGTAAGACAGGATGATGGCTTGGACGATGTTGGCAGCGCCAGAAGTAGTGAATGTGATTGGGTTCAAGTTATATTTCGAAAGTCAGGATTTGCTGATGGATGGGGTGTGGGTGTGAGGAAGACAAGAATCTAGGATGACCCTAGTGCATGTGACTTGAGTTACTGGCCCTATGACAAGGCCATTGACCACTGGAAGATGAAGGGGGCGGCACTCAAGAGTTCTGTTTTGGACATGTTCATTTTTTGATGCTATCTTGGATATCAAGAAGGCTGGTAAATTTCAAAGCTGAGAGCTTCAAAGTCAAGCCCAAAGATATAAATTTCGTGGCCACATACATACAGCGCTTAAAGTCCTGGGACTGAAGAAGACCACCGAGAGAGACAGAGAACGTTGAGAGGCTGGAAGGTTGAGCCCTGGGGTTCTTCAACACCTAGAGGTTTGAAGAAAGAATCTGATCCAGCAGAGCAAGTGAGAGAAGCCAGGAAAAGAGAAGTTCAGGAGGGACTGTGGTTTCCTAGAAGGCATCGTGAAGAGTATCTCAAGGAGGAGGAGGAAATAAATGCCACCAGGGGTTCCGATGAGGACTGAGCATCAACCGCTGGACTGGGCAACGTGGACGGTGGCCTTGATGAGAGCGGGGTTTCTGGCAATGATGATGACGATGTATTCAAAGTGCGTGGGAATCCTAACATCAAAGTGATGCTCCAGCAACTGCCTTGACACCAGGGCTTTCCATCTGGTAGAAATGATCTTTCCGGTTTCAGTTTTCATGACACGCCGTCCTCAGAAGGTTATCCCAAAGGAAGTCACCTTCATGGACTCCAGTTACAGGGCATATCGCAGGAAGTGCTGTGCTTTCTAGTGACAATCAGTATGAAAGCTTCCAACCGTTAATGAGTCTCTCCTACCTTCTAACACAAGCCCTGGGAAATTACCCAATGTTGGCTAGTATTTTGTCATTAGGTGCATCTAAAAAAACTCAGAAAGTGATTGCAAAATGGACCTTATGCTTCTCAGGAGGATGTGTCCACAGAAAGGTTAGAAAATGGTGGATCAAACAAGCTTTTTTACTGAAGGATTTCTTAGAGCTTTTCATATTCTAGTATGTATTTTGCATCTCCAAGAGGTGGTGCCCCCATTTCCCGAACTTACTCGACCTCATGGGACTCCTGTTTTAGGGAATATTTTGACCACAGTGGTTTAGGAGGATCCAGCACTCGTCAGAAGTGGTTCCTACCCAACCGCCTGAACACAGCCTACCCCCACCTTCACTGCTTCCCCCCAAAGAATCCTCTGTGACTCCATCTTGTCATCCACACCTGGAGATAGGAGGCAGACCTCTGTGATGTAATGTGTGCCTCCCGCTTTCCCCCATGGATATGGTATCAACTCAGTTCTGAAAGGGCCTCATTTCATTTACCTCATAAACTCAAGTCTCCAGTTTCTTATGCTAAAAACTACACGAGGAGACAATGTCTAGAGCAGAAATAAGCAAAACATGCTTCTCGCAAGGGCTAGAATGAGTCTGATTAATTTTTTTAAAATTAAAAAGTGAGGGGCGCCTGGGTGGCTCAGTCGTTAAGCATCTACCTTCGGCTCAGGTCATGATCCCAGCATCCTGGGGATCGATCCCCGTATCGGGCTCCCTGCTCCGCGGGAAGCCTGCTTCTCCCTCTCCCACTCCCCCTGCTTGTGTTCCCTCTCGCTGTGTGTCTCTCTCTGGTCAAATAAATAAAATCTTTAAAAAAAAAAAAAATTAAAAAGTGAAATTCATGGGGCGCCAGGGTGGCTGAGTCCCTTGAGCATCTGCCTTTGGCTCAGGTCATGATCCCAGAATCCTGGGACTGAGCTCCACATCGGGCTCCCTGCTCGGCGGGAAGCCTGCTTCTCCCTCTCTCTCTGTCTTCCACTCCCCTGCTTGTGGGCACTCTCTCCTCTCTCTAATAAATCTTTTTTTTTTTTTTTAAAAAAAAAAGGAAATTCACAAGTAAAAAAAAAGAGATTTCACATGGTGAATAATTTTTCTAGCCCGTGCAGTTCTCTTAATTCCTTTTTATATCAGTGATCATTTTACAGTCTCCCCTTTCCACCACCTATATCCCAACTCAGGCTTTAAATATTTTAATGTAGATACGCATCAAATAGTTGAAGGGCGGGTTTTAATGATAACCACTGGGAAACTGAACTTTTAACTTACACTTATCTATTTAGCATGGATGAACACAGAATCCACACAGACCAGCTCAATGGATGTGAGAGGAATAATCAACTCAGAAAGTCATTTTGTTAAAAATATTTATTTAAAAAAATACAATTGTTGTCCATATCTAGTTGCACATAGATCTATTAACATGTCTACATAATTTTGGACTTCAGTAAATTTGCTATAGTGCTTTCTTAAAGCTAGCTTGCCATTATACAAAGCAAATTCCTCTGTCAGTTCCTGCATAAAAATAGTTGTTTTTAACATATCCTCTTTCTAAAAAGACCATTACAGAATTTAACAAAATTTTTGCATACAACTTGAAGTGACAGAAAAAACGGTCACCTGATTGGTTATCAGAGCAACCCCTTGCTATGTCTGGAGATGCACTGAGTATCAGCTACACTTTTCTCTTTTAAAAGCAGCATATCATAAAGCCCCCAAAGTGCTAGCGCATCGTCGTCCTCACCTACCTACGCTCTGTGTGAAGGTTCTTTGCCACATTCGAACAGAGTTTGAAACTCTGGCTGCAGTCAATCCTAATCAACCTTAAAACAACACCCCTTTGCTTCCCAACAGGCTAGGCCAGACTGCTGAGCTAGAAGCCATGGCAGCTTCTCTCCCGCTGCACCAACAATCAGTATGATTTTAATAAATGGTAGTGGTTACCATCATGTCAATTGCAGTGTTAGGAAAAAGAAGAAAAAAGCAATTTTAATACTTTGAAGGTCTCCCTAATGTAAATTACACTGACTTTAAGACAAGTTATAGTGACGCATTACCCGTCATTCATTCCTTCGGGTAAGTGTGCGCCCGCATTATACAGAAACCTTCCGTGTACACAGAAGTGGTGGAAACTAGATATTGTGAGAGATCGATTTCAACAAACAAGGGGGAAAATCGATCTAGGCTGGAGGGAAGCACCCTGACAAGTTCTTATTACCGTATATCCCGAACTAAGACGGGGACGTAAAAGAATACTTCTCTCCAGTGTTAATGCCACAGCAGACAAATGCTTTTCTTCTGCATCAGACACAGGGCGGATGAAAATCAAATGTTTACTATTTAATAACATTCAACTTTCATGTGATAGCCACACCTGAAGATCCAGTAAGGCTCATAAAAAATTACTGTCAAAATGCAAAGTTATACACTTTTTTTTTTTTTAAGCCAACTTAATTATCTAGCCAATAAAGGGTATAATTCTAAGAAACTAATTTTAGTCAAAAATTGAATTCACCTCAAACCAAAGCTACCAGTAGCAGAATGACTGGACTGAGTGTTTCATATTTAATCTTCCCTACCCACAGAGGTCAGTGAAACTACATGAAGGCAAAAGTGCAGAAACCGATATGACTGTGATTAGGGAAATCAAATGGCCAGACCGAATAAATAGGCCGCGAGTGATCAAAAAACTTAATTGCATTAATTTCTATCTTTACATATATGCATATTAGTTAGTTTCACTAATCGTGAACAGGGAAGGTCGTAAGACATTGCTACTTCTCACATAAGCACTGAATGTAATGTACATATAAAGGCCTTGGTAATACTGCCCTCAAAAACAGAAAATATGAAATGTCTTAGAAGGGACCGTGTCCCTTGTCTAATAGACAATAAGCAACAACGAGTAAACAGAAAAGTGGAGAGTTTACAAAGCTGAGTGTATTCATTGCAAATCAGTTAAAAAGTCATACATTTCTACAAAGCACAATACTAAAAGCTTGTAAATGATTTTAAAATATCCTAGCCAAAAGAGCATACCTTACAGAGCCTGAAAGAATGGCTCATTAGGTAATCCATTTGTCTCTTCTCCAAAGAGTCTTAATTCCAGAAAACATAAACGAGAAATAAACATTACTTCTCTGACCCTCAATATCCTTAGGTCGAAATTAAACAAAATAATCATTAAGTGCTTCCAGTTATTAAGAACAAAACAGTGCTAATAATGGTGCCCCAAAAAGTGCCAAGTGATTTAATACCAGTACATGGCATTCCCACCCCTGAACTCTATTCTAGGCATACTTGAATGATTCTACTGGCTAGAACTCTGGCCTGGCCACAGGGCGCGCCCACCCTTGTCCTGAGGGTCCCAGGCTTGTCCTAGCACAGCTCATAATCCTTGGAGGGACAAGAGTCAGAATGGGCCCTTATGAGATGGGAAACAAGGCAAAGCTGAGAAGAACATTCAGCCCAAGATACTCTGAGGTTTCTGCTAATGCTCTTCGGTACAGTTTGGAAGGATAAACTAGGCTACGGTGCCAGAACTCCCCCACCATTTCATCAATTCACGGTCAAATCTGTACTTTAGAAATACTACTTCGTATAAACCCCCTCTCTGAGAAATTCAGACCCCACCAAAATGAGGATTCTACACAAAAGCGGAAGTGTAGAAATGTTATTAGGAAAGGGCAGCGATGCACGCGCAGGAGAGCGGGTCAACGCGGCTTTGTTCAGCACATGTCACAGGCAGCCTTCTAGCTCTAAAATGGTGGCAAGCAATTAAAGGTCGATGAATTCTAGGGATTTAAAAATATATGTGCAAGGCATTTGTTTTTTAAAAGTGGCAACTGCAAAGTGCGGCCAATCTTTTTTTAAATTTTCGTATAAAATAGCCTAGGAGCCATCCTAGAGGATGAAGACTCTGTTCCCTCTGAAAGATTTATTTCCACGCCCGCGCGCGCACGTACACACTCAGCACATCAGCACACCACACGTACAGGTGCTCAGCCAATACACCAGAATGACTTGGAAGGAAATGCTCTAGTCTTCCAATTACATCTTTAAAAGTAAAATTTTAAATCTCACAAAACTTTCTGATGTGTATTACAACTAAAAAAACTAGAGTTCAAGAGCCTTACTGTGTTTGATTGTATCCCTCCTGAGTTTTGTTAGGGGGTTCATTTAAAACGACGTTAACAACAGCTTGAACATCTTGGTTTCTGCGGCAAGCCGGAAAGCCAACGCCTCCCCTCTCGCACAAGCCACTCTGGGCCTCCCGCTCTCACGACGAATGGCAGCATCCCGGCAGCTGCCATTTTCTGGCAGGCTGTCAATCTATCGCAATTTTTTTTTTTTTTTTTTTTTTTTTTTCGGAAAAGCCTGAAGAAACTGGCACCTCAAATGGAACATTTAAACCACATCAACAACTCACCTTTCAGACTGCTCTGTTTACAGGTCAAAACATGACTTTTGTGCTAACAGGTTCCACCAAGTACGAGAAATGAAATCAAACCGCCTTCTTTTCTTGCTTAATACACTACCACCCACAAGAATTCTAGATTCTAAGATTAAAACTTCAAACTCCAGTAAGCAGAATTCTGATGACCTAAGAGGAATAACAGGGCACCTTGTTTCAGGTAATGCCTGCAGCATTAAAAATAACATTTATTTGTTGACCCAAAACCAAGAAGATAATTCATAAAATGTTTTCCATAGAACCCTTCTCCGGTCAGGGTACCTGCTAAAGAAAGAAAATTAATGTTGACCTCCACTTCCCTGTGGGGGGAACAATTAACTTCTCAGCTCCATTTAGAACTAACATGTTCTGTCCTTCCCTCAGATAACACGGTGAGTAGTCTTTTTAACTTCCCCATTGGTTTGGTGATTCACTCGGAGCTCCAGGTTTCTGCACAAAGACACCCGCACTCCTCTCCAGACTGGTCTATACGCCTAAGAGCGGCGCCTGAGCACAATTCTACATTTCTGGCATGGATAACTAAAATATATACAAGTTAGTGAAGTGATAAGTAGCACTGGACCATCAAGGAAAGTATTTCTTCAGATGCTGAAACGTTCCAACAAATAAAAAATCAAAACTTATGAATGCAGCAAGAAAATGGAGGATGTTATATAGTTTTGCATAAAGCAACTTAAAATAATTCAGAATTTGTTGGTAAAACATAACATTAATAAGGCCAAAAGAAGTTTGTAAGCAGACTAGTAAAATAAAAGTCAATTACAGAGTCACACCTAATTTGGAGAGAAAAGAGACAACAGGCTGTCAAAAATACTATGCATGAAGCTCTAGAAAACACTTGGTAATGGGTCATGTATGAAAAAGAATTAATATAACAAACACTTCAGGAAGTTGAAGACAACCTTTCCTGAAGATTTCCAAACTGAACTTCTAGAGGGGCGCCTGGGTGGCTCAGTCATTGGGCGTCTGCCTTCGGCTCAGGTCACGATCCCGGGGTCCTGGGATCTAGCCCCGCATCGGGCTCCCTGCTCCGTGGGAAGCCTGCTTCTCCCTCTCCCACTCCCCCTGCTTGTGTTGCCTCTCACTCTGTCTCTCTCTGTCAAATAAATAAATAAAATCTTTAAAAAAAAACAAAATTGAACTTCTAGAGATTTGATATGAAAATCAGGTCAAACATGTAAAGGATTTCTGCATGGATCACAACAAAAGCATCCACCTCTTGTTTTCAAGATCAGACTGTAAACAATATCCTGAGTCAGTGGTCTTCAAGGCAGAGAGCACGTGCTGCCAGAAGGTGCACAAGGCAATCTCCTGGGGGCAAGAAGAAAATATTGGAACTTCCAGTCAAGATTTCCTTTTTACACCATCCTTAATTCCGATTTTTGTGTTGTCTTATGATGTACATGTGACTTTCACACAGCGGTTGACAACTACACACGTATGATTTTGCAAGAGGAAACTGGTGTTCAAAAACTTTTACTGAGCAAGGTGTGTGCTCGGAAAGGCTGGGGGCCGCTTTCCTGAAGTGCCAGGGGGTGCTTCCAGGGGCTTACGTTCCCTAGAAACCTACAAAACTGCCTTTAGAACTTCACAATCCTAACAAATATTCTGAGATCAGGCTAAGACAAGGTTAGTGGGCCAGACCTCACACAACGCCTGCTAGAACGGGCCTGCCGTGTTACTACCCAGAGCCTGCTCTGGCGGCCGCAGCATCCCAAGCCTCTGACTTCCTTTCCCCTCCAAGCCTGAGTGACGCACAGTATGGAGAAAACTAGCAATTGTGCCAGGTGAAGAGATTCAACCGACCTGCCTTTTTGGATCTCTAATACAGTATGTAAAAGGTCAAGGAATTCTTCCAGTTAAAAAAATCCAGTACCCTTTCACCATATATACATACGTGTGTGTGTATATATATGGGCTCATGGGCTTGCTTTTCCTGTCAAAATCTGAAGAAAAAATTTATACTCCTATTTTAGCCATCAAAATGTGGAAAAATTAAACCTATGTTTTAATTCTAAGAAGCTTACACTGACTTTTTGAGGATTTCTGGATTATTCCCTTAAGTATGTATTTTTAAAAATCAATGGAAGTTTTCACCTTTGTTAGAACACACAAAATACACCATAAGGAATATTACATCACAAAAGCATTGACAAACCATTAAAAAAAAAAATTACTGACGTTAGACATGTGATTTTAATAAACCAGCATAGGAACAAGAAAAAAATGATTTTAGGAATTCTGTGAAAACCCACCCAAGACTGGACTGACGTGGCGATGGCCGGCCAAGAGAGCAGCGCTGTGCTCCTCCATTCTCAACTCGAGGCAGTGGCTTCAAATCAGCCACAGGGGGAGTCATTTACATCATGGGAATCAGCAAATGCTACAATTTAAGGAATTTTTTTTCTTTCCCCTTCAGAGAGCCTGGTTGTTTTAAACATTTCCCAGCATACAAATGAGTAGATATGGGGCCAGGGCAGATGAAAAGCTAAGATAATGACAGATGTCTCAAAAACTCATCCAACCTGCTCCCTTCCCTTAACTTGGGCTACTTTGGCCCACCAGCCATCATCCTGGCAAAATGACTCGTGATGGATACCAGCTACAGATACCAAACAGAAGGCCCCCCAGAGAATACTGAGCTTAAGTGGTAGGTCACCTTTTGATGCTAAGAACTCTGGATGTTCAAAAAACATGAAGCTGAGACTTTTCCAGGAAGGAGGTAGTTTACAAACAGAACGGTCTGCCTCATACACTTGAGCTAAGGTTGTAAACTTTCATTTAAAAAAGGAAATACACACACACACACACACACACACACACACACACACGCACACACACTTCTCCACATCAGTTGATCTCAAAGAGAAAGCAGATCATCAATCTCCTGAGGCCCACACCTCTTGGCAGGCTTCCGGGGTAGGTTTACAGACAGAGGACTCACGAAAACTGGTTCCTAGGAAGGTGCTGTGACTGAGTTTTAATGGTGCCCTTGGTTCCCAGGCACCCCTGTGCTGAGATAGGTAATCTTCAAAGATATTGTCTATGAAAACAACCAATGGCTTTTCTCCCTTACTTCAAAGAGATAAAATACTTTTGTGCTTTCAAAATTTAAAATATCTAGTTAAATCAAGCCATCAATACTTACATTTAAAGTACAAAATATTCATTAACCTAATAACTATTCCAAAGTGCTCCTGAGAGGTCTGATTTCAAACAAGCATGCGAAGTAAATGACTCAGTGTGGGAGACAAGTCCCACCGTCTGTTCCCCATCGCTCCAGAACACCCCAAGAACAGATCTTTCAGCTCGTGACCACAAAGGAATCGCGAACAGGTCTTCAACACTACAAATATAAAGACAGCTCCCTGAATACTGTCCCTCCACTCCTACTAACCTAGCATGGACGTCTCACACTACAGCTTCTCTACACTGTACAGAAACATTTAAAGTGAGTATTCTACATCTGGAAGACGCTGGTTTGTCTCAGTGGCATTTTGAGCCCTCCAATGCTTACTCCCTCCTTCCCTTCAGTTTATGGGACTCAATTATAGAACTGTTTCTAGAGTTAAAAGATGAGGTTAATGGGCAGTGTTGTGGTGGTGGCGTAGATCTAATCCTAGACTTTCAAAGCCAAGTTCTTCAGAAGAGTCCACTGTGATGTTGGTATCAATTCAGCCTGGAGGCTCCACAGCTCAGTCCGCACCTGGCACTGGTTACCATATGGTAACGTCTTATAAATGTGCTAACGTAGAGATGAAGGCCTACATTTCTCACTACTGATGCGAACAATCCAATCCCTGTGTATGAGCATTTCCAAACAAATTCTGTGGCTCTCTAATTAAAAAAAATTTTTTTGTCAAAGAAATAAGCACATCTTTACCTCACCTGAGATTTGGAGGCTTCGCTTTGCTTTTCATCTTCCTAATAACATCTTTAAAACTATCACAACCCCCTAACAACCTTAAATTTAAAAGAAGGTAAATATGCAGTGGAAAATAGGGTAAAATGAACAGGAAAGAAAAAGTCTCTTCTAACTGGGACAGCCCCACATGTTGTTTCAAGTCATTCAGTTGAATGTTTCATTCAGAGATGCCTCAAGATTTCAAAACCCAGCTTCATCCTAAAAGCCATCACTTACCAGGCTGTGTACCACGGGGGTATAATCATACCACCCAGAGAGTTGACAGCACTTCCGTGCTGGAGATGGGGTCCCCTATTCTCACTGGTTGCTGCAAACACTATCTTAAACCCCAAGTTTAAAACATCTTCCTATGTTGAAACAGACTAGGCTCCATGCTCTGTTCACAGGTTCAAACAAGATCACGCTTATGGCTAAGAAACCCACGTGATAAAGGTAAGTAAGATGTCCTTCTGGGGAGTTGCCTATGTTACCCTTTACAGCCAAATAGAATCTCTCTGATAATACTGCTCCAATCTTACTTTGTGTGAACAGGAAGGATTCCTTTTCCTTCACTGTTTGTACACAGCTCACTTTTAGTTATTCCACAGAACACACTTAGTCTTGAAGATACGGCCAACTGCAGTTCACATTTCTCCAAATAATACACTCAAAGCATCACTGTTTTCCTGGCCAAAGGGTCCCAATAAGGCAGAAGGAGTAACTTTGTTCTTAACTGCTCTTGCAAAGCATAGCTAGCTGCTAAACCCCACCAAAAATTTCTTTAACACAAAGCTCAAAATATTTAGAAAGAAAGGAAAGAAGGAAGGAAGGAAGGAGTGAAGGAAGGAAGAGGGAGGTGGAGCTTGGACTCCAATTAAGGCATTTTTATATACCGTCCAACTTGAGTCATATTCAAAGGGAATCTTAAAAAGGCATTTCAATGGGGAATGGCAAAAATC
This sequence comes from Halichoerus grypus, assembly GCF_964656455.1. Classification (NCBI taxonomy): domain Eukaryota; kingdom Metazoa; phylum Chordata; class Mammalia; order Carnivora; family Phocidae; genus Halichoerus; species Halichoerus grypus. The sequence goes on from NC_135718.1 coordinate 131,105,068, forward strand.
ACAACAGTCTATTATTAGCATTGTAGAACTATTAACTGCTCACTTCAAATGTAATCATGTTGAACGACTGTTTCTTTATTCCTTGGTTCTCTCATTCCACAAGTGCATAGGTTATGTTTTCTGTAGATCTGGGGAAAATGGGCCAGGGGTGGGTGGTCCATCCAGGCCGGACACAGTGAACGGTCCATGACTGTTCAGTACAGAAGGAAACTGAGAAAGAAAATAAAACACATTATCATCCTATTACTCAACCCCAACTTTCACTTTCTGTCCCCGCTACAGTCCCTGAGGCAGAATGTGAGAGCTGCCTGCAGTGACTCACGGGACAAAGGTGGGAACCATTTATCGTGGAAGAATATGATGTCACAGGAAAAACTTTAAAGAAAAAAACTGCTTGTCCTACATGTTAAATATTAACACTCTCTGGCCTACCTTCCCTCATAGCCTAAGGTATACAGGTTTATGTTTAACTTCACACGAAGGTTTTAGAAAGTTCACACACTATAGAGTATAATGCAATTACAAAGCAAATCACACAGTCAAAAAGAGGTCCAGAAAGAGATGCCCATCTATGAACTCTATAACTGGTGCAAATAGTTACAGGGTGCTCATCCTAGAACAGAGCTCCCCATCATGTATTCGAAGACCAGTTCTATAGGGAGAGTCCACGCTGAAACTGCACGAGCACTGTGCCTTTAAGGTCTCAAATCTCTCTACAACTCAATTATCTGTGAGAGGCAAAGAAAAATGTAAAAATAAAATATGAAACATTCTCAACACTCTTTCCATTCAGTAATTTAGAACTTTTTGCAAAAAAAAAAAAAAAAATGCAGAAGTAGAAAGATTTTTCAGGGCGCCTGGGTGACTCAGTCGTTAAGCGTCTGCCTTCGGCTCAGGTCATGGTCCCAGGGTCCTGGGATCGAGCCCCGCATCGGGCTCCCTGCTCCACGGGAGGCCTGCTTCTCCCTCTCCCAACTCCCCCTGCTTGTGTTCCCTCTCTCGCTGTGTCTCTGTCAAATAAATAAATAAATCTTAAAAAAAAAAAATTTTTTTTACATTTCTTTTTTCTTTACCATTTCATTTCCAAAAGAACAAATGAAAAACTAAATTGTAAAATGTAAGAAAATCTCCCAGTGAGTTACCCCTAAATAAGTGAATGAATCAACCAAAATAAACTCTATAACTTATAAAGTCTAGATGCCTGGGGAAAAATAATGGTTAAAAGCTGTGAGACCTTTCCTATGATCTCAGTTAAGGGATACTACAATACCCATTTTTTTAAACATATATTTAAAATATTGATAAGTATCAATTCTAAATGAGCGAGAAATGGGAGTATTTGATAGACCATTCTCAAAAGTTTTCTTTTTTAAAAATCCTCAGGTAAAAGAGGAGACCTATGTGCAGATTCTCCCGCAAATTTTCACACGTGTGTATTTTCTTTTCCAAGAAAAAAAAAAAGAGGATTTCTAGCATTTAAAATGACAAAGCAACTGGGTGGGTTCAAAATCTACTACAGTACTGAACACTAACGGGTCTAACTGAAATGTATGTAACAGTAAAGAATGAAAAGGAAGTGTGGCTGTATCTGTCGGAGTCGTTTGCTGGCTGGCCAATTAACCCTCGTAGAGCGTATTTATTAAACAGAAGTTTTACAATGAGGAGACTGAAGAGTGAAGACACGGCCTTTCTCTTTCTTCATGTGCCAGGCCCCAACTGCAAGAGACAGGCTTGGAGGTGACTCACCTGGAAGAGTGTGTTAGCACCTTGCAGTCTGGCTGGACTCAGAGGAGCAACAGGGCTGAGAGTACTCCAGAAGTGGATGCTGGAGAGCAAGGGGCTCGGCGTCAGTAAGATGGGCGTCTGCAACATGCAGAACAAAGACGGTCACTAAGTGACTCACCAGGATTATGTTTCAACCTTATAATAATACACCAATAGCCGTGAACCCAAATATTTTAATTTATTTATCTGAGAGAGACAGAACATGAGCACAAGGGGGGGTTGCGGAGGGGCGCTGAGGGAGAGAGAGAAGCTGGCTTCCCGCCAAGCAGGGAGCCTGACGTGGGGCTCGATCCCAGGACCCCGGGAACATGACCTGAGTGGAAGGCAGACACTTAACCGACTGAGCCACCCAGGTGCCCCAACCCTGAACCCAAATATTGTCCTCTTCTCCACTAAGTATGTCTGAAATTTTACCATGAGGAAAAGCTCAGAAATTATTTTTACAACCTAAGAAAGATAAAGCGCAAATTCTAACCTGTGTTTTGTAGGGTTTTTCCCAAATAGAGAAACCAATCTGGTCAAGTGCAGAGAAATAACGGGTAACTAAAGTCACAAACACAGTTCTCCTTAGTAATGGGAGGTCTGGATTCACCTATTTAAGTGTTACGGGGGAGGCGCCTGGGTAGCTCAGTTAAGCGTTGGACTCTTGATTTCGGCTCAGGTCATGATCCCAGGGTCCTGGGATCGAGCCCCGGATCAGGCTCCCTGCTCTGCGGGAAGCCTGCTTCTCCCTCTCCCACTCTCCCTGCTTGTGTTCCCTCTCTCGCTGTGTCTCTCTCTGTCAAAGAAATAAAATCTTAAAAAAAAAAAGAAAAAAAGATTTTCTCTCTCCCTCTTCACCCCCTCTCTTAAATAAATAAATAAATGTTATAGGAGATGAGCAAGTTAAGAAATAGCTAATGTTAATTGTACAAACTTGTTTCTCAACATCACACCAGTTGGTTTTCTTAAGGTTCTCAGGATTTGTTTTCTAGCTTTTGACGTTATCACTATTTTTGTATAAGATACCAATGAGTTTTATAAGACCTCCCCCAAAAAAAAAGAGAGAGAGAGAGAATAGTTTTAGGAGGAAGTTGACAAATATTTCTTGGCTTGCAGAGACAATGAGTTCTTTTAGAACGCTCCTCCAAACCTCGCCTGCAGCAGTTCCGATTAGGCGCGGAACTGGGTTACTTTCACGGGGTCACAGCCCACCTTTTTAAGACAGAGAACATAGCAGCATGAGAACGGGTGGTGGTCGATTCTGGATTTGTTTTAAAAGGGGGGTCAGTGCAAACATCGGTGGCTCCAGAAAGCAAGAGGCGGTTACCTGTGAGAAAAGTGCTGGCGTAAGAGAAGCTGTGGGGAGAGACGGGCTCAATATTCCCAGGGGGCTCGGGTCACTGCCCGTGATCACAAGGATGGGCGCCAGCTCTAAGCCTTTGGGTTTCTTGGATCTTGAGGAATTACTTGTTTTGTCCTTTCCCAGCAAAGCTGAATCCTGGTCTTTAGGTTCCAGTGACAAGTTCTCGGGAAGTTCCATGGGCTGCGAGGCCACGGACTCGATGTCGGTGTCAATGTCGGGGTTGGGACTCAGCGGCGGTGAAGGGGTCCTGGGGGGCTCCTGCACAGAAGGGGAGGCGGAGATGGGGGGCGCGGCAAAGGCGGGGGTGCCGCCGGCTGCAGAGGCCGGGGCTTCCAGGGAAGGCAGTCTGGGGGAAGCCAAAGTCTCCAACACCTGGAGCGTTTCTTCCGGAGATGGAGAAATGCTTGGGCCGCCTGACAGGGCGGCGGCAACAGGTTCAACTGGCAGCTTTTTGGAAGGTGTTGTTACGAACTTGATGACAGACGGTGTTGGCTCCTGAGGCGGCTTCTTCTCTGCCAGCTTCTCAGCTGCACTCTCAATCTTTATAGGTTTGAAGAGCTTCTTACTGGAGGAGTTCAAAGAGTTGAGAGTAAAGGAAGAATACAAGCCGGAGTGTATGTAGTCATTGCGGCTGGAGGCCCGGGCCCCGGGCTGCGGGGGCTTCTCTCTGCCCCCACTCTCGGGGTCCCTGCAGCTGCCGCCGACTTCACTGCAGCTCACAGCTTCACAGTCTCCCTCAGTCCTGCCCACGGTCAGTGGGTCCATTTTCAAAATCTCTGGGTAAGACACAAACTTGTACACAAACTTCTGACCATTCACTTTTTTAATGATATTCTGTAGATAAATAAAATAAGCAGGCTTATATTTTCTTGCAAATGTACCTCTCACAGCTCAGGAAGAAGCTGACTTCATAAGGGTCTCTATTTGGCAAGTAGTTTACTTGAGAGCCTCAAAATCACCTGCATTTATCTAGCCATACCAAACCCAGGTCCTAGCGCTATGGAACATAAGCTGAGCATATTTAAATGTCTTATGAACAACTGAAATGACATGTTACGTAAAAGAGAGGTTTTCAATTGCCTAACACCCTCAACCAAATTATCTGTATTAAGTCAAAGATCACTGAACTGTGGTCTCAAACAATTCCAAAGGTACCAGCCATTCGCATCCTGAGTAAGCACAAAGGAAGAGAACATTACTTCTGCTGGGCCTTCTACTTCTTTCCGAAGTTCCAGTTCTTTCTTACCTCACATCCCCCTTGGGGGAAACTGGTAAGACCAACCACTTAAAAGTGAAAGAAATTAAGAGCTCAGCTTCTCATTCTAATTCTACCCATTTGAGCCATTCATTTCACCTCAGAGCCCAAGAATGTATCCAAAATAATAGGAAATTAAGCAAAAAATAAATTTTAACTAAGAAATCAAATCTGTGTATTAACAGCTATTCTTTAAAGTATTAATTTGTGTTCTCTGGGTTAAATTAAAAAGTAAAGCTTAAAAAAAAGCATATATGTGACAACTTTTAAATTATGATATATATGTTTTATTTTGTCCTCAAGAATCTCAAATTTTCTTTTCCTTATTCCAACCCTATACTCACTTTTTCTTTACAGACAACTGCAATTAGGAACAACATATGCATGAGCAGTGGGACTGCAGAAATAGAGCTGGGACATTTACATGTTTCATCCTAATTCCAAACTGCTGAAGTTATGAAATAAATTGGATGAAAATAAACCAGGACAGTGATCATTTTGCAATGTACACAAATATCAAATCATTATGTTGTACACCTAAAACTAATATAATGTTTTATGTCAATTATACCTCAAATAAAAAAGGACATTAGTACCTTATAACCTCAACAGAAGAGAGAAACAATTCTTGTTTTGAGGTGGATGTGTATTACCTTTACATAATAGTATCTGAGGGCTCGGCTGAGTTTGTCGTAATTCATATTAGGCTTGTTCTTACGAATCCCCCAGAGACGAGCCACCTCTTCTGCCTGCAAGAGCTTGAACTCCCCATCATTAGAGGTCCAGCTGATCATGTGCTTGTTCTGAGGCTCCTGTAGGAGCTGAAGGAGGAACTGCCACAGGGTGATAGCACTGTCCATAGCAATGAGCTGAAAGAGGCGTACAGATAAGACATACAATAATATTAACAGCCAACACGTACAGGACACCATATGCCAGGCACTGTGCTCCAAATGTATTACTTCATTTCATTCTCACAGCAATCCTACGAAACAGATACTGTTGCAGCCTCATTTTACATTTGAAAAAACTGATTCAGAAAAGAGTTAAGTCACTTGTCTGAGGCCAAGCAACTAAATGGTGGAGCTGACATTTAAATCCAGACAATCTGCTCTTAAGCAAGCCACACTGCTTAAGAAAAGCCTTGCTGGGAGATAAAGTGAGTTCCGTAAGTCACAGGAGCAGTCTGAGGACTGTAGGTCACCAGAGTACCGCTGTTCCTGAGTTCTATCTGAAAACCTCATTGTCCTATCCTCTGAGACCACCATTTAAATCAAGCAACTTGGTTTATTTGCCAGGAGTATGTGTGTGTCTCACGGTGGCCCGAAGATGTAGGGAATAAATCTACTTTTGCTCCATTGGCATTTCTCCTCCAAATCATTTCCGTTCTCATAAATTAATTTACATTTAAATTGGCAGCACTGAAAATTCAGAAAATGCTCCCTGATTTAATTTACAAGCTCTGTCACCACTCTGCCCACAGGGTTACTCCTTTTTTTTTTTTTTTTTAAAGAAGGCTCCATGCCCAATGTGGGGCTTGAACTTACGACACTGAGATCAAGAGTCGCATGCTCTACTGACTGAGCCAGCCAGGCGCCCCTATAGATCCTCCTTTATTTGATGAGTGGCCTTTATTTGATTATCAAGACATGAAATGAAAAATCATTCAATATCTCAGGTTTTAGGATCTCCCTGTTTAGGCCAGAGTTTCTCAATTTTGGCTCTACTGACATTTTGGGCCAGAGAATTCTTTGTTTCTAAAGGAATTTTTAAAAAAGATTTATTTATTTAGGGTGCCTGGGTGGCTCAATTGGTTGGGTGTCTACCTTCGGCTCGGGTCATGATCTCAGGATCCTGGGATCAAGCCCCAAGTTGGGCTCCCTGCTTGGTGGGGAGCCTGCTTCTCCCTCTGACTCTGCTGCTCCCCCCTACTCCCTTGTGCTCTCTCTCAAATAAACAAAATCTTTTTTAAAAAAATAGATTTATTTATTTATTTGAGAGAGAGAGAAGGCACACAAGCCAGGGGAGAGGAAGAAAAATCCTCCAGGTGCCTGGGTGGCTCAGTCGTTAAGCGTCTGCCTTCAGCTCAGGTCATGATCCCAGAGTCCTGGGATCTAGCCCCAAATCCGGCTTCCTGCTCAGCAGGAAGCCTGCTTCTCCCTCTCCCGCTCCCCCTGCTTGTGTTCCCTCTCTCGCAGTGTCTCTCTCTGTCAAATAAATAAATAAAATCTTAAAAAAAAAAAGAAAAAAGAAAAATCCTCAAGCAGACTCCCCACTGAATGTGGAGCCCCATACGGGGCTCAATCCCAGGACCCCGAGAAAATGACCTGAGCTGATATCAAGAGTCGGACACTCAACCGACTGAGCTACCCAGGTGCCCCAAAAATTCTTATAATTAGGGGCGCCTGGCTGGCTCAGTCAGTGGAGCATGCAACTCTTGATCTCAGGGTTGTGAGTTCAAGCCCCACAATGGGTGTAGAGATTACTTAAAAATCTTAAAAAAAAAAAAAAAAAAGAATTCTTATAATTAAAAAAAAAAAAAACAGAAACTAGGCAAAAGATTTGCAAAGACATATCTTCAAAGAAGACAAACTGACAATAAGCTCATGAAAAGGTACTCAACATTAGTTATTAGGGAACTGAAAATCAAAACCACACGAGATACCACTTCACACCTATTAGGATGGCTATAATCAAAAAGACAGTAAGAAGTGTTGGCTAGGATGTAAAGAAAGTGAATCCCTCATGCATTGCTGGTAGGAATGTAAAATGGTATAGCCACTTTGGAAACCAGTGTGATAGTTCCTCAAAATGCTAAACAGAGTTACCATATGACCCAGCAATTCCACTCCTAGGTACATACCCAAAAGAACTGAAAATACGTGTCCACGCAGATACGTGTACAGGAGTGTTTAGAGCAACATTATTGCATAACACTACCCAAAAAGTAGAAACAACAAAATGTCCATCAACTGATGAATGGACAGGCAAAATGTGGTATAACTATACGGTGGAATATTATTCAGCCAGAAAAAGGACTAAAGTACTAGTACATGCTACAACATGGACAAACTTTGAAAACGTTACGTTAAGTGAAAGATGCCAGCCACAAAAGACCACATGTTGTATTTCCATTTATATGAAATGTCCAGAATAGGCAAATGCATTCAACACAGAAAGTAGATCAGTGGTTGCTAGGGGCTGGGTGGACAGACGAATGGGGAGTTACTGCTAATGGGGTGATGTAAATATTCTAAACTTAAGATTGTGGTGGTAGTTACACAACTCTTTGAATATACTAAAAGCACCACATTGTACAACTTAAGTAGATGAATTTTATCTCAATAAAGACGCTAAAAACAAACTAACGCTACAAATATTACAAAACCGTAGGCCTTAGAAGCCTAATTCTAACAACGTGTAACTCATAAAGAATGGGATCCTTAAGGGTCAACTATGTCTGCTCCCAAAAAAGGCAGATGAAAAACTGCAGCGGAAGATAGCTGGGTTTCTAGAACTTTTCCAAGACACTCAAAATGTCCTCCAATAATCCTTAGTTGTTGCTTCGAAGCTGGTTACAGATACTGTCATCCAAAAGTAGAGATGGGAAAATAAAAAAGAACAGGAAGCAGGAGATGTCCCCAGTCACAGTTAATGGAGAAGCTGAGCCCATGAATCCAAGTTTCTCTCATCACAGTCACAAACTCTGTTCATCAGAACCATTCCCTAGGTGGATAACTGCATTCACATCACCAGTAGGTTGTAACAAGTATTTACAATAAGATACTAAGTGATAATGGCCTAACAAATATGAAGTGCGACTTTGATGCTAAGTAACCCTGCCCACTAACCTCTCCCACAGCCTCACCTAAGCTGAGTTAAAAGAGTAGTTTTAGGGGTTACCTGGCTGGCTCAGTCAGTAGAGCATGTGACTTTTGATCTTGGGATTCTGAGTTCAAGCCCCAGGTTGAGCACAGGGCTTACTTAAATAAAAAACAGTGATTTTAGGGGCGCCTGGGTGGCTCAGTTGTTAAGCGTCTGCCTTCGGCTCAGGTCATGATCCCAGGGTCCTGGGATGGAGCCCCGCATCGGGCTCCCTGCTCAGCGGGAAGCCTGCTTCTCCCTCTCCCACTCCCCCGCTTGTGTTGCCTCTCTCGCTGTCTCTTTCTCTGTCAAATAAATAAATAAAATCTTTTAAATAAAAAAAAAAGTGATTTTATATTATGATCCATCAAGTATGGGGTGGAGGGGGGGGGAGGAATACCATTTTTCTCAATTTACCAGAGACCCTTTCTTCTAATGATGTCTGTTCACGGCTACTTTTAATTACATGTTTCCCATCTAAATGATTTTTTTTTTTTTTTAGTCTACACCTGTTAAAACTACTCCCTAGTAAATTTTAGCTTAACTGAAGAACTGTCTCCATATTTCCAGACATCATCTTCATATCAAGAATGCCTGGGGGGGCTCCTGGTGGCTTATCAGTTAAGTGTCTACACTCTTGATCTCAGCTCAGGTCTTGATCTAAGGGTCCTGAGTTCAAGCCCCACACTGGGCTCCATGCTGGGCATGGAGCCTACTTGAAAAAAAAAATGCTTATAGGGGTCGGGGTGTGAGTGTCTGTGTGTGTGTGTGTGTGTGTGTGTGTGTGAGAGAGAGAGAGAGAGAGAGAGAGAGAGAGAGAGAGAGAGGGAGAGGGAGAGGGAGAATACCAGGGGGAGGGGAAAGAGGGGAAACGGGAGGTGGGGAAACGGGAGGTAGGGAACAGAGAGAGGGAGGGGAGAAGATGAAGGACAGAGAACTGAAATCTCAAAATGACTACGAATTTGGTACCTGTAATTCCATTTGTTTTTGGGAAAATTCCCAAACTGAATCCTAGAGTCTTAACTACCTATCATGTAGATAATGCTTGAGCCCCACGGGTTTATAATGGCTAAGGTATGGATGCAAAGAGAGAAATAAGCATCACCATCTCCACAGTGAACACACAAGTGCCATCCTGGGCAAAGGGGAGGGTCCCCAAAGTGTGGGTGTGCACCCATAGGGGTTCAGGTTTCACCTTTCAACTTCTACCTTCCCTCCTGGTTATTAGGGGAGCGCACGGACTGAGTCAAATGCTGGTGAGCTGCTGCTACTTCAGGGCAGAACCCAACTGTTGGGGAAAATGCTGATGCTTTTTTAGTACTTTTCAGTGCCTCTGGGATAGAAGGTTGTTTAGAATCAAAGGGCATCATGGTTTTGGAATGAAGCACTGGAAAAGAATGTTCTTTTGCAAAAAACTAACATGGATATAAAATGGACATCTTCAGTGGGTACTTTAAAGGAGTATTTTATTCATTCAATTCTGGAATCAGGTCAGACTCTGATTGAAAAGCTGGTGAACCTCTGGGTATACAGTCAAGTTGAACCTCTTCATTTCAGTTCCTAAAAGTGTGCTATCAACACGAAATTCAATTATTTCCTCAGCCATAAAAGAGATCTAAAGAAAAAAACTTCCAGAAGACAGTTATTAAAAAGGTGAAATGACAAGTTGAAAAATACAAATACTTTTATTCTAGCTACTTATCAATAAAAACCTTTACTTTCCTTCATGGAAAAACTCAAGTTTTCTAAAATTAGCTTTTCAGAAGCATAATGAGGGAGAGAAATACTTAACTGTTGCAAATGAAAGAACGTGACTGAGGAGTTAAATGTTGAAAACGTAATTGATTCTACCTTAACATCTCAAAAATAGGTCAATCCAAGACGTAAACTGAAAGAAAGCATGTTGAAATAACCTATTAGGGAAAGGAAGTCTCTAGTAAATGAAACTTTTTCCACCCTAAACATGTTTATAATACACAGTCCAGTTGCTGTGGTGACCCACAGCCCAACTATTTTTCAGAAACAGCAGCTAAAACCCAAATACTAACGGTCTCCAAATTCAGCGTGCTGCTTAAATAAAACAAAACCAGGGGCCCCTGGGTGGCTCAGTTGGTTGGGTGGCTGCCTTCGCCTCAGGTCATGATCCTGGAGTGCCAGGATCGAGTCCACCTTGGGCTCCCTGCTCAGCGGGGAGTCTGCTTCTCCCTCTGACCCTCCCCCTCTTATGCTCTCTCTCTGTCTCATTCTTTCTCAAATAAATAAATAAAATCTTTAAAAAAAACAAAAATTATGTATCAAGACTAGTTTTGAACTAAAATCACCATCCTTTACAAAAAGTAACCAGGAATCTCTTAACACAGTACAGTACCCTATATTAAGAACATATTAAAAGTTGGGGCGCTTGGGTGGCTCAGTCGTTAAGTGCCTGCCTTCGGGTCAGGTCATGATCCCAGGGTCCTGAGATCGAGCCCTGCATTGGGCCCCCTGCTCGGCAGAGAGCCTGCTTCTCCCTCTCCCACTCCCCCTGCTTGTGTTCCCTCTTTCCCTGTCTCTCTCGGTCAAATAAATAAATAAAATCTTAAAAAAAAAAAAAAACATATTAAAAGTATAATTACATTGCAGTAAAACTTGAAGGCATTTCCCTAAGAATGTAATGGATTTCACTTTCGCAGTTTTAACGTTTAAGTAAAATCAAAGAGAAGGGAGTTCCTGACGGGGAGGTGGGGGAGGGTGGGCGGAATCATACAACATTTCAATGGAAACACCACTAACAGTCCTAAATATTAAAGCACCAAGTTTTCCGCGCAGTGGGGTGGTGGCTGGGAGCCGGCAAAAGGGAAGGGAGGACCTGATCCACTGTTGTGATGAGGAAGAGACTCCAGAGTCTTCATGTGAATGCCCTCAACTTCAAATGCCCTAAACTTCAACAGCCTGGGAAAAAGCCAACTGTGTATTTTTTGACTACTTCCGTCAGTCAACAATACCCCTTATTTCCTGCCAAGGCCAGTTAATTAATATTCCGCCCCCAAAAGATGTTTCCAATTGATCCTCCCAGGAACCAAGAGGCGACCAGCCTCGCGGCAGCTGTACATTAAGCGCAAAGTCAAGGAGGGGGAAGGGGCTCGCGGGACAGAAGTAGAAAAAGAAATGAAACTTGACACCGGATGAACAGCGAGCTTGGGGAGAGGAAGAAACTTCGGTGACCGTGTGTGCCCCAGAGCAGATCAAAGTCCGGGGAAGAGCCGCAACCTCACGCGGCCTCGGTAAGCTCTGAATTACTGTACTTTCATTTTCCAACTTCCTGTCACCACAAAGAGTCAGAATTCGCCCCCCTTCCAAGCCAAAGAGCCACTGCCACCCTGTGCCCCAGGGACCTGAGGGGCGAAGCGGGGGACCGAGCGCTCCGCCGTCCACCTGCGCGCCGCGGGGCGGGGGCCGCGGCCAGGGCAGGGCGGGCCGGGGGCGGGTCCCAGGGGAGCGCGCGCCCGCCCCCGCCCCCGCCCCCGCCGCCACGCTCACTTCCTGTTGTGCCGCCTCCTCCCCCCTTCCCCGGCCCCTGCTCCCCCCCCCCCCCGCTCCCCGCGGCGGGGGGCGGCGGCCGCGAAAGCCCGAAGAGGCGCGGGGTGGACGGGGCGCGCCGCTCACCGAGGCCGCCCGCGGGGTTCCCTCTGGGTCTCCGCCTGGAGCGTGATGCTTCTCTCTGCCCGCCGCCTCCTCACGCTGGGAGCTCGAGGACGGCGCGGCAGCCGCTGCGACCCCCGCGGCGGAGCCGAAGAAGGCGGCGGCGGCCGAGCCGAGCCCGCCGGGTGCCCGCAGCCTCCCGCATCGCCCGCCGCCGCCGCGCCCGCCGCGGCTTCTCGCGCCCCGCCCTCCCCGCCCCCGCACGCGGCGGCGGCGGCGGCGGCCGCGGCGCGGGTCGTGGGGCCGCTACCCGCCGGGCGCGCGCTCGGGGCGTTCCTCGCCGGGGCCCGGCCTGCCAGTCGCTCCGCGGCCGCCGCCACTCTCAAACCCCCCGGCTACGTCGGGGCCCCTCCCAGACGCCGTTGCCGCCACGCGTCACTTCCGGGGGCGGGAATTGGCGGAGCCGCTGTGGGTGTCGGGCGGTGAGCGGCGGCCGCCCCAAGCCCAGGTTTCGGGGGGTCCCGGGGGCAGGCTTGCGCTCAGGGCGGGTGCCCACTGGAGTTCCGCACTCGCCGCTCTCCGCCGGACCACTGAGTGGCTGCCAACGGCTTTTGCTGAAGCGTCCGACCGAGTCCGCAGAACCAAAGCTGCCGTCTGTGTGCGGGGGTCTCCGGACGGCTGGGGACCTCTCCGCATCTCCCGCGTCCGGGAGAGGGGGTGGCGCTCGCCGGGCGGCGGTCCAGGGGACCACCTCTGTTGTTGCTAAGCTGAAGCGTGAGGGCTTCTCTCTGCTAGGCCACTTGCCCTGCATTGTCCCCGGCTGAGTGGACGGAGGAGTTGGTGCTGCCGCAGCTTGCTCATCGAAGTACCGGCTCCCAGGCCATAACGAACACCCCCGATGAATATTAAATCAGCGCTGTGGCTCACTGGCCCGGGGACTGACAAATGGAGTCGGACCTGGAATCCAGTCGTGGCTTTACCCGTCACTATCTTGGAGACCCTAGTCACTTTCTTTACTTCCCGAAACGTTCATCATCTGTGAAACGGAGAGAACCCAGTCTCTTAGAATTGTGATGGTCAAAGCAGATCGGGTGCGCAAGTCACCGAGCAGAGTTTCTAGCACATAGGTTCTCATTAAAGAGAATTCTTAAGGAACCAATCACACTTGGTACTAAAGATTACTTGAGTAAGTTAGCAGCAGAAGAGATGCACAGTCAGTAAGCTGGAGTGCTGAACAAAACCCCGAAGAAATAGATTGCATATTCTATTTAACAAGAAACCAGAAGGCCAGTGTGTGAGTTACCTTTAGGTGGCCGTTACTACCTCTAAGACCTGCAGAGAGTTGCTTAACCTCTCTGAACCTCTGTTCCTTGTGTAGAATGAAGATGATAATGTGCAGCATTGCTGGAAAGATGGAATGAGATAAAGACTAATGTGCTTAGTGCCTTTCCTGGCACACAGTAGACACCCAGTAAATGGTGATGTCATTTATTTTTGCCTCCACCTCACCCGCACAACGGAATTCAAGGTAAAATTAATTGAACTCACCAAGTAAAGTGTGATCCTATTAACCCTGGTAGGCTTTTGGAAGAGAATTAGCACTTCATTTTATTTCCAACCTCCTCTACCCTAAGACAGTAATTGTAACACAGAGGTATTCCTGTAAAAACAACACTACCAAAAGATGTTACCTTTTTAAAAATAATTTTACAAGAGGATGTAAACATATTTTCATTAAGAGGAAATGTGCAATAACTGAAAAACACTAGCACTCTTGGCCTCTGATATAAAATGTTTCCTCGCAACAGTTTCCATTTTACAAAGGGGAGGAAAAAAGAATTATTAAGGTAGGCTGTTTAAGATACACTCTTGGAAACATTTGTTTATAGAAAGATTTCATTTTAAGCCTTAGACCAAGAACAGTTCAGGGCTGTGGAACTCTTCAACAGATTAACCTGCTCTGCCCAAACTAGCAGGGAACCTCTGATTCAGCCTCAGGGTCTGCAGTGGTATCACAATTCCTTTAGACGGAGTTGACAGTCTTGTCGATTGCAATGTATTTTTGGAAAAGAGCCTACTTTGGGAGTTCTTAAATTAGTCATAGCAAGTCTGTTTTTTTTTTTTAAGATTTTATTTATTTATTTGACAGAGACACAATGAGAGAGGGAACACAAGCAGTGGGAGAGGGAGAAGCAGGCCCCCACGCTGAGCAGGGAGCCCGAGATGCGGGGCTTTGATCCCAGGACCCCAGGACCACGACCCGAGCCGAAGGCAGACGCCCAACAACTAAGCCACTCAGGTGCCCCTTGTCTGTCTGTTTTTAAATGGACTTTTTTTTTTTTTTAAACAGTGCATGTTGACAGCAGAGAAACTAGAAGAAAAGTCAGATTTCAGATTGGTGAACTGGGGGAAAAAGTTTATTAATGTGCCTGGTTTTCCCACTCAAGATTCTATAAGTACAGAATCTCTCTCCACGGTTCCTCACACAACAGATGGTTGGTTTTGCAAACTCCGTGGTGGTTATGCTGCTTTTTTGTTATCTTGTTTGGTCACTTTCCCACTGGATAGATTTCCAGATAGATTTCCAGTCCTAGCCTTGCCTACTCAGGGTTATCTCAAATAAAATTTGCAGATTTTATTTAAGTGGTTTCATGTCTGTTTTTCTGCCTGGACTGCCCTCCATTGTGTTTTTCAGCCATTTTAGTTACCCCAGCCCTGCCACCTCTATTCCCCTAATTTAATGACATTTCCTTTCCCAATAACACCTGGTTATGATGATTTCTCAAAGCAATTTCCCCTTCCCTCTCTTCTATTTCGCTGCCTCTTCATTACCCCAAGTTAATGTCCTTTTTTCCTAAAGAAATATTTCATGGACTCTGACTGAGCAAGCATAGAACCATCTGATTGCCCGTCCTGTCTTCCAGGCAATGTCTTGCAGCACATGAAGTAAAGAAGAGATAGCTTTAAGTCAGAGGAAGCATCGGCCGTCCCAGATAGGGATAGATGTGAAGCAAACTGCAGCATGTGTGACGTGAGGGAATAAAACTTGGAGATTTCTGAGTTCTCGCCTTTCAATCTCCCTCAACTCCAAGCTTGATCCTCCTGAGAAAACCCTTATGACTTATCCCTTTTGGGCCTCACTTTCAGTATCTTTAAAAATAAAAGCTATTCATACCTTTCACTTGTAGTCTGTGGTGGATAGAGGCAAAGAAAAAAACAGTTGATCAAAGTAGACTTTGAATTCTTGTTGAAGGACTCTTATTACGTTTGTGGGGCTTGAAATGTTAAAGGAACAGTTACCTTTGAAAATAAAACACAGGCTAGCTGGGTACTGAATCTGACAGTATTTGCTAACCCCAGTACCTATCAAGGCCCTAAAATTCACCAAAGACAACCAGTGGCGTGATGGTTAGAAATATCTTTACACCAAGACTATTATTCTGGGCAAAGAAGTTTCATCCCCAACAATAAGACCTATAATCAGAGGGTATTCAAGGTCCAGAGAAAACCCATGAAAAAGCCTTTGAACAAGGTATTTGTGGCCTCTAGACTATGAGGAAAGTTCATGGAAACATCTTTCAGCCCTAGCTGTAATCTTCACAAAACACCCTGTTTTCCCAGAGAGGACATGACAAGACATGACTTTATTGCAGTTACCTGCCTGGGGCATACTACGGATCTAACACATTTCATGACCTGTCCCAAACACACCTCAGAAATAGCTTCATATGCTTTTCTTCACTGGAATCTACACTGAGTCTACTTCTTTCCTCCTCCACTGATATATTTTTTAAAGATTTTTTTTAAATTATTTATTTAGAGAGGGAGGGAGAGGGGTAGAGGGAGAGGGAGAGAGAGAATCTTCAAGCAGACTCCACACCTAGCACAGAACCCAACGTGGTTCTCAATCTTGCAACCCTGAGATCATGACCTGAGCCAAAATCAAGAGTCAGATCTTAACTGACTGAACCATCCAGGCGCCCTCCACTAATATTTTTTAACTTAAAACAATTTTATTGGTCTTTGATACACGTACTTTTTCTGGGTTGTGAAAATTGCTGCGGAATATGTATTGGAGAAAGAGGACAGAACTGATCACTTCTTTCCTAAGTGCCCTTTGGAAAAGATGTAACTTGATTGAAAATCTACCTTGTGGATAACATGTAAGATTCTGGGTGGATTCTGGGGGGCTTGACATATCCTACATTATAGGATATGTATTTCTCTGAATTTTAAGCCAGAAGTTTTGTTTCCTCTCTTGTAAATTTTATGATAACTGGCTGGAATTTTTTTTTCACTCAAAATTAACTCAGGAACAACAAAAAAAGTTAATTCAGGAACCACCACCAAAAGGCTTTGTTCTTTTATTTTTTATTTTTATTTTTATTTTTTTTATTTATTTTTTTTTTTTTAAAGATTTTATTTATTTATTTGAGAGAGAGAGAGAGAAACAGCATGAGAGGGGAGAGGGTCAGAGGGAGAAGCAGGCTCCCCGCTGAGCCAGGAGCCCAATGTGGGACTCGATCCCAGGACTCCGGGACCATGACCTGAGCCGAAGGCAGTCGCTTAACCAACTGAGCCACCCAGGCGCCCGTTATTTTTATTTTTTTAGGACTTTTCAGTCGTGGACCAACGACACTGACACCCTCAGAGACCATCACTCCTCTCCACGACTTCCATCAATTTTACAGTTCTCTCGCATTATCTCTTAGGATCCTATTGACATAGACAAAAAATTCAGCTAAGGATCCAGAGATGTTGGGGAAGGAGGAGTCAGGCTGACAAATGTAGGGGTAAGTGCAGCTCTCCGAGCCTTGCAGTGTTGTGGTAAGGAGGGAAAGGAGGGAAATTACCACCTCCCACTGCATTCAGGAACATTTCCTGAAAGAGGCGGAGTTTGGAAGACTTGGTGCTAATTCAAAAATGTGTAAAGCCAGCTTTTTTCTGCCTTTATTTATCCAGGTGCGAAACAAAATTAGTTTGGCCACGCTAAAGCACGCGGAGCTGGTGAGTTTCATACCCAGTTCAGAAGTGTGACACAGCCACCAGCTTCCCTCCTTCAGACTCTCAAGGGAAGGAAATTTAAATTCTGTCTAGGCTCACCCCGTAAAATGGGGAAATTGTTGGGTCGACAGGGCTTTTCCCCCCACCTCTTTCTTGCAGCTTCTCCCCGCTGCTCCAAAAATGCCCCCGTGATGCCTGTAACTGATTGAGTATGTCCCAAAATCAGCTCCCAGTGGGAGCGCCCTGAAGTGGAGGGAGAAGAGGGGGTTCTCCCAGGATGGACGAGAATCCAACGGCAAGGTTTCACGGCAAAGAGAACTCTGGTTAGACTTTGCTTGGAACTGTCTCCCTCCCCACTGTGTGTACACTTGATCTTTGTTTTCTTGTTTTCTCCCTACCCCCCCCCCAGCCCTCCCCTTCAGCCTTATTTTTCTTTCTCTACTTTTCCTTTCCCTTTTTACCTCTATGCCTTAACCCTGTCAGTGGCCCCCTTGAGAATTTACTAACAGTGATAGTGGTCCTCAGGCCTGAGAAAATTTCAGAGCAAAAAATATATTTTGGGGAGCGCCTGGCTGGCTCAGTCGGTAGAGCATGTGACTCTTGATCTCATTGGGGGTAGAGTTTCTTTCTTTCTTTCTTTCTTTTTTTTTTAAGATTTTATTTATTTGACAGAGAGAGACACAGCGAGAGAGGGAACACAAGCAGGGGGAGTGGGAGAGGGAGAAGCAGGCTTCCCGCGGAGCAGGGAGCCCGATGTGGGGCTCGATCCCAGGACCCTGGGATCATGACCTGAGCCGAAGGCAGACGCTTAAGGACTGAGCCACCCAGGCGCCCCGGGGGTAGAGTTTATTTCAAAAAAAAAAAAAAAAGAATTAAGCAATGCTTTATAAAATATATATGTAATGTTTAAGCATTAACCATGTGCTGAGCACTACACTGGATACTTAAGGAGATGCGGAGATGACTAAGACCAGTCTCTTCTCTGTAGAAGTTTTCTAAAAGACCAGGGGCTAAAACCCACTCTGATATGGGGGGAGGGAGGGAGTGTTAGTTAAATAGAGGCGAGGACTGTGCTGGGGGAAAGGGGGAAGGAGGAAGGGGAGAGGGTCCTCCCACTCTCAGCCCAGCACCACAGGAGCGGGCCAGGCCTTGGAAGAAGCAGGAGGGGATTTGTAGGGAAACATTCTGTTTGGGATGCTCCTCCTGTTCCCCTCCCCCATGCCATCTGCCACCGCTGACTTTGGGGCCGACTTGACTTATGTCTCAGCTCAGATATCACCAGCCCAGCACCACCCTACTTGTGGGGCTCACCATGCTCACCTTCTCTGTCTGTTCCACCGTTCAGACTGAGTCCTTGAGAGGACAGCCTAGGTCTCAGTCACCCTCACAGCCCAATGTCCAAGGCCGTTCCTTCACCAGGAGCTGCTCAGTAAGTGCTCGTGGAGCGACTAGATCAGGGAGGCTAAGGGGGGGCACCCAGCGCAGCTCAGAGGCGAGGATGGGAGGTTGGAGGTGCGGGGTGCCCAAAGCTTGGGCCGCCCCTGACCTCCTCCCGCTCCATCCCCTCTTGCCTCCCTCGGGTCCTTAGACTCTCATCTCTCCATCCTGCCAGTCAACATATTTGGTCTCACCCATCCTAAGAAAACTTTCCCCCTCAACCGTCATCAGCCTATCCTTCCCTTCAGTATCAAACTTCAAAAAATAATGGTTTCTATTTGCTGCCTGCGCTTTCTCAGCTTCCACTCACTCTCCAATCTCCTGAATGTGTCTGCTGTCCCCACCAGCGGCCCTTCCAGGCGTTGTCCACCCACCGGCCCGTAGTCCTCCTCAAGCCCAGCTTAGACCTCCCATTTTAGGTAAACATCCCTGGCCTCCAAAGCAGGCTTAGATGTCCCTTCCCTGTACTTTCTCCAAAACGCTGGCCCTTCTTGGCTTCCGTGAGTCTCCCTCTATCTCTCTGACCAGTTTTTGTCTCTTTTGGGGTTCTGTTCCACCAGCTCTGAAGAATGGGTTCTAGCCTTGCCTCAGGCTTCTCTCTCTGGATTATGGTCCCTCAGTGCACTCCCCATGCACTCCCCAAGGCTTTGTTCATGACCCAAATGTTAAAGACCCCAAACCTTTATTTCTGACCCTAAATTCTCCCCTGACCTCTGGATCCCTGTCTCCAATTTCCTACAGGATTTCTCCTCCTGGATGTCCTCATGGGTTCCCCTCCACCTCAGAATATACGACTTGAGCTCATTACCTATACCTGCCACCTGAACCCAATCCTCCTTCCCGCTTCCAGGTGAAAGCATCACATCTGTCATCCCTAACAATTCCTGGGCTCCAGCCTCATAAGCTATGACCCCTCAGACACATCCAGCACTGCCGGGACTCCAGCCTTTTGTTCATGTCACTCTCTCAGCCTGGGACGTCCCCTCCATTCCATGGAATTTCTTGAAAGCAAACACATGTCGGTCATCTTTACGCACCCTGTGTCTCCTAGCCTTGTGCCTTGCACAGAACAGGGACCTCCTGAGTACTGAACGAAGGCCTCCCAGTTCTCAAATGTCACTTCCATGCTCCTTCTCCTGACCACTGCCCACCTTCCATCCTGGTGAGATGTGACCGTCCCTTCCAGGTCCGTTCACTCAACAAATATTTCACGAGTTCCTGCTATGGTCCAGGCACTGTGCTGAGAGGGAGGGATACGAGAAACTTCAGTCTAGGTTAATAGACTGTCAAGGAAGCAGTTATAACACTGAGAGAGGTGCTGTGATGGGGGTCCTCTGTCACACACCTTTCCTATAGAGAAATCAATATGAAAAGCCAAACCATGACCATCATGCTAATTGCGGAGCGTGGTGCTGGACAGAGTGGGGAGGGGCCTTGGATGAATCAAATGTTCCTTGATATCTCAGTCCATTCAGGCTGCTATAACAATGTACCACAGACTGTGTGTAAACCACAGAAATTTATTTCTCACCATTCTGAAGGTTGGGAAGCCCAAGGGCAAGGCACCGGGATGGTTGAATTCTGGTGAGAGCCTCCTTCTTGATTCATAGCTGACAGCCCTCTCTCTGTGTCCTCACATGGTGGAAGGGGTGAGGAAACTCTGTGGGGTCGCTTTTACGAGGGCACTAATCCCATTCTGGAAGGTTCCAGCCTCATGACCTAAGCACCTTCCAAGGGCCCCACTTCCTAATACTGTCATCTTTAGGGATTAAGATTTCAACATATGTATTGGGGAGGGAAGGGTGCCAACATCTGGACCATAGCATGTGATAACTAGATGTGGCTGCTCTATAGCCCTGCACCTGCCACAGGCCACAGTCCCTTTCCCTGAGCAACATCGGGCCAGTCACTCCCAACACCTTCTTCAGCTGGTCCCCTTTTTCTGACCATCTGGGTGGCTCAGTTGTTGAGCGTCTGCCTTCGGCTCGGGTCATGATCCCCAGAGTCCTGGGATCGAGCCCCCAATCGGGCTCCCTGCTCGGCGGGAAGCCTGCTTCTCCCTCTCCCACTCCCCCTGCTTGTGTTCCCTCTCTCGCTGTCCCTCTCTCTCTCTGTCAAAATAAATAAAATCTTAAAAAAAAAAAAAAAAAAGATGCAAGCGCTCCTGCTAGAAAACCGTATTTTCAGAAGTTTTCTGTGAGCTCACTGAAATTAAGGATGGGGCCAGCTCCGTGCGTCCGCGCCCCCACATGTGTGCAGTCTCAGCTCTGTCTTTTCACTCTGTACCCCTGCCCTCCTCCTTCAACAACCGTTCTTCAGAAAACATTTCAAGTCACTTATATTCTCTTACGAATTCATGTCAGTCCCTTATTTTCCCAGGGACATTTGCCTCTTATGTCTTATTTCTTTTTTTTTTTTTTTTAAAGATTTTATTTATTTATTTGAGACAGAGAGAATGAGAGAGAGAGAGAGCACATGAGATGGGGGAGGGTCAGAGGGAGAAGCAGACTCCCTGCCGAGCAGGGAGCCTGATGCGGGACTCGATCCAGGGACTCCAGGATCATGACCTGAGCCGAAGGCAGTCACTCAACCAACTGAGCCACCCAGGCGCCCCTCTTATGTCTTATTTCTAATTATGGTCTCCAGTTAAGGGGATTCCAAGCATCGGCTAAGAAGCAAACGTGGTTGGTAAAATGTGCAGCGGGAAGAACCTTCCTTCTGGGACTTCTGTGCTGTCACCTATAAACCGAGTGGGGGGTGTTTGATTTCCGGCTCTGGAATCTCTGAGATGTTGATTTGTCGGGTGTTAGTAAAAGCTCGTTGTATTAGTCATGTTTCTCCAGAGAAACAACCAATAGAAAGCACCTAGAGGGAAAGGCTTGTTACAAGGAATTGGCTCCCACAACTGTGGAGACTGACAACTCCCAAGATGCGCAGGTGGAGTTGGTGAGTTGGAGACCTGAGGAAGCCAGCAGGTAGTTCCAGTCCAAGTCTGAGGGCCTGAGGAGCAGGAACACCGAGGTGTAGCTCCAGTCTGAAGGCCAGCAGGCTCACGGCCTAGGGAAAGCCGATGTTTTAGTTTGGGTCCAAAGGCAGGAAAACGTTGACGTCCCAATTTGAAGGCAGTCAGGAAGAAGGAATTCTGTCTTGCTCAGAGGAAGGTCAGTTTTTATGTTCTGTTCAGGCCTTCAACTGATTGGACAGGGCCCACCCACATCTGCTGTCCTCGGTCTTCAAATTTAAATGCTAATCTCATCCAAAAACACCCTCACAAACACAACCAGAATAATGTTTGACCAAGCATCTGGGCATCCCAGGACCCCATCAAACTGACACATAAAATTAATTGTGGAAGTAAATGATGGATCAGGTTTGAGGTTTGAGAGGCTGGGGTGGCTGTGAAGGGCATAAAGAGGTAGACAGAGCCCCCACCCCTGTGAAGGAGCTTCCCTGCCATGTGCGGGTGAGTCACCTGAGGCTGCCACCCCTCAAGGGTGGGGCGGTGAGTTCAGCGCGCTGGGGAGGACTCAGGCTGTGAGCAGGCCCGCAGGGCAGCAAGCGGGCGGAGAAAGGGAGATGGGTGTGGTTACTAGATCAGTCCCACAGACAGGCCACCGGACAGTGAAAGTGAGGTTACCAAGGAGGCAATCAGCGTGAGGCACATTTAGGATGCAGAATCAATGAGACTCAGTGGTTTTCTTTATGACTAATGCGTGAAGACCAAGAAAATGTATGTACGATTGATTGAAATGCTCATGTATTTCAAGTGTTCATTAGGTGAAAACCACGTTGAACTTGTTTCGTAGAAGGAAATAATCTTTGTCCTGGTGGTGCTTTCTCCTCCTCTCCTTTACGCTCCTACGTATGGTTGGTACTGGTCAGATTGCCTGCACTGTTAGGAGTAACTTTCACCAAACCTGTCTTGTTTTCCCACGGGGAAATCTGAGCACTCGAGAGCAAGCACCACACTTCATACACCTTCAGAACCCCCCCTTCGCTGTACGCACCGTGGTGCCTTCTGCCTCCCGGTCTGTCTGTAAACAGGAATGGTTGATTAGTTGGTGCATATCAGAAGGTGGGGAAAGACGGATCAAAAATCCTTCACCTTAAAAAAAAATAATAATAACCTTTTTATTTTGGAATACCATTAGATTTACAGCAAAGCTTCGGGGATAACGCAGAGGCTTCTTGTAGACTCTGCACCTGCACCTTTTGTAATCAGTGTTAGAGCAAACACAGCCCTGAATCCGTGTGCCCTTGGACGCGTCACATCCTCCCAGTTGGCCTCAGTCCTGTCACTGGTCAAAGAGGGGTAACAGTGTCTGCCCCCCCCACGCTGTCCCCATGTCACTGGAATAAAGTCACTGGGATGAGGCCAGCCTGTGGGGTGGTCTGTGGGTCCGGCCTGCTGCCCCCGGAGCCCGCCGCCTCCCCCGGGACCTTGGGCTCCTGGCAGCCGGCGGGCAGGGCCCAGTGCGCCTCCTCGCCTCCCCATCTGAGCTGCCACCCTGTCTTTCGTCAGCACAGCCCCAGGGCTAACGTAGGCTCCAGCATATGGGAAGGTGGACAAATACTATTTGATGAAAAGGAGGAGAGAACATTACCTGGGGACCATAAAGTGCTCAAAAGTTTCTGGGGCAGTGGGGGCACTGGGCACAGAATGATGGAGAGGTCAAATGCCGGTAAGGGGCAGACCGGGGTCAGGCGACCCTGTCACCAGGGCATGCCTCCTAATGTGTGCAGACATCCAGCGACAGTGCTGGGTGTCAGAAAGTCCCTGCCTCAAACGGGCCTCCAGCCAGTGCTGACGAGACGGCCAGGTTGCTGTAATCAAATCGGACCCTGGAAACCAAGGGTTTTTTCCCCAAACGCACAAGAAATAAGCCGAGACCCCAGCTGCCCACTGGCTGTTCCCCACTCCACTCCTCCTGCTCCCCCATCCCACTATACCTGGCCCTGCAACCACAGGCACCCCAGGCTGGAAAGAAGACCCGCGAAGGTACAAAGGACGGGGCACCCCTGACCCAACCCCACCCCCGTCCCCCTTTCTCCGATTCCTAGGCTCAAACCACAAGCTAGGACCCGGGCTCCATCTCTCTCTGGGAGATGGGCAGGGTCCAGCCTGATGGGGCCAGAACAGGGTGTGGAGTAGTCCGACCCTTCCTCTCTCGACCACAGAAGAGATCTTATTTTCCCCTCCTCTAGACTCTCTGGTTTCTGCTCTGCATTTTCCACTCATATCCTGCCTCATACATATTGGTACATTTGATTCACAGATGCTTGTTCTTCTCACCGAAATTCAGGGGTCTTCTTTTTTTTCTTTTTTTAAGATTATTTATTTATTTATTTATTTGACAGGGAGAGCACAAGCAGGGGGAGCGGCAGGCAGAGGGAGAGGGGGGAAGCAGGCTCCCCACTGAGTAGGGAGCCCGCCGCGGGGCTCGATCCCTGGATCCTGGGACCGACCGAGCCACCCAGGCGCCCCTCAATGGTCTTTAAGGGCACAAGGTAGAATGCGCTTGTCTGAGACCCCACATGGAGAGGACTCCCTAGCGTGTTCCTTCGTTGTGAGGTCTTTGAGGCTACTGGCAGCCTCCTCCTCCTCTCCAGAGTCCCCTTTCTTCCTGCTTCTCTCCTCCCCTGTCCTTAGCAAATTGGTGTTTCCATGAGGAATGTAGTTGAAAACCTGAGGAACTACCAACACAAGGCCCCAGTGCCCGTGAGCTAGTGTAGCTGGTCCCAGACATCAAAAGTCTGTGCTAGAAAAGCCCGGGTGAGCCCCGGCTTCCTGTTCCCCGAACGTTCCCAGTCTCCTCTGGCGTACTCCGAAACGGTTTGTACCAGCGAGGGGGAGGGCTACCGGCCCAGTGGGCCAGGTTCAATGTTCTGGCGGCAGACAGGCTGACATTGATGGTTGACTGGTGGTTCTTATTTGCTTTTTCCCACATCCCGCACACACAACCAGACACTAAAAGCCTCTGGGCCAGGCCTGTTCCAGTGTGAGAGAAATTAGAGAAGTAAACTGTGTGTGTGTGTGTTTACAGTCTTGAAATTGAATTGGAAGTATCAGTATAAACTCGCAATGTGTTTACGTTTTAAAAAAATTTCCCAGCTTTATCCACTGGAAAGGCCTAAATCCAGTGACATACCCAGTAATGGGCACCCCTGATGCAGATCTTATGATCTCTAAAAACCTTACCCCACAAAAAGCAATCAGAGACCCTTAGAAGAAATAGCTCCTCCCGAGTCTGTAGCAGGAAATACACAAGATGAGCCTGGACATCTAGTCATGCCCGAAAGCAAAGAAGCTCTCAAGGACCAAATAAGATGGTGTCAAAAGGACTCAGAAATCAACTTAGGGGCGCCTGGGTGGCTCAGTTGTTAAGAGTCTGCCTTCGGCTCAGGTCATGGTCCCAGGGTCCTGGGATCGGGGCGGGCTCCCTGCTCAGCGGAGAGCCTGCTTCTCCCTCTCCCTCTGCCTGCTGCTTACCCTGCTTATGCTCTCTCTCTCTCTCTCTCTCTGTGTCAAATAAATAAATAAAAAAAAAATCTTTAAAAAAAAAGAAATCAACTTGAAGAGGCTCCCACTGGCCGACAGTAGGAGTGATACAGGCATGAACAACATCTGCAAAGGACCAAAGCACATCAAATATGTCTAAATCCATTAACACATAATGACACTAAGGGAACAGACCTCTCCGGCATCATCAGGGCAGTTAGGGAATCCATTCGTTATTTTGAAAACTGGTAAATACAAGGAAAGAGTCAAGCACTTTTTGAAGAAATATAATTTTCCACTGCCTATGAGATAATGGGTATAAGTAAAGATATCAGTGACTACTAACATCAAAAAAGAAAGACAAGCAGACATTACGTGCTCCCCTCTAAGGAAGTACACACATCTATTAGGTATTCTTACAAAAACAAACAAATCAAATCTGATCTGGTCTCTGACTTTAATTACCAATTTACAGAAAATACAGGGGCAGTAACATGTGACATGTCACTCTGGGAATGTAATCCACAAAATGTAGATGATCTATAAGAAAACAACCCAGTTTCTTTAACAAATGACAAGGAAAAAAAATGAAAACTGCGGAGGTACCTGCGGATTACGAGAGATCTAGGAGACACATCAACCAACTGGAACATCTGGAACTTATTTAGGTTCCAATTTGAGCAAAAACTATACAAAATTATGGGACAGGGAAATGTGAACACTAGATTTTTGATTACACTAAGAAATTATTATTAAAAAACATTCTGAGGGGGCCTGGGTGGCTCAGTTGGTTAAGCGACTGCCTTTGGCTCAGGTCATGATCCTGGAGTCCCGGGATCGAGTCCCGCATTGGGCTCCCTGCTCAATGGGGAGTCTGCTTCACCCTCTGACCGTCTCCCCTCTTATGCTCTTTTTCACTCTCTCTCTAAAATAAATAAATAAAATCTTAAAAAAAAAAAAGAAAAACATTCTGAAGTACTTAAGAATGAAGTATGAATGAATGGAATGAAATCTGCTTCAAAATTTTGTAGAAGGAGTATAGAGAGCTATTGTTAAATGAGTTAAATATTTAAAGGCCTGTGTCCTTATGATGGGACAATCAAATCTGAATCTAATCAAGCCTCTGGATCTTGTCACCAGCTCAAAGGGAAAAAAGGAGAGAAAGAGGAACATCTTCAATAATACTGAGGATACAGTAACCCGATATAGAATATGGGCAATTCTGGAGGAAAACATGACTCTTTCTTCACAAATGCATGGCAAAAAATAAATAAATAAAAAGAGGGAAATTGTTACAGTTGAAAAGAAACCAGAGACATGGCCGCTAGACGTGATTTATCTTGGTTGGATCTTGATTTGAACAAACCAACTGTGAAACGCCATTTTTTGAGCAATTGGAGAAAATTATATGTGGATTGGGTAATCAGTGATAATAAGGAATTGCTGTTTGTTGGATATGTTCATGGTATTGTGATTAAGTTGCTAAAAAGTCCTACTTCTTAAAACACACACTGAAGTATTTACAGGTGAAATGAAATTGTGTCTGCCATATGCTTTAACAATTTAACAGTGGGGAGGGAGAGTAGATAAAATTAAAATGGCAGAATGTTAGTAATTGTTAAAATTGGGTTCATTGTACCAGGCTCATTATTCATCTATGTTTGAAATTTTCCATAATAAAAAGTTAAATATAGAACATTTTAAAGATTTTATTTATTTATTTGAGAGAGCACGAGCTGGGGGGGGTCGGGGGGGGAGGAAGAGAGGGACAAGCAGACCCCCCGCTGAACTCCAGGACCCTGAGATCATGACCTGAGCCGAAGTCAGACGCCCAACTGACTGAGCCACCCAGGCACCCCCCACCTTTTTAAAGACTGTATTTATTTAGAATAAAATATAGAACATTTTAAAAATAAAGCTAGTCCTTTTTTAAAAAAATTTTTTTAATTTATTTAAGTAATCTCTGCACCCAGTGTGGAGCGGAAACTCCCGACCCCAAGATCCGGAGTCACATGCTCTAACCACTGAGCCAGGCAGGTGCCCCAAATAAAAAGCTAGTCCTGCACATGGTGTTAACTGTACGGACCACAAGAATCCGGAACGGGAAGGCCAGCCAAGTTTGGAAGGGTGAGAGAGGTGGCATGGCAGGGAACACTCTGAATCTGACCTAAGCCTGGCAGGAAGGGTGAAGGAGACAGGAACCAAGGCTCAGTGATGTTGAAATCCTAGCCTACACGTGCCAGGTTCCTTCCTACTTCCTATTGCTGTAGTTGATAGAGGGTGCTTGTTCCAGCTTTTTGGCCACATTGTGAGCCCTTTGAGAAGGAAAATGTCCCCACTCTCCTGCACTCCGTGTTTTTCCTGCCCCCCACCCCCAAATTCCCAAACTCTCTAACCCAAGGGGTAGCACATCCAAGCCCAATCGCCAAACATTGGACGAGTACTGGTCTATGGCTCCATCTGCTGGTGACACTGGGAACTGAAACTGCCCAAACAGGGTCCCTATTGAGAAGGAAGCTGAGGGTAATTTGAGAGAGATCTGAGCCTTCCCCATCAGGAAAGATAAACACAAGCCAATGAAACATATAAGAAGCCTTTAATTTCATCACCATAAACATTATACTCTGATTGCTCACATACAGTATAAAATATTTACTCCACTAAATAAATAAGACATAACATTATTGCAAACGGCACTTAAACCCCCCAGAGATAAGACTTCCTTAGCCCAGGCAGGGGGTACTCCTGAGTTTCTGTGCGGGATTCCCCAAGCACAGGTATGCCCTGGGGGCGGAGACGGATAAAAGCTCAAGGAGCCACATTCCGTGCTTCTTTCTGGTCCTGCAACAGCCCCAGAGAGAGGGCTGTGGAGCCAGGTGGGGAAAGGTGGGGGGTGGGCAGCTCCTTCATCAGCCCAGCCCTTAGAGAGAGCAGAGGGGAGTGGGGGTGGGGGGCAGGCTGGGCGAAGAGAGAAGGGGAGGCTAGGGAGGCTGCTGAGACCTGGAGCCCCACCCTCCACTTACCCCCAGCTCCCCCCCGCCTTGGGTAACAGGATTTGGGATATCAGCTGGGTAAGCAGAGCTTCCAAGCTCCTCGGTTAGGCAGTTTTGAGACCAGACCAATCACCCAAGGGAAGACGATTCTGGCACTGCTCAGCCCAATAAACCAGCCATCTCCCGGGGCCCACCGGGGATCTCACCTCTTAGACACCGAGATGGCAGAGCTGGGAATTGATACCCCTCTACTTAGTTAAATAAATAAGTTAAATATTTAAAGGCCTGTGTCCCTATGATGGCAACACAGTGGCCAACAAGCCATGTCCTGATAAAACGTAGTTGTGGGGGATGGGAGAAAGGCAGTGCTATGCGGCCAGGCGGCTTCCTCTCTCCCCACCGGACTCTTACCCACAAATAACTTTCATATTCTCAAATCCTGCGGAGTTTCACACTAGAAACTTCCATGCAAGAGCAACATGGAGGGAATCTATAGGATAAGGGGGCTTGGAGGTGAGACACCAGATGGTTGAGGTTGCTCAGCTCTCCAAATCCCTTCTCTGGCTAAGTCTTGACCAGGACACTAGCTGTTAACCCTGCCTGGGTAATCTCCCTGCAGAGTCCTGCATTCCAGTGCATGGAGCTAATGAAATGCCCTACCCTTCTGGCCTCCCTGTAGAAGTCCAGACTGAAGCCTGTCTGGACCAACAGTCAGCCAGCCCTGAAGACTGGAGAGAGAGAGAGAAGCCCCAGGCCCCGACCTGCGCAGCTCTGCACCTCACCACCACGGGGTGGCAGCAGAGAGCCACACCACTTTGGCAGCAACAGAAACTGGAAGGCTAGGAGGCCCCTGACCCGGAGAGGGGGTGGGGGAGGGCCTGCGACCCTCCCTCGGTGGGCCAGAAGGACTCTACACCGAGTATTTGGCCAAGTCGCTCTTATCAAATACCACCTGTGTAGCAAAATAAATGGCCACCAAACCAAGGCCCGCGGCCGACACCATGTAGGCAGTGACAGACTGGCTGAGCTGAACAATGGAGCCCATAAACAGGGACGGGGCCACCTGGGACAGCAGGAAGGCACTGTCCAGGATGGCGAGGTCCAGGCAGATGCCCCGGCCCGGAACGACCCTGGCCTCAGGCGGCTCGCCCACCACCACACGCATGGAGCTGTCGCAGGTGGAGGCCCCACACAGCACAGGTGGAGAAGGGAGGAGGCTGCTACCTCCAGCACCCATGTGTCCGTTGGGGAAGGGGGATCCGGTCTTGGGGCCCGGTGGAAAGCTGGGCGTCAGGCTGTCCGCGCCGGCACTACTCCCGGCATCTCCTCGGTATTTGGGCAGGAAAACCTGGGGGGGGGGACAAGGATAGGTAGGAATCCAAGCATAGGACCCCCCAGCTCTGAGAACAGCCCCTGGCATTCATGCCGGGGGCTGGAAGAAACCAGGCAACGGGCCTTCATGACAACTGTGCAGCAGGTCAGAAAACCAAGCAGACCCTCCTTGGTCTGGGTCTAGTTAGGACGCCCCGCAGGGGCAGGGAATGGGGAGGGGACAGATCTGAATTCAGAAGTCTAGGTCTCCTCTAGCCTCTCCTGGAAGCAGTAACTGGCAGACAAACTCCGACTGCAGGTCAGGAAGAGAACAGAACCCCAAGGTAAAGGAAGAAGACAGAATGAAGACAGGTGAGAAGAGAGATGTGTAAGAACAGAGGAACAAAATCCAAAGGTGGGGCCCCTGATGGCCCAAACCCCCACACAGGCTCTCTTAACCCTCCTACTTCCTGCCCCCCACCACCACCACTTCGCCCTGGGAGAGCCGCCTCAACCTCGCAGAGAGAGGCTCTGCTCCCACTGAGGTCCCAGGCCCCTACTGTGAGGTCCATGGCCCCAGAATGAGGGCAGGGAAGGCCCACAGGACTCAGCCTGGAGGAAGAGAGGAACAAGAAAAATCTTCCAGACTCCTTTAACCTAGCTGTGCTAATGTTGAAGCCCTTCTTGCTTCCTACTCACTATATGCCTTAGATCAGGGTAGCCTGCCCCTGCCCAGAAGCCCCTATTTCAGGATAGGGCCAGAATTCATCCCCCCATCCCTGTGCCTGCTAGTGCCCCACGTGGAAGGGCTCTCGAGTTGGCTGCGCTAGAACTGGGACCCGTGGCGGAGGTCAGAAGGGAAGCCTACAGCTCTTGGTGCGGCCAGAAGGAGGCAAGGCAAGTACACACCGTGTACGGGGCCAAGTGTGCCACCAGTGGGCCTCCCAGGCCCTGTCCTCCCTGCCTGCCACCCCCTCAAGAGGCCCCTAGGGCTAGATCCGCCCGGCCATGCTCCCCGGAGCGAGTGGGTACGCCCACGCCTGGCCTCTGGACACCAGCCCCCAAGCCCCCAGCCGGGGCAGCACCAGAATGGAGGCTGATGAAGGTTATCAGTGTGCTGACAGGGGCCTCGGGGACCAGGCTACCCCAACCAAAACCCTGGCCCCTCCCTCCACACCCCCCACCCCTGCAGCTACCTATTCAATTACCCACCTCTTAGCTAGCTATTTCTCTGCTACATCACTCATGCCCTCCAAGGGGCAGCCACATCCTCCCTATTGTCTGCAAGCTCTCTGAGGGCAGGCCTGCGTCTCCTCCCTCAGGACACCCCAACCTCTTACCCTCCGGGCAGAGCTCTGCACCCAGGGCTGTAGCTCACTGAGGCCAGTGAAGGGCACAAAGGTGACTACACAGCTTTGGTCAGGAGGCTGCCCACAGAACGGGGCCCCCGCAGGGGCTGGCTGGCGTGGCGCCAAGCAGGAAGGAGGCCCCCAACTTACAGTGGCCAGGCG
The DNA here is from genome assembly GCF_964656455.1 of Halichoerus grypus. Taxonomy (NCBI): domain Eukaryota; kingdom Metazoa; phylum Chordata; class Mammalia; order Carnivora; family Phocidae; genus Halichoerus; species Halichoerus grypus. Next base: position 131,135,693 of record NC_135718.1, read on the forward strand.
AGCGGTGTCAGGCGCGGCAGGCTCAGAGATCGCCGTGGGGGCGGGGGAAGGGGACGGAGGCAAAGGTGTGAGGCAGGAAAAGAAAAGAGAGAATTAGGCAGAAAAAGAAGATAAACCAGAAGAGAAGGGGTAGTGAGGAGCCTTCCCCATCTTGGAGAACAAAGCAGCACAGGGGTCGGTCACAATGCCCCTCCCTGAATAAAGAGAGCCGTGGCCAACAGCAGACCACCCCCACTCACCGGCTGCTGAAGCCAGGTGCCCCAGAGGTCATCGGACCCAGCCCCACCCCCCAGCCCCTCCCCACGCCCCGCCTCTGCCTAGAACCACCCAGCCCAGACTGAGGGCTTCCGCTAGCCTGATTCTTCAGGATTCCCAAAGAAGGATTTAGCATTTCCTGCAATCATCCACTCAAGTGCTTTATAGTCCTGACACCAGGAAGTCATTCCCAGAATCTAATCTACACCCTCCTTCCGCAGCCCACGTCTCTGGCCCTGGGCTACATGGGCTTCCTCTCGCATCAAAGAATGACTTCTCCCGCACGTCTCTGGCCCGACAACCGATCCGTTCGGGGCTCCTCCGTCTCCCCTCCACCCCCGCTCCACCCAGCGGCCAGCGTGAGTACCTGCTTCTCGCGGTGGTAGAGGGAGGCTAGCGTGTAGGGCAGGATCTGCAGGGCCGAGAAGGTGAAGCCGGTGAGGGCGGCCGACGCAGTCACCACGGCCACGCTGCGCGACAGGCACATGGTGCCGGCAGCAACAGGGAAGGCCACCACGCTGGCCAGATAGACGGCCCGGGTGCCGAATCGCAGCACCAGCCGGTCCATGACCAGAGAGAAGAGCAGGGAGATGGCGCACTGCAGGAACAGCCCCAGGCTGCCCATCCGGACCCCTGCGGGGTGGGGTAGAAGAGGAAGTCAGCCCCGGAGCAGGAAGAGGCCCGACACAACCCGGAGAGGGCTCAGAACTGGGGGCACCTGCCGTCCAAGCCTCGCTGTGTGGACCAGAGCTGCTCCCCCGCATCATCCCCACCCGGCTGCAGCAGCCCGAGCCGAGGCTGTTCCACTGCCCTTAGACGATGTGGCCAAAGCCTCTGGCTAAGGGCACAAGAAGACGTTCTATGGGTTGTTTGGGGGGGCCTGGCCTAGTGCTCGGCTCTCTAAGAGGGTGCGAGGGAACACCAAGACAGCTCTGCCGTGGGCCCCGGGACAGAGCTCGGGATGGCCTGAGCTGAAGGTCTGGCCCGGGAATGTGGCGAGTCAACAGGGGGTGCACAGGGCACACTGAAGATGGGGCCAGGCGGACCAGAGACCCGGCCTTGACTGCCCTACTCCCCCTGTTCCTCAACTAAGCTTAGCCTTTTCTTCTGGCCAATGGGGGCAATGACTCTGAGCAAACTCTCCGCGGCCCAAGGCTCTGTGGAGGCGGGGCCCATTGTCCTGACAGGGAAATCAGGAACCCAGACGCACAGCTATAAGCCGGCACAGACGGCGGGCTGTCCCCTGGGGGGACGGTGGGGGGGGATCTCTCACAGCGCCCCCCCCACCGCTGCTGAGGCCTTACCTTCATCATAGTGTCTCCGGGCCTCGGTGCCCGGCTCGGCCCGGGGCACACCCTGGTACAGCCCCTCGCCTACAAAGTCCGTGTAGAACAGCGTGAAGGTCATGAACGCCATCCAGCTGCACAGCTCGGCCACGAAGAGTCTGCGCAGGGTGCGAGGCACGCGGCAGCAGAGCTGGTGCAGCCGGGGAAAGAGGGCGCCCAGGTTCCGGAAAGCCAGGCGGGTGTGGCACGGCCAGCAGTGTGGCCCCGAGGGGACCACCAGCCCTTCCGCCACCTCGGCCGGACCCAGCGCTGCCTCCTCGGCCACGAACAGTGTGGCCGCCACACAGGTGAGGAAGATGAGGGTGAGCAGGCCAAAGAGGCACTCTTCCTGGGTGCCCAGGTAGGGGGCCAGGGCACTGGCGTCCCAGTCGATTGCAGGCAGGAGGTAGCCCAGGCAGCCCCCGAGGCTGATCATGAAGGCATAGACGGAGAAGGCCTGGCGACAGTGGTCTGGGTCCCGGAAGAGGTCAGAGAGCAGGGCCTCCAGCGGGGTGAAGCAAACCTGGCCGCAGAAGTCCAGCAGCCCCACCCCCAGGATCAGCAGGGCCAGCTCCAGGGGCCTGGTGTCCGGGCACAGCAGCCCCGCCAGCCAGCCGGCCCTCGGGATGAGGAAGAGGCTCAGCAGGACACCCAGGGACAGGGCCCAGATGAAGGGCCTCCGGCGACCATAGCGCCCACGCCAGTGGTCACTGGCCGAGCCTAGGAGTGGGACCGAGACGAGGCCCAGCACTGGACCGATGCCTGCAGGAAGGACACGTCGTATGAGCCAGAGGGGCCGTGGGGAAGGGGGACCAAGCTCCTGGACAAGGACGGAAATGACCACGATCCTATCACATGCAGGACCCCCCTCCGTGCTGGAAACAGTGCAGGGTATATCACAGACTCTAGTTTAGTCCTCGCAGCTAGGATCACTAACGCCCAGCTTAAGATGGGCAAACTGATGCACCGAACAACTGGTAAGTGAGCCTTGAGCACAGGCCCCAGGTGGGGGTGGGGGGCAAGAGGCAGAGTTTCAACAGGCAGTCCGACCCCAGAGCCTGTGATCCTGGGAGCCACCCCAGGGTGACCACTTGCCTTCTGTGGCTTTTACAGAACACATCTGCAGTCAGGCGCCCACCCCGGGCCCTAGGGGTAAGAAAGAGCCCTGGCTGGGAGACCCCGATCCTAGTAATCAGTAGCTAGCCCTCCAGCCTGGCTAAGTCACCCAACCGCTTATCGGCCTCCAGGACCTCTTCTGTGAGACGGGGGACCCCAAAGGCTGTTGCAAGGATTAAACGAGTAACAGACAGAAATTAGGACGGGCCGGACAAAGGTGAAGAGCAGTGTCTCCCATGCGCCCGGCATTGTGCAGGGGTCTGGGGTATGGCGGTGACCACGGACTGGCCCTGTGCTCTTTTCCTGTTGGGCGCCCCCCGCCCCGCCCCAGCCCACCGCGCCCCCTCCGCCCAGCAGTGCCCACCCGCCGGCTCCACGGGCTCAGGAAGGGCGGCAGCCACCTCTCCCGCTTTGGGCAGAGGCACTGTGGCCCTGCCTCCTGGGTGTCGTGGCCCTGGAGCAGGAGGGAAGGAGGATGTGGCGACTCACCCAGCACCATGGTCATGAACTTCTCCTCGACGCCCACTTCCAGCAGCAAGGGCGGCACGTAGGTGATGCCGGCGGCCAGGCACACCTCCAGGCCGAAGGTCAGCAGGTTGACGAGCAGCAGCTGGGCTTTCCGATGCCGCAGCAGGCGGCCGGCCCACAGCCTCTGCGCCATGGCGGGCCTCACTCGCTCCACGGCTGCCGACGCTCGGCCCCGCTCCGGACGCCCAGGCCTCTCCTCCTCGCCGCCACCAACTGCCCTGGCCTCGGCCGGGAGCCCATGTCTGCCAGCCTCCCGTGCAGGTCGGGCTCCTCAGCCCGCGCTAAACGCCGGTGGCCGCGGGCTGCCTCGGTGGGGACATAGCTCATCACTGGGATCCTGGAAGGACAGGGACAATCAAACCCAGCCTGTGAAATCCTGGCAACCAGGCCTCCAGGATTCGCGCTGAGTTCTCTGAATCCTGTTCACTCCCAGGCTGACGACCGTGCCACCCCTTACTGCCAATCAGGAAATGCATGTTAATATTAGCCTAAGGCTGACATAACTAATAAGGTAAATATGATTTCTAAACCTCAGCACACTCCAGAGCCAAACAGATGTCCGTTTTTCTCTGTTTTGGAATATCTTTGCCATTGCGCTTGCCTGCTGGTAGGGAAAAAAGAAAAAAAAAAAAAAAATCAAACCACCTGAATTCCCAGTTCCCCAGGCCCTGTTATCAAGGTGCCCCTGGAGACCCTCTGCCAGGCCTGGTGTGTTTGCTTCCTCTCTCCACGTCCCAAAGCTGGGCTGTTCAATTCCCCTTTGTTAGGAGTAGCACTTCCTATGCGGCGCTGCCTGGCCACAAGCCACGTTGCACCAGAACCCAAGCCACCAGAACCCGAGCCCCCAAGGACGAGGACAAGGGGGGGAGGGCGGGGAGGCTGTGGTTTGTTGGGTTGGGTTTTAACCTGTCACTGAAACCACTTAAAGAGGGCTCGCCTGGAGGAACCTCGGCCTGCAAATGTCTCCCTGGAGTTTCTCTCTGCGCTCAACGTTCGTGGGGAAGAAACATTCCCACGTGTACTGCCCAAGTGTCATGGGACGGTGGGGCCTGTTCCCAGGTCCCTGCCTCACAGGGGCACAAAACGGCACCAGCTGGTGGCAACCGTAATGACCCCGGTGACCCGGGGCTGGCAGGAGGCCCCACCACTTTCCCGGCAGCCTTTCTCTGCTCCCCAAACGGCTCCATTCTCAGCAGAGAAGTCCCCGCGGCCCTCCCTGCTAGGCCTGCCTCCTGTGCATAGAGATCCGACTGGGGGAGCCCCCACCCCCAGGCAATCGGCATCCAGGTCTTGCTTCCTGACAACAGGACCCAACACAGTTTGCTCTGTTTAGGGGTGACCACAAAAGAGGGAAAATCAAGTCAGCCACGAAGAGGAGTATAGAAGGTGGGCCTTCGTGAGAAAAGGCAAGAGTCCCCTAACTTGTCATTCATCCCAAAGACGTGAGGCCAGAGCTTCATGCCACTCCTGGCTGGAGTCTGGACTGCCTTCCGCAGCCTCACCGATTCACACCCATAAACGCGTGGAAGGGCACTGCTCAAGGGCATGGTCCACAGCCCAGAGGGCCCCGCCCCGGCCCCTCCCCCACCCGGCACCTGGGGCACCCTCAGCCCTCCTTCACTCCCCTCCAATCTCAGCATCTCATCATCCGCCACTTCAACTTCTTTTCAAGTAACACTCAGCCTCCCGGGGCCTCGTGTGCTACAAAGCATGTGGTAGGTGCTCTCTGAAATATGCCACAGAGAAATCAGATGGCCACCAGTCCAGGGTAAGATGTGTCTGTCCCATAACCACTTTCCAAGCCTTTGCAGCTGGCAGACCAGAAAGGAAGGCTGGGCAACCAGCAGCCTCCTCCCCAAAGTTCTGCTCAGACCCAGACCATCCACTTTGGGAGAGGGCATGGACTCCTATGGGGGTGGCATGGGGAGGAGTGTAAAATACTGACCCACGGGGCCCCTAAAGGGGCTAGGAGGGGGCCACACGTCAGTCTCTGAGCCAAGCCCCTCCCCTGCCACAGCATCCCCCACAAGGAAGGCAGGAGCCTGCACACAGACCAAGATAGGGGTACTCTCCAGCCTGGAGGGAGGGGTTCTGGGTCAAAAGGCTTCCAGCCCATTCTACTCCCCACCCTCAGTCTGGGAAGGCCCTAGACACTCACCTGCTGTGGGTAAAGCAACCAGATCCTCCCTGAGCAAACAGACTGTCAGACCCAGACTCACCCACAACCTGCCCACATTCCCAAACTCCTGTTGCACCCTGTGGTTTCAAGTGAATTGGAGCTCTGCAGCAAAACACTCATCACCCCCCTGCCTCCTTCGCTTCCCTAGCCCAGCCCCCTGCTCCCAGGAAGAGGCAGGACACCCTCCTTAGCCCATGAGAAAGACAAGAAGAGGAAAGGGGGTGAAGAGAGGAATTTCCCTTCATCCTCCTTCAGTCCAGATAGCCCATTAGCTGCCTCTCTCTCCCGCCGTCCCCCTACCGCCTCCCCGGCTGCTGCACCAGGTAACTGGGGGCTGGGCCAGGTGAAGAATTCACTGAAAGGAGTTGGGAAGGAGGTGGGCAGGCTCCAAGCCCAGCTCGGTGCCCCTCTCTTCTTAGGTTGCTAAGCCCGTCCTCCCTCTTTTGACTTCTACTGTGCCCCAAGGTCCAGGGCCCTCTTGCCACCCCTAGAGTGGATTCTTCCCAGCCCAGAACTGCCCAAGGAAGTCCCCCACTCCCGGACCTTCTCCAGAGCCCCAGTCTCACCCACGACATCCCCACTCTGGGGTCTTCAAGGGGGAAGGCACCACAAAGGACGCCCACAGTGCTAACCGGCCACCTGCCGGCACCTCGGGGCGCGATCACAGAAGCCCACGCCCTGCCCAGTGCCCAGGCCCAGAGGGGCGGGGGAGCAAGCGGTTCCCACACCGCTGCGTGGCCACCACTCCCTCCTGCACCCTGGGGGCACGCTGCCCACCAAAGCCTCTAAGTGACAGATGACTGCCGGCACCCATTTGGGGGCACTCCCTTGTCTTCCTCAGGGATGCAGCCAACCGAGCTCAAGTCACCCCAGTACCCTCCGCTGTCAGAGGGGCTTCTGACTCAAATCCTCCTGTCCCGCTGCTCCCAGAGCACTTGGCCTGTCTGGCAAACAGAAGATCAACCCGAAGAGCCGGCCTCCAGGGGCTCACCTGGTAGGGAGGGGGCGGGAAGAGGAGGGAAGTGGAGGTACCGAAAGCGGGGAGTGTGGCCGGACCTCCCGCAAGGACAGCAGCCTTGGGGAGGACAAGTCCCTCTCAAGTTCCAAGTATCTGACCTCCAATGACAGGACAGCAAGAAGGCTGGAAGAAACCCAAGTCCTCCAGGAACCTCCATGGAGCTCTGCCCCAGGCCATCTTTCCTCATCCCTGGGGAGCAGAACCCAAGCACACTGGGCCCAGTCAGGGAGCCCAGCCCCAGACAGCAGGAGCCCTGTGGGCAACCCTCCCAACCCTCCAGCGCCCACCCTCGCGCGAGGGGCCTGGGAAACGTCTACCCATAGAATGCATGGCTGAAAGCAGCGTGGGGGTGGGGGTGGGCGGTGGAAGAGATGGGAAAGACCGAAGGGGCTCCCATCCCCACCCCCACTCGGGAAACCCTGGCCAGACCCCCAGAGGGGGCAACTCCTGAAGTTTCAAAGGTGGTGAGGGGACGACACAGGCCCTCGGGCCGGGATGCCCCACGTTGGGTTAGGCCACAGGCGAGCACGGGGCAATGAAACTGAGCAGCAAGAACAAACTTGGCCTGAACATTCTCCAAAATTCAAAAGACCGAGTGAAGGAGGTGGGAGGAAAGGCGAGAGCCCACTTCTGGTAGCTCCCTACGGGAAGGGAGGGTCAGAGGGACGCATAAAGAGGCCTTTGAGGGCTTTCAAAGGGGCGGCTGCCACCCTCACGCCCGAGGTGGAGCTGGGGGGAGCGGATTCCCTCTGCTGACAGACAGAGGCCGGAGGAGCCGGGCTGGGGGCAGCCCCGCCGCGGGCCAGTGTCAGGCAGCAATTCTATGGGCTCTTTATGCAGGCCGGCGTCCCCCCACCCCGCCCAGGCACATCAAACGCCGCGGCCCCCACCCTGACCCCAGCAGCTCGGCGACCCTGAGTCCTCCCTCCACACTCACAAAGCCGGCCCGGCTTTCTCACACGCTCCTCTACCCTTCACAGCCCCCAGGCGGCCCCTCCCGCAGAGAAGGAAACGGGGTGGGGTGGGTTCCCTCCAGGAATAATGACTCAGCTGCAGAAAGGGGGTGGGGTCACTCTTGGCCAATCTCCCCAACACACACCCCACGGGAGGCTGCCGGGAGGGCGGGTGAGGAGAAACCCCCAGGTGGAGGCTACGAGGCTGCAGAAAGGGGGGGGACCCCCATTCCTCCACACCGGCCTGGATCCTAGGATCTCATGCCACGTTGAGCTCTCCCCAGGCCCTCTAGGTTGGGGGCAGGGAAGAGGGCTGGGGGCTCACCAGCCGTGCATCCCTGTGACCCAACCCCTTGCCTCAGTCCCAGGGGACCAATGTCCTTGGCCTTACGTGGTAAAACCTAGCACACTGCACTCCCGAAATGAGCTCTGCCCTCGTGGGGCCCTGGGGCGCCCCAGAAAGAGGCAGTGCTGGCCAGCCAGGAGACCTGAAAAGGAGCATCCTTGTGAGGCAGTCACTCCCATTACAGCCCCCGGTCGGAGGGGGTCGGGGACCTGGGCACCTGGGGGGGGCGGGGGGACGCGCACAGGAGGAGACTGCGCCTGGTTTGTGCCTTCCTACCCACATTCAGTCTTTGATTCTCGGGCTCAAACTTCCAAAGAAGTGAGGGTCTGCTCTCCCCCCACGCCACGCTATAAAAAAGGCGGTGATCTGCAGAAATACCCCAGGCCCACGCTTTGCAGGGCTCCCCCAGACACCTGAACTCTCTGCTCAGAATGCAGCCTCTCCACCTCGAGGGAACTGTCAGAAAGAAGAAGGGCTGGACAGAGGGGAGGAGGACCCCACCCCCGCCCCCACCCCAGACTCGCTCCCTAGCTGCTGCCACCCCCAGGGCCCAGAGGCCAGGGATTTGGAGTTCGCCCTGCTGCGCTGCCTTTTCTTCACTCGGACTGGAAGCCTTCTGCTTAGCAGCTTGTCAGAGAGAGTGAGGGGGCTGCAGGCCCGGACACAAAGGGGGATTAGGGAGAAACCTCTGGGCCTGCAGAGTAATCCATCAAACTCTCTCCCGGCCGCCAGCACTGGCCTCTTCCCACTCAATTCCCCTTCCAGCTGCCGCAGGCCCCCCACCCCCTCCGGCTCCTGAGCCCTGTCACTTCAGGCAGCACAGAGAATCCCAGGCCCTGGGGGGGCAGAGGGGGCACACCGCAGACACTGGGAAAGGGGCAATGGCTCCCTCCCCCCACTCACCCCCAATGTGTGAAAACCCAACAGGTGGCCGTGGCTTGGAGGAAAGTTGCTTTTGTTGCCCTGTCTGAGAGCTCCAGCCCAGCTTCTGAAAGGAAACAAATGTGAAGAGGTTGGGGGGAGGGGAGGGGAAAGGACGGGGCAGGCAGTCCCCGGGAGCCCACTCTCTTCTCCCCACCCCTCTGCAATCCAGTGACCGGAGTTCTGGGGCTGGTCTGACCCTCACCTTGGCCGGTCGGTCCCGGCCAGCCTAAGTGGAGGTGCAGCACCTTCCCAAGGGGTCACCTGGCAATCCCATAGTGACTCACATCTGACTCCGGGCGGTGACCTCCCAGACTGCCCTTCTGAGAACAGTGGCGACCCAAGGTCACACTGGGTCACCTTGACCAAGTGCCCTCTTCACCCTGGAGCTCTCTTCTACCCCAGGGGCCGCCAGCCTCTTCACCCTGGCGGGTTCAGCAGCGTGCCCCTGGTGGTGGCAGCCTGATCCGGGTCTGCGTGTGCCAACTCCCCCACTCAGGTGACCTGGGTAGGGGCCCTCCCGACCCCGCATGAGGCGGGTACCACGAGTACACCCATTTGCCAGGCGAGGACACGGAAATGAATACGATCCACCCCCTGGAGACAGCTTGCGCAAGCTCCTGGCAGCCCCTCCCCAGCCCAGAAACCTGGCAGAGGGCTCTCTCCATCCCAAACAGCGGCAGCAGAGATCAGAGGGGGGCGGCTAGCGGCCTTTCTCCTCCGGCAGCATTCCCCAGACCCTCGAGCCGCCCACACCAGCCTCTCGCCCCTTTGGCGCCCCGCCCCCGGAGGCCAGAGGAATGCCAGGAATGTACATGCTTCCCCAGGTGCTGGCCCCAACAGGTGAGGAGAGGTCACTGCGGGGACCTGCCCAGGGGCTGAGGCACCCAGTGGAGGGTGGAATCTACCTCCCACGGTTCTGAGACACCGGTGGGTCCCACCCGCAGGGACAGGCATCACAGTGGCTGACACCCGCTAACTGCCCAGGTGTCTGGTGTGAGCTGGATACCTGACATACCTCTCTCTCCATTTCCAACCATTCAAAAATGCTGCCAATGCTCTGAACTGGGAACCAGGACAGTCCCGTCCAGTTCCAGTGGCTTTTGCTGCTGTAGTTTTACACACGCACACGCACACACACACCCCCACCATGGACTCACACATGTAAGATGAGAACTAGCCTACACACCGTCTAAGGTTCTTTACAACCGTACAGCTAAGTGATCTCACACCCACCTGCCCCCCCACCCCACTCCCTCCCCCAGCCTCAGGTACGGTGCTCTCCCTGGACAGGTGCCTACTAAGTGCTCACTGCCAAGGCCACATGGCACTGCGGAGGGGGGTTTCATAGCCTTCTATGATAGAGAGGCCCCGGGGAACCAGGTGGAGAGGGGCTCCCCAGGTGCACTTACCCCATCCTCCACCTGCCAACACACTGCTGAAGTACAACAGAGTGCCAGGGGTTAGTGGCCCCCTGAAACCGAGCCAAGTAACCGAGACATCTAAGGGCAGAGTTGCCCTCTTCCCTACTCCCTCCCAGAGCTGGACTCCAATTTCCGGGCAGAAATTGGTAAATTCTTTCTCTACTTGGGCCACAATAAATGGTTCCCTACAAAGTGGGGTAGTGGTACCAAGAAATCCCTCGGTCCAGGGTGGGCAGGAGAATGGGGAGCTTGGCACAGCATCCAGGCTGCTGGGAAGTTCTCTCCCCCTGCTGCCTTCTCAGTTCCTACCGTCCCTGTGAAGTGAAACCTGAACAGCCTCCCTCCTAGTGAATTTGAACTTTGCCAGTCAGCCAGGCCGGGCAGCTCTCCCCATCTTGCACAGCCAACCCTTGCCCCCTTCCTGCAGACTGGCCTCCCTTAGGAGGTGCAAGCACACAGAAAAGAGGCAGGGGATGGAGGGTCTGGACAGACCTACCGATGAGCAGAACCTCAGGCTGAGAGTAGGAGCAGGATGCTGGTCCTAGCTCTGCGATGTCCCACCTCTAAGGTCTCGAATTCAACGGTCTCTCGGGCCCTTTCAGCCCTGATATCCTACGGTCTGTGACCAGTCCTATTTATCATCAGAGGGCTCTGGGCCAGAGCCAGCCCTATGGAAATGTGTTCTCAAAACCCCAGTCACTCAGTAGTGAGCAGGGTGCAAGGGGGTTCAAAAAAGGACTCTTTTATTAAAGAGTCCTAGTTTGCCCACCCTTGGAGGAAGTATGCCTCAGTGCACGCAACCTAAGCTCCCCAAAGGAATGTCAAAGAGCTCTAAAACTAACTCGCTCACTCACTCACCCACCCACCCATCCAACACTCGCTGAGATCCAATTGCGGGCAAGCCCACCGTGAAGGTGCTGGGGATGTGGAGATAATGCCTGCAGCCCCCTTTGGCAGTGCTAAGACATAAGGCCCTAGAGTTGGGGGCCTAAGGTGTAGGGCATGACCAGCTCTCCCAGGGCTTCCTGGAGGAAGAAGCCATGTTGCGGAACCTTGAGCAGGTCGGAACTATGCAGAAAAGGGCAAATATCCACAAAGCACAGCCACTGGAGCCTGGCACTTCTACACACACCTCCCTCTCCTTCTGGCCCCTCCCCGGTGAGGCATGGTGGAAAGAACACCAGACCCCAAATCATGCCAATGAGTTTTGATCTCAGATCTGGCCCCAAGATGGGGGAATTTATCAGTGCTGGGCCTGATTTTCCTTCCCAAGTATTGCCATGCTCCAGTTACTTCCTCCGGATGCCTCCTCATTCACCTGACCCCTGTCCAGCTCAAGTTCCGTATCTCCTCTAGGGCTCCCTAGAACCCAAGCCGTCAAGGATCCCCCCTTTCAGGGATGCCCGGGTGGCTCAGTCGGTTAAGCGTCTGTCTTCGGCTCAGGTCTCAAGCCTTGCATCCAGCTCCTTGCTCATTGGGGAGCCTACTTCTCCCTCTCCTTCTGCCTGCCGCTCCCCCTCCTTGTGCTCTCTCTCTGTCAAATAAATAGATACAATCTTAAAAAAAAAAAAAAAAGGATCCCCTCTTTCCTCCAAATCTTGCTGCGCTCAACAGGCAGCCCTCAGGGTTGCATACTGCCAGTGGTCCTTCTGGCCTCTTTCCCCACCCCTGCCCCACTAGCCCTTCAGCTCCCGGAAGGCAAGGACCACAGTCCCCGTCCAGGACCTAGAAGGGGGAGTGCTCAACAGAAGACTTTCCAGGTGAGGCTGAATCAGAATTCCAGTCTGATGCAACGTGACCAGCCTGCCAGGGATCCAGGCAGGGCCGCACTCGAGGTAACTGGGTGCTCAGCTCTTTCCAGCGCCAGGAGTGGGAAACTAGATTGTCACATCCCTAGGGATGGGCTGTGTGGTTCCAGCTTGGAAACTATTCGTGCCAGCTCAAAGGATACTGGAGATTAGAGGTTGGGGTGAGACATAACAAAGAGCATTCGGGAAGGAGGGACTTGTCTCTGGCTGGCTGCTCCTGAGGGCAACTATCCAGCTGGGCATTGGGTCTGGCCTGAAATTGGTGACTGAGGGTCCAGGGGACCAGAGGCTGGTCTCCAACCCCTTTCTTGCTGGGTCATCCCAGCTTCCCAGAGAGAGTGGTCTCCAGAATTAACAAAGAAGAAGGGAACAACCATGCATTGAGCACCTGGCCTGTGCAGGCACTTTGTAAAACATGCCTATCTCATGTAATCCTCACTGTAACCTTGCAAGGTGAAAATACCATCCTCTCCATTTTACAGACTCAGACACCACAGCCAACAGGTGAGGCAGGCCTGTCTCCGATATAAGAGGCAAGAAGCCCTACAAGTCATTCAGGGTCAGTGGCAAAACTGGACTTCTTCCCATGGAGGAGGAAACACAGACCTCATAGTAGGAAAAGGGATTAAATAGGAAGTTCTGGCCAGATATCAGGACCATCCCGTGATGGCTCGGTCAGCCCTCGCCCCCCCAGCAGGGACACTTAATACACTAGACAAAGCTCCACACGGCAGCTCTGATGCTGGGGGTCAAGTGGCATCAGCATTCGAGACGCTGGGCCTGGTACCAACTGGTCCAGCCTCTGTCCTTGCTGTCCAGCAAACAGGGCCTCTGACTATTCAAAGAAAGCCAGGCTGGGTTTTTCTTCTGGCTATCAGAAAGCAATGCAGCCCAAGGGCTGGGGCGGAGGGGTGGGGGTGGGGGCAGACAGAGCAGAACCCCGACTTCAGTATGCCCCCTCCTCCTCATATAGTTTCCCTAAAAATCACAGCAAATAACCCTTCTGCATAGAAGCCTCTTAATCTTTCAAGATACATATTCACCTCTATTACCTCCTGGTATTCTCTTCCACCTTGAGGAGACAGGCAGGGCATGGGTTTCTGGACTGATTAAAAAACAAGTCACACACAGTATTGAGGGAGGAGAGACCAGGATGTCCAGTCCTGGTGTGTTCTTTGCACTAGACCACAGGTTCAACAGCAAGTAGGTCATTCACAGTTTACATATAGTTATATATGGTCTAATTCCCCGGCTCAGAAACTCTGGTTTCTAAGCATAAACCACAAAGATTGCCTCCATTGTCACCAAATAACAGCCGCTGACATTGATCAGGCTCTTTTTACACACCCCTGCTGTGCTTGAGCTTCACCTGCATCGGCTCCTTTAATCCTCACAATACGGTGAGGTGGGTACTATTATCCTCATCTTATAGTGGAGGAAGGTGAAGCACAGAGAAGTGAGGTAACTTGTGCAAGAGGAAATGGGGTTGAAATTCGGGCACCTGGGTGCTGGAGGCCAGTCTATTCACTAGTCATGCAGACTCCCCAAGGTCCGGGAGACCTTGCTCCCAAAGATACAAGAGCAGAACCCAAGCAGAGAGTCCCAGGCTAGGGGCTGCTGTCCATTCGGTCCTGGGTGATAGACACAGTAAGTACTAGCTAACGTTTATTGACCACTTATTACCTAAGGCACAAAGTCCAGTGCTCTGTATGCATGATTTAATAAAGCTCTACACTTTTCATATTTTACATATTACACATACAATCAGCTATTTATATTTAAGAAACAAAAAAAGCTACGGGGCGCCTGGCCCTGGAAGAGCATGCAACTCTTGATCTCGGGGTCCTGAGTTTGAGCCCCAAATTGGGTGTAGAGCTTACCTAAATTAATTAATTAATTAATTTAAAAAAGAGCTGTAACGTATTATCATTATTATTATCAGCTCCATTGTGCAGCCAGGGATACGGAGGCTTTGAAGACGTTCAGTAACTTGCCCAACATTCCACAGCGAGTAGAACAGCCAGGATGGAAAGCCTGTCTTTCTGCCCATCTAGGTCCTTACCCATAATGCTGTGTTGTCGGGCTCTAATGGTCCAAATGATAGTACTTAATCTCACCTTCCGAGTCCTCAGACCATCCCCACCCTTCTGCCTTGTTCCTCCAGAGCCCTGCGCGGGCTGAGAGGGGGGACGCCACACCATCCCGCCTCCACCTGGTGGCCTGGAAGGACCTGGGTGGGCCACCAAGAATCACTGAGCAGTTCCTCCTCCCCCGCCCCCTCCGGGATAACCCGAGAGCCAGGAGGGACAGGGGAGTTCACCACACCCTGCATGAGTACACAGGGAAACTTCCCCTCACACACCCCACACACATACTCCAACTGGGGCCTGTATGTCCGCAGCGGTACATTCAGCCACAGCTGTATTTTTCTCTTCAGACTCATCCTGCTGACTCAAGCTCCATTTTTCTGAGCACTTTTAGAAAAACAGAGTCCTGGCTCTATGACAGGCCTGGGGGGAGGAGATAAGGGAGGAATGAGGGGATGGGACCCATCCAACAGAAGGGCCTGTGACCTCAAATACCGGAGCACTCCCTCCCTAGGAGAAGCTGCTCCATGCATTTCCCCAGGCTTCCCTTCCAGCCTGTCCCTCCTGGGCTCTCCCCTCCCTATCCCATTGTGCCAGTCCGCTCCCCAAGCCTTGGGCAGGTGAGCCCCACACCAAGGCTGTCTTGTTCTGAAAGGAGATCTGCTAGGTGCATCAGGAAAGGCAGCCAGAGGCCCCCCAGGGCCTCACCCCCACCCCTGAGCAAGGCTTCCAGGAGCGCAATAAGGGTGGCTCTGGGCCCCGGGGCACCGGCTATGCCCGGCTGCAGGCTGCAGGGCAGCCAAACAGCAGCTGGGCTATTCTTAGTGTCCGCTCCACTGGGATCAGGTCTGTGTAACAGCTGAAGGGCAAGTCCTCACCAGGTACCCCGGGTGCCAAACCCCTCCCTAGCCCCAACTCTGGCCCCTGGAGAAAGGAGGAAGCAGGGTGGCAGGAGTAGCCCGGGGGGAGGAGGAAAAGCTGAGCAAGTCAAGAGTGTCTGTGAGGAAGATGGAAGCTGATTCAGAGGTCAAGGGCAAAAGCAAGTCACAGGGGCGTTCCTGCGCTTGAGGGGAACAGGAGACTATGGGAAGGACTGGCTCTCACTCCGGAGAAATGCCGCAGGTCCCCGGGAGCTTCTCCAGCAGGCCATGCGGCTGCCTAAGCCCAGAGCCCCGAGAAGCCGTAGCGGATGCCCAGGTACCATCTCATCACACCTGTTTGCTGATCTCTGCATTGTCACCTTCCCTACCTGAGGGCCCCGGGAGGCGCGGAGAAAAGGGCCTCTCCTTTTCTCCCCCGCGCCCCGAAGGATGACCGAGGCGGCGGGGCAGGGGGCAGAGGAACCCACACACCTTCACACTCCAGCCTCAACTCTCTGCCCAGAGCCCGGCCCCAAGACTAACGTCCGAGAGCGCTCGGTCACCTCTCCCGCCCTCCGTAACCCTGCACTCCAGCCCAAGCAAGCTGGCCCGAGCCCGGGGACCCCGCGGCATCCCGGCCGCCGGCCCCCTTCCCGGCTCCCCAGTCCCGGACTGTGCGCGCCGCGGTGACTCATCCCGTCCCTTTCCGGTGAAGCCGAGACAAGGGAAGAAAATAAATGCAACTTTCCAAAGAAAACTCTGACGCTGAAGCTGCAACGGGAGCGAGCGGCCGGTCCGCCCGCCGTCTGCCCGGTCCGGGGCTCCCGGGAGGGCCCGCTCCCCGCCCACCCGCCGCCCGGCGCGGGACAGCGGGGGGACCCGGCGCTCCAGCCCAGCCCGCCCTCCGCGGAAGAAAGCCCCGCTCCGCGGGGACCGAGCGGCAGGACAGGGGGGCGCGCCCGGGGCCCGCCACCTCCCCCGAGAGTCTCGCGGGGCGCAGAACACGCCACCCCGCAGAGCTCGGCCGCGGGGCGCCGCTCCCTCCCCCGCGCCGGGGGTCCCCTCCCCCGGGAGAAGAGGGGGCGCGCGCCTACCTGGCCGAGGCGTGCGGCTGTCACCCGGGGCAGGCGCGTGCGAGCTCGTCCCCCCGCCCCCCCCCGCCTCCTCCCAACGCGCGCCAGCCGGCCGCTTTTAAATCTCCAGGTTGCTCGGCGGGGGGAGAGAGCATGCGCGCTGGGGCTGCGGGAGGGGGCGGGGCGAGGCGGGTCGGGGGTGGGGGGTGCGCGAGGGCTGGGGAGGGGTGGGGCTGGTCCCCGGGGGGAAAAAGCGGGCGGTCTCGGAGCGGTCTTTGTAGCCGCCACCGAGACGGGCAGCCCCCGCGTGGCTCCCCGACTGCCCTGTCATTACCTAGGGCCGTGCACCGCCCCCTCGCCGCTCGCCGCCAAAACATTTAGGTAAAAGCTGCTCCGCGGGGCACCTCCCGTCCCCGGAGCCAGTCTGCGACCATCACCCGCACGTGCTGTCCTGGCCGTCCGCCTGGCGCGGGGCTGAGCTGCACCGCCCCCAGCCAGGACCAGCCCTTGAAAGGAGAGGGCAAGTTCTCCCCCAGTCACTCTTCCTACCGTTTGCTACCCTCTGAAACAGAAGGAGCTTCCTTATAGCGAACTCAGTCCCTCTGTCTGAAGCTAAAAGCCGAATTTCAATTTGTTGTCCCCTGAAGGATGTGTATGGGGAAGAGGGAGTGATGCGCTGCCAGTAAAATGTTCCCTTTGTCAGCTGTTGAGCAAGGTCCCAACAGATACCGTGCTTCCAGAATGCCTTTGACAGGAGTGGAACAATGCAGGTGAGAGATCAGAGAACTGGAGGCCCAGGCTGGCCTTGGGGTGGGGGAGGCCCAGCTGTGTCTTTTTTCCTTCATGGGGTTTTATTGGGGGGGAGAGAAATCCCACTATGTGGGTTCCTGACTTGACTGCGACAGCATCACAGGAAGATGCCTTTGAAGGGGAGGACCTCGTTGGCTGTAGCCCTGGACTGGGCACTGGGTCCCTGGGACCCAGTGCTGGCCCTGTCACCGACCAGGTGTGATGGGAAGCAAGCCCCTTCCATATCCTGGGCCTCCGTAAGGAGTTGGCCAGGGCATCTCTAAGGGCACGGGAGCTGGGAGGCCAAGAAGAGAGGGAAGCAGAGGAGGGGGAGAGGAGCAATGGAGCCCCTGTGGGGTGGCCGTGGGTGGGGGGGAGGTAAGGTGCAGAAGGGAGCAGAGCAAAGTCAAGAACTTTCTGAGTCACTAAACAAGTTTCACTTGGAAACTGTCTCAGCACTCACTCCTCCAACAGGTGACCCTCTTAGCACCCCAGTGGCTTTCCCAAGCCTTTGGCATATCCACGTTGTGGCCAGCAGGGAGACTAGGGTAGAGTCCTGGGTCCCTGAGCTGGTGTCCCCCCTGCCCCAGAAAAGAGGGCAGGAGTCAGAGGGAATCTCAGGTCAGCTGGAAAATTACAGAATAGGAGAGAGTGGACGATGGTATTTTCCAGGCTTGGGGAAAGAGCTCTGGGAGCAGGAGGGACTTGTCCGTCCTGCCTCAGCGGAGTAGCAACCCCTCTCTGCCCCCTTGACTTTAAGCCAGGAGCCGACATGCCTTATGCCTTGTGACCTGGGAAAGCGGGAGGAGGGCTCAGGGCAGTGAGCAGACAGTGTGGTATGAGATCCTGGACCCTATCCAACAGTGGCCACCTTAGTAAGTGCAGGTGACCCTTCTTTACCAAGCCAGGTAGAAGCCCTCTCCAGGGCCTGCCCACCCGGCACAGGGCACCGTTGGGCCCTCTGCTATGAAGATGCGCCCTCCTCCTCTTTCTGCTGGTGTGGCCTCGTGTCACGATAATAATAATTAACTATTACTCATGGTGCCAGGCACTTTCTACATGCTGTCCATGTCTTAGCTCACTCCTTCCTTATGACAACTCAAGACTCCGGTACCGTTTTCGGATAAAGAGACTGAGGCAAACCCGTAGTCCAATGACGACTCCACACCTACCCATTGTCTCTGAGCTCCAGAAACAAGGCAGGGGCTCACCAGTGACTTCAAAGTCTTAGAGAAAGTCCTGACAACCCTACTACTTCTCACATTGCTGGATCCTTTTGCACAACTGGCCCCTTCTCGAGGCCTCAGTTCCCCTTTAAGTCTACTGTAGGAAAACCACCATGTCCCTTTCCTTCCTCCCTGCCCCCACCACACACACACACACACACACACTGCCTACTCCCTAGCCACTTCCCATTTATAGGAAATGGGGGATGACGTGAGGAGCAAGGCCATCCTTGGGGAACGGCTAATAGTCTGGCTGGATATTGGAGAAACCGAAGATGCTGGCAAAAATGCATTAGCAGCTTCTGCTCCAGCCCCCACCCACAGCCCCTTCCCATTATCCCTGGGCTCAGAACAAGCATCATCCTTTCTACAGAGATAAGATACACAACTGGGGCTGGTTAGCCTAGAAGAAGGCTGAGAAGGCACGAAGGATCTGGCTCCCCTTGATGTTCCATCTCGTCCTGCCTTCTCCACCCTCCGATGACTGTGGCCCCTTAAAGGCCTCTTTGCTTCTTCCCCTGCTTGCCTAGGGATGAGGGGTGAGCAGTCCGTTAAGCGTAAAGGCCACCAGCAGGGCCAAATCCTGGTGTGGACTAGGAAGGGGGAGAGATGTGTCCCCTGGACACAGTAATTCCATCTATGGGATTTCTCTTGTGGCAAAATAATCGGTGATACAGTTGTCAGAAGTATGTACAAGGTGTTCATCTCATCATTCTTCATAACGGTGAAAAACTAGAAACAGTTTAAATGGCAGAATAATAAGCCATTGGCTAAGCAATTTATGGCAAATCCCTATAGTGGAACATTATGCCACCATTAAGAAAGGTGATAACATAGACGGATTTTATTTTATTTTATTTTATTTTTATTTTATTTTATTTTATTTTATTTAAAGATTTTATTTAGGGGCACCTGGGTGGCTCAGTTGGTTAAGCGTCTGCCTTCGGCTCAGGTCATGATCCTGGAGTCCCAGGATCGAGTCCCGCATCAGGCTCCCTGCTCAGTGGGGAGTCTGCTTCTCCCTCTGACCTTCCTCCCTCTCATGCTCTCTGTCTCTCATTCTCTCTCTCAAAGAAATAAATAAAATCTTAAAAAAAAATAAAGATTTTATTTATTTATTTGACAGAGAGAAAGTGCACGTACACACAAGCACACGCACATGCAAGCACACAAGCAGGGGGGCGGCAAGCAGAGGGAGAGGGAGAAGCAGGCTCCCCAATGAGCAGGGAGCCCAATGCAGGGCTGTATTCCAGGACCCTGGGATCATGACCTGGGGCGAAGGTAGACGCTTAACCAACTGAGCCATCTAGGTGCCCCTATTTCTATTTTTTTTTTTTAAGATTTTATTTATTTATTTGAGAAAAAGCACAAGTGGGGCAAGGAGCAGAGGGAGAAGCAGGCTCCCCACTGAGCAGGGAACCAAATGGGGAGGGGGGTGCTTGATCCCAGGACCCTAACATCGTGACCTGAGCCAAAGGCAGATGCTTAACTGACTGAATCACTCAGACTCCCCAAAAGATTTTTTTTTTTAATTTTATTTATTTATTTGAGAGAGAGAGAATGAGAGACAGAGAGCATGAGAGGGAGGAGGGTCAGAGGGAGAAGCAGACTCCCCGCCGAGCAGGGAGCCTGATGCGGCACTCGATCCCAGGACTCCAGGATCATGACCCGAGCCGAAGGCAGTCGCTTAACCAACTGAGCCACCCACGCGCCCTCCCCAAAAGATTTTATTTTTAGGGAATCTCCACACCTAATGTGGGGCTCGAACTAATAATCCCGAGACTAAGAGTCACATACTCTACTGACTGAGCCAGCCAGGCATCCCCGTGTAGAAGAATTTTAATTGACAGGGAAACACTGATGATATATTACCAATGAAAATAGCTGACTACAAAACAGCATGCACAGCGGGATATACATTTTTTTCTTAAATTAGGTATATACTAATGCAATATGGCATCTTGGATTGGATCTTGGGATAGAAAAGGGACATTAGTGGAAAAACTGGCAGAATCTGAATAAAATCTGCAGTTTAGTAAATAGTAGTCCACCTGTATTAATTTCTCAGTTTAGATAATTGTACTGTGGTTACATTAACGTCAGAGGAAACTAGTTGAAGGTTATACGGGAACTCTGTATTATCTTTGCAACTCTTTTGTAAGTATAAAATTATTCCAAAGTAAAAGTTAAAAATTAAGTATATATTGGGGTGGTAGAGCATGAGGACTCTTGATCTCAGGGTCGTGAGTTCAAGCCCCATGTTGGGCTGGAGCCTACTTTAAAACAAGCAAACAAACGAACAAACAAAAACCTTAAGTATATGTCTATGCAGAAGAAATGATTTAAAAAAATAATAACCAGGGATGCCTGGCTGGCTCAGTTGGTATAGCATGTGACTCTTGATCTCTGGGTCATGAGTTCAAGCCCCACAATGGGCACAGAGCTTACTTAAAAAACATAAATAAGGGGTGCCTGGGTGGCTCAGTCGTTAAGCGTCTGCCTTCGGCTCAGGTCATGATCTCAGGTTCCTGGGATCGAGCCCCCGCGTCGGGCTCCCTGCTCAGCGGGAAGCCTGCTTCTCCCTCTCCCTCTCCCCCTCTGCTTGTGTTCCCTCTCTCGCTGTGTCTCTGTCAAATAAATAAAAAAACTTCTAAAAAAAAACATAGATAAATAACCAAAAGGTGAACACTGGTTTTCTATAACTGGGAAGGGTGATTTTGATCTGGGGGTGCACACTAGGGAAAATTCTGTATGTCCGTGTTTCCTATATGGATCCCAGATTGCTTTTGTAAATAGAAAGACTCAATAAACACCATTTTTTAAAAAAAGATTTTATTTATTTATTAGAGAGAGAGAGACAGCGAGAGAGGGAACACCAGCCCCAGGGCCTCCTTACCCGAGAGGTTTGCGTGAAGAAATGAAGTGGAGCAGAGCTTGAGGAAAAATGAAGAAAGAACTGGAGGGATTATACCCACACACCTGGACCACATTTCCACCATGAACAAAAACTTCGTGGGCACAGAAGAGGAAGAAATTGAACCCACTGAAAGAAGAACTGGACAACCACATCTTCCCTCTCAAACCTCAAGTTTGGGGATGACAACAGCTTCGGGTTCCTGAGGTCACTCATGCTCCCCTTGGACTGTCATTGCTAGAACCGGAGCCTTGGAATTGCTGGCCAATGCAGCCCCCCATTACACCGCAGGGGACAGCCCAATTGGAGTGGCGCCCCAAGCAGGGAAGGTTTTAAAACAACAAACACCTTCAAGGGTACTTCCTTCAGGAAATTTCCCTCTGACCTTGAAAACCAGAAACCCTTTTAAGAAGAGAATTTCCTCTGGATTTAAACTTCCTTCTGAGTTCTCCGCCCCACACACCCACCTGGGCCCCTTGGGGAACCAAGGGAGAGACCAAAACTGCCTCCAAAGCAGAGAGATCCAGCGGAGCAGAGAGCAGAGGTGGGGAAATGTGGTGCCTGCCCAAGGTGCCTTGCAAAGGTGTTGACTTTGGCAGCCAAGTCAGTGTCAAAAAGGAATGGCTTCAGAGGGCCAACCTAGAGCAGAGGAGAGAGTCACGGGAGCCAGATCACAGATGAGTTCATTAAGGGAGCGGGGTCCCACGCAGCTGTAAGCAGGTTAAAGATGGTGGGGCCATTGTAGGGTTTTTAGGTACCAGGTAAGGGGTGAGCCTGGGTGAGCACAGTGGCCCTTCCCAGCTCTGAGAGCCAGTGAAACCCATCCCATTCTCCTCTCAAAGACCAGACCTGAGTCCTTTAGCCTCCCCCATATTTTAGGGGCATCAGCAGAATGTTCAAGTCCAGAAGCCTTAGAACTGGAGCGGAGAGGGCTCAGTTTGAGAAACCAACAGGCTGGTCGGGACTGGGGTTAGAGGCTGGAAGGGACCCCTTCGGGGCAGTGAGGCAGAGATGAGAAAGGTAATGCTGTCTCCTTCCCGGAATGGGTTTCAGGAGTAAACCAGACAACTTCCCTGTAAGGGCCTAACTGGGAAAGACACTTGTTAACTGGGCTGGGTTCTAAAATGCCTGGAGCAACGAGGTGATTATGTTGCTGTGAATGCCAGGGATTCAACTCCAGGAGCTCAGACGCCTGAGGGGCCAACTACCAGGTGGGGTTGGAGAATGGGGAGGGACAGCCAGAGGCGACCCGGCTCCCCGGCTCCCCAGCTCCGGGCTTCCTGCCCGCCCTGAGCTCTCCCACCAGCTGGTCTCTGAGAGGCTGTGTCTCCAGTGGAAAAAGTGTGGGCTCTCCAAGGCTCCTCACCAGGCATCCCGTCATTCATTTCTCATTCAACAAACATTTATTAAATAACAATTACAAATCAGGCTCTGTGCTGGGGTGTAGTAATTTGACGCCTGCAAGCAAGTCACTTAACCTGGGAGTCTCAATTTTGATGCAGAAAGCTTGTCGGGAAGAATGTAGGTTGTTGCCTAAATAGGGGAGAATCATCCAGTCTTACCTGCAGAATCCCACCCGTGACGCCGCGCGGGCGTGGGAAAGAACGGGCTCGGCGCGCTCCCTGCCCTCGTGTGGGGCAGTCTTCCGGGGGGGGGGGCGGGGAATAGAAAGTGCTGCAAAAATATGATGCAGCAACACATCAGCAAGCTACAGAGCAACCCCAGAGGTCAGAAATGATCGCAGAGTTCAGTGGGATAAATCCAGGGAAGCCGGGAAGAGCCGGCAAGTGGTGAGCTGGGGTTCTGAGGCCAGTATGCTGGTGACAGGGAATAATTACTTGTTTCCTGCTATACTTAACGGCTCACAAAGCACGTTCGCAGACATGGGGTTTGATTCTCACAGGTCCCTCTATGGTGGGCAGGTGCCTACCTCCTCTTATAGACGGGGAAACTGAGGCCAAGTAACTTGCCCAAGGTGGCAGAGCAGAAGCAAGTGAGAGCCCGAGGCCCGTCATCAGGGTGTGCTCAGAGCCCCGAGTTCCTTCCCTGCCCGGCGGCGGCGGCACAAGCCAGGATCCGCTCCCCCTCTTTCGGCTCCGCGCCTCCGTGCTGTTGGAGGGCAAGAGGGGCTGCAGGCCCAGACAGAGCCCAGACCAGGAGGCCAAGGAGCTCAAAGGGGATTTAGGTGCCGGCAGTGACTCCACGGTCTTCAGAGTGCGGAAAATAGAGGGGTCAAGCAAGGGGCAGGAGGGTGCCAGGGAAGAGGCCCCACGAAGGTCTCGTTCCATTCTCCCTGTGGAGCTGACTCTCTGGACAGCAAGGCAGGACTACAAGGAGGAGGGCTCAGCCATACCGACCAGTAAGTCCTCCAACACAGAGGCCAGGAGGGCCACACAGGGAGGAAAACACTAGAACTGCAGCAAGAGGGGTGGGAGGCAGACCAGAGGAGGGACTTCCCAGGCAGCCGAGGTAAGGTGTGAAATTACTAACCTCCCTTCCCTCAGTGTCCCCTCAAGCTGAATCCAGAGCAATACAGCGAAGGGATAAGGGATGGGTGAGATGACCCGTGGCAGGCCCCATCTTGGGGATCTGATGGGGGGTGTCCTGTGGGCGGGGCAGCTTCTCCTGTTCTGCGAGGGATGACCTGAATGTGCCAGCAGTTGTGGGGAATAGGCTGGGTTGGAGTGACTTTTGGCAGGATTTACTACTGTACCTGGATCTGCGTGCGAGTCTGCGGGGTGAGGGGAGCTGGTACTAATTTAAGCGGTTATAAAGCCCTTCTCACGGTCCTGATGCAATGCTCAGTATAATAAGCAAGTGAGTAATTAGTAATTAGATTGTGAACTAACCTCTTGCCTCAGGGTATGGTACCACTTTTGCACAATCCATCCCCAGGCCTACGGGGAAGAGAGGCACAGGCCTGAGTCTAGGTCTGGGCAGGGCCACCAGTCCCCAGACTCTGGAGCCCCAGAGAAACAGAAGGAATTGGTAGGAAGGGCCCTTCTGCTGGGCTCTGCTCCAAGGCCAGGAAAGGGAGAGGGAACTAAGGAACAAAATCTATATCCTAGCTTTTGTTTGGTTTTCCTTTCCTTCCCTCCCTCCCTCCTTCCCTCCCTCCCTCCTTCCTCCCTCCCCCTTTTCTTTCTTTCTTTTCTTTTTCTTTTTCTTTCTTTCTTTCTTTCTTTCTTCTTTCTTTCTTTTTTCTTTCTTTCTTTCTTCTTTCTTTCCTTCCTTCTTTCTTTCTTTCCTTCCTTCTTTCTTTCTTTCCTTCCTTTCTTTCTTTCCTTCCTTCTTTCTTTCTTTCCTTCCTTTCTTCTTTCTTTCTTTCTTTCTTTCTTTCTTTCTTTCTTTCTTTCTTTCTTTCTTTCTTTCCTTCCTTCCTTCCTTCCTTCTTTCCTCCTTTCCTTTTCTTTCTAAGTAGGCTCCACACCCAACGCGGGGCTTGAACTCAAGGCTCCGAAATCAAGAGTCACATGCGCTACTGACTGAGCCAGCCAGGCGCCCCTGGTTTTTCTTTCCTCTAATTAATTTTGGAGGCCCTCCCAGGGCTGCCATGTACAGTTGTACATGTTCTTTACTCCCCAGGCACAAGGAGGCAAGGTGCATGGCTGCATCGCCCTTTCCCTACGTTGCATAAAAGCTCTGTACACACTGGCCGTAGCCCTGGCATCTTTGGTGGACCGAGCTCTGTGCCCGGCTCCGAGGAATACTTCCTGTCTCTCCCCTCCTCTGCTTCAGGTCACTCTGTCCTCCTACCCCTGTTTTTAATCTTATGCCCATCCCCAGAATAGGCTCTCTAGAGACTTGGTGTGGGCAAAGATCATGGACTCTGGAGTTAGAGACTTGGACTTGCGGGCCGACTGTGCCCTTACTAGCGGTAAACTTGGGTCAAGCGATGTAACTTTGCTGAGCCTAGCTTGCCCTGAGCAAAATGGGGATTGTAGTCCCCATCCCACAGGGTTGTATGAGAAGTACGGGGTGCTTCGCTTAGGGCCTGACACAGAGCCGTAAATAATCACTGCCCTGGTCCCCTTTCCCCCATCCCCTGCCTCCCACCCCCTTCTCAGAGCCATTGCCAGGTTCTGTCCCCCTCACCCTGCCAGTCTGTATCCTGGTCCCCATTCCCCAGTCCCTTGCACGTGAATGGCACTGTTTTCAAAACCCTTGCACAGACACTTCCCATTTGCTCCTGACCTTTCTGAGCAACAGACAGGAAAGGTATCAGTTCTGCCTTTATAGGAAGAGGACACAGCACTGGAGAGGTGACTTACGAAGGCTACAGGGTGGCAGAGCTGGACTAGAACCCAGCCCACCCCCTTTGTGTTGAGTGCCCTGGGGGTCACGTGGGGGTTTCTGGAACTTCACCAACACCTTCAGGTGCCACCTGAAATCCTCTCCTCCACCCTCTCAGCCCAGAGCAGGTGAGCAGCAGAGGAGAGCCAGGGCCCAGAGGCGCTGTTGTTCTAGCCGGGGCAGGAAGCGGGCTGTTATCTCCAGCTAACTGCCCGGGCTGGCGCCGGAAGCCTGGGCCCCATCGGAGATGCTGAGATCAGACCGCACGCGGGCGGGGAGGGGGGGGGGGGCGGCCTGGATGTGAGCAGTTGCTAGCATCCCCATCCCCGGGGCCTCCCAGCTCTGAGACATGCCTCCCTCCCCTCACTCGCATCTCCTGGATGGTATAGAGTGTCTTAGCCTCCAGCCGGCCTCCTCCTCTGCTTGGGCCATGCTGTGCCTTGGTTATTTCAAAGTCACTCAGCCACTTTGGGCCTGTAGGCTCACTCTGTCTATCGCAAAGGGTGGGCACAAAGATCGTAGCTCATTCCCTTGAACGTTCCCTCCCTGGCTTTATGGCTTTCATGCTCAGCATGTCATTGGTCCTCACAATGACCTTGGGAGACAGGTATTATTGGAAGAGGGTACTGTAAACTTGGAGAGGTAGCAGGTGACTCGCTGGGGCTACACAGCTCAGTGCTGGAGCCTGGCCCCGACCCCTAGCCCTCTGACCATGTCTACTTCTAAGGAAGGCCACCTAAGGGGGTGGAGGGTGCTGGGACCTGGGCCAGGGGAGGCAGGACCATGCTCTGGCTCTATCTCTGCTCCCTGAGAAGTCTTTGGTAGGATGGGCCTTTTCTTCCTTACAGGGCACAGGGCCGGGCGCCTGGGTGGCTCAGTCATTAAGCGTCTGCCTTCGACTCAGGTCTCTCTGTCAAATAAATAAATAAAATCTTTAAAAAAACAACAAGAGGGCACAGGGCAGTGGCGGGGGGGCTCTGCCCTGCCCTCCAGACTTCCCAGAGAGATGGAGGGGGGCCGGGCAGAAGGATGAGGCCGTGGGACAGCAGGTTTCTGCTTTGGCCCCTCGCCAGCCCTCGGGGGCCCGTCCATCCCCAGGATGGAAGCTTGTTCAAGGACTGAGCCTTTGCATTTGCATTTTGATTCTTCTTCTCCCTTCCCTCCACAGGCTGGATAACTCGCACACACCTCCCCCCCAACCCAAGGCCACCGTCTCTGCCACACGGAGGGGGAGCCTCCCAAGGTAATTATAAGCTCCCCAGAGAGAGAGGCCTGTCATTAGGAGCAGACTTGCCACTTCCTAGAAGCAGCTAGCTCTCCTGGTTTTTTTCTAAGAACCTACCAGGGCTCTCGCCGACTGCCTCCTACACGGCGGGGCCTGCGGTGTGGACGTGGACCGGCTTCCGAGGAGCAAGGGTGCCGAGGGCTTCCCGCCTTTGTCTTTGACAGTTCTGTGCCTGAGGTTAGGCCACTTGAACCACCCCCCTCCCCCACTTCTAGGGAAAAACTAAGGGGCAGGGGGAGGGTAGCTGCTGCAACAAGCAAGGGGCTCTCAGGGGGCGCTGCTCCGGGGGCCTCTTCCCCAAAAGGCTTAGCCGGTATGCAGCCCCCCTCCGTTTCTCTGGCCGGGGTTCGGTGAAGCAGGCCTTCCAGAGCTCTGATAGACGAGCGCTCCCCCGGGGCCGTGCTGTCCTCCTGCTGCCAAGCAGCCTCCAAGACAAGCCCTTTCGCCTCTGACCATCAGCCGAGGGTCCACACATTTCTTCTATAAAGGGCCCGCCGGCACAGGAGTGGGCGTGGCTGTGGTCTCATATCATTTTATTTCTGGACCCTGGAACTTGAATTTCATACAATTCTCATGTGTCACGGACTAGTCTTGTTATTTATTTTTTTTCCCAACCACATAAACATGTAAAAACCCTTCCTCCCTCGTGGGCCACACAAAACCCAGAGATGGCCTGGATTTGGCCCAGGGGTGGTGGTTTTCTGTTTGTCCCTCCATGGCCGTCGCCTTGTGTGTCGCCCTCCTTAAATAAAAAGGACGATAACGTTGATTAAAGGAGAGGAGAAGAGATTAGTGTGCACCAGCACCTAGGGGCTATTTTACTGCCTTTGGATAACCATGTGGATTTATTTTTAAACCAGTGCTTATTCCATACCTGTTTTGTGCTTTCACATGCTTCTCTCGTCCTCATGGCAGCTAAATGGTAGCTCTTGTGTTTTACGTCTGAGGAACATGAAATGCAGAGAGGCAGAGTGACTTGTCTGCGGTTGCGCAGTTAATATACGGCAGAGCTGGACGGAACCGCCACCAGATCGTTGAGCCTTGGAAGCCAGCGTTCTGCCCATGTCATGGGCCTTTTCCAGCCCCAGGGCAACCTCAGGGGGATTCATCTGTCCTCCAACAAAATACTGGCTAAGACCCTTCTAGATGCTGGGGACACACGGGTGAAGAGGACAGGCAAGGTCTTAGAGTATACATTCTAGCAGGGAAACCACACAGATTTAATGGCTAAATAATGTCCGATGGCTGTGAAGGAAGGAAAACAAAATGATGAGTTAGAGGGCCTGTGGGGAGGGGTTGGGGAGGGAGGTCAAGAAAGAAAGGACCCTCCAAGGGGGTGACATTTGGCTAGATCCTGAAAACTAAGGAGGAGCTCACCCCTGGAAGATCTAACAGGAAAGCCCTAGAAAAATGGAACAGCAAGTGCGAAGGCCCTGAGGCAGGACCTGCCTGTAAGGCAGGCAAGTGCCAGGAATTGAAAGAAAGCCAGAGCAAGAGAAGGAGGCAGAGATGGGGCGGGAAAAGTGAGCAGAAAGGAGATGATAGGAATTTCATTCTTGCACAGCAGGAAGGCGCTACAAGGAGTCAAGCAGAGGAGGGACATATCTAATTTATGTTTTTAAAGGTCACTCTGGTGGTATGGAGTTGCCAAGGAGAAGTATCAATAAATTCAGTGAAAAAAGAAGTTTGAAACAAAACAGGATGTCTGCTGTGAGGACTGGAGCAGCATGCGGAGGGCCTAAACGGGGTAGGGGTTACACCCAGGGAGAACTCTGTCTCCACCTCCCCTCTCCTCTCTCCTCTACCACCACCCCCTCACTTGAGGAGGCCAGCCCTCTGAGACCCAAAGGGAGATGGGAGAGAGAACTGGCAGAGAGAAGGAGGCATTTGGGAAAAGAGTGTCCTATTGTCCCCTGCCACCCCAGAGACTGGCTTCAAAGTCCGGGGACTCTTCCCAGCCTGCCCCTGGGAGGCACCAGAGGCAGGAGGAGGAGATAAGAACAAGGAACAGGGTGTCAAGACTCTGCCATTTCCTTCTCTTCCAGAGGAGAGACCCAAAGGGAGCTAACCCTTGTTCAAAAGAAACGAGAATGGGAACAAGTAAGGGAGGTTCTGTTTCTCCCTTTCCAGTGACCAAGGGCTGGGGACAGTCCCATGATGGGATCAAAAGGTTAAGCATCTTCGTCAGATCAAAGTCTCAACTGGGAGGAGGGCCGTGCAGGGGCAAGCGGTTTCTGGGAGGCTTTGGAGGCATCCAGGACTTTGGCAGCTTGGGGTCTGGAATTTGAAGGGAGGGGTGGGTTGGTGGGTGTTTCGCTTGCACTTGGCAGGGAAGGGATCCTACCCAGCACAATCCCATTGCTGTTCCAAAGTGGGACAACCACTGTCCACCTCAGGCCTCTAACATAGCAAGGAGAGCACACCTTGTAAGTAGGAAAAACAGCACCAGCCGAGTGGTAGTGAAACTGAAGACCCCTTGAGTGGAACCCCGTTGGCCGGATCCTGCTCTGCGCTGAGACAGTGCGCCCGCCACAGAACCACAGAAGCAGAGAGAGGCAGCCTGCGTCCAATCCAGTCAGCTGCCGAGTCCCAGCCCCCTCCCCCCCCTTTCTCAAACTCTCCCTCCTACTCTTGTACCTCTATGGGCTTCCTTTAAACCAGATTTCTGAAGTCTTTTCCTGATTAGCCAGGCTCCGATGTCTATTGCCCCTCCTTCCCCTTTGGGAGGGGAGAGAAGAAGGAAACTAACATTTATTCAGGGGTCACTTGGAGTCAAGAACTTTGTATATACTGTTTTATTCATTCCTTATGACTCTTATGAGAAAAATATTTATGTTCCTTTTACAGAAAGGTTAAGGACCTTGCCCAGAACACACAGCTAAAATGTGGTGCCAGCAGGATTTGAATCAGGTCTGCTTCCAAAGCCCTGCTTGCTTATCTTCGCTCTTAGAGCCGCCTGGGCATCTCTGTGACTTCTTTGTGTATCGGTGCACACTTTTCTGTGCTTTTTCTCAGCTGTTCTCATTCTCTTCCACCTGTAGATTGAGCCCTACCTTTGGTTTCTCTCCTGTCGTCCCAACTGCTTTGTGCTAATGATGACCGTGCATCTTCTGATCCATCCTTTCTTCAGAGGTGCCTTGATTTTTGGTTGGTTGTTGGAAGTCACGCCATCATGCACGGTAATTCTTGTGTTCTCCTTCACCTGTACCTGGATAGAAGTGCTGTTTGTCCTCTGTCATTACCAAGGAACAGGGACTGAGCATCCACTGTGTGCTCACAGGATGCTGTCACTGGATAGAAAATCACTTGATGTTCACATCAAACCTGGACGCCAATGTCCACAGCAGACTCATTTGTAATAGACCCAAACTGGAAGCAACATAGATGTCCTTCAACAGGTGAACAGTTAAGCAAACTCTGGTACTAACACGCCAGATTATGACTCGGCAATAAAAAGGAATGAACTGTTGATACACATAACAATTTGAGTGGATCTTCAGGGAATTGTGCTGAGAGGTAAGCCGACCCCACAACTCACATGCCATATGACTCCTTTCATATAACATGTTTGCAATAAAACTTGAGAAACGGAGCACAACATGTGGTTGCCAAGGATCTGGGATGGGCAGTGGCGAGCGGGTTACGGAAGGACAACATGAGGGATCCTGTTCCCTGTAGGGTGGTAGTTGTTCAGAATCTGGATTGCGACAGCTCAGGTGTACACAGGCGACAAGATTGTAGGAAAGTAAACACGCACGCAAACACACACGCATGCCGCAGGTGAGTCAAAGGGGCCATCTGCATGGGATTGGTGGAATATATCAGTGTCAATATCCCGCTTGTGATATTACACTAAGTTTTGCTAAAAGTTACCATTTAGCAAAGTGTATAAGTAATCTCTCTGTATTATTTCTTTTAACTGCATGGGAATTTACAGTGATCTCAATTTTAAAAAAAGATTTGAGAGATTTCCTGCCCTCAAGGGCCTCACAGTCTCGGCGTGTCCCCTGTTCCTTTTCTCAGCCTCTGTCCTGCTCTGGCTCAGGGCTGAGCGCTGTTGAGACATAATAAATGGGTGGTCTGATTTTTCTCATTTTTCTCGGGGAAGAAATCGCTGTGTGGTCAGTGAAGGGCCATCCATTCCGGTTAATCTTCAAGCCTCTTCCTGATTTCCCCAATCCCAAGCTCCTGGACTTTGCATTTTGTTAAGGGAGAATTGGAAGGGGGAAATCACCTAGAGCCTTGGGGGTCGCCCGCCCCCCCCAGATCAGGGGTGTCGGAGGAAGGCCACAGAGAAGAGGCCAGAGAATTCTCTGTGGCTCGGCGCCCCCAGACTCCCCCCTGTAGGGCCCGAGACCGCCCTCCGTTCCCGCGGCCCTGCCCTCTCTCTCGCTCCCGCGCTGGAAAGAGGAAGGTGCCCAGAACCCTCACATCCTGGAACAGGCTTCATGAGTAACCCTTCTAGGGAAGCAGCGCAGCTGTTTCCTGCCCCGCCTCGCTGCTCCCTCCTCGGCCGCCTCACCTATGGTCCCACGTGGCACCGGCTTCCACCACCGCCTGCCTCCCGGGGCCAGGCCGCCGAGGGAGGCCCTCCGGGACGGGGGGGGGGGGGGGGGGGGGGGGACGAGCCTGCCGCCCGGCCTGGGACCTCCGCCAACCTCCGCGGCCACCCCGCTGTGTCCCCCCGCCCCAGCCAAGCTGGAAGCAGCCGGCCGGGACCCAGCAGCTGGACACAGCAGGGGTGGGCCAGCCACGCTCCCTCTCACTCCCGAGCAGCAGCTGAGGGGCTGGGGATAAACAACCCCTCTTCCTTGGGGACTCTCCGACAGCCACCACCTAATCTCATCCTCGGCTCGGCTTTCCTGAGAGCATCCATGTCACAGCCGAGCCCAGTGGCAGGTTGGGACCCAGGCCTCCGCGGGCCGGAGGAAGCAGTCCTGCGTGCAGCCCGCCAGCACCCCTGGGGGGGGGGGGGGAAGGCACGGACGAGGGACAGCTGCTTCCTTCTTGCCCCTCCCATGATACCCACGAGACGAGGGGGTACCGACCTGGGCCTGGGGTTTCCCAGCTCAACTGAGAAACTATTTCCTTTCACAAAGAGGCATGTAATTAGCCTGTGGGAAATGGGGGGAACCTGGAGATCCAGCATCCGAGCCTCTGTTGGCTACTCTGACAAGAGGGGGGCGGCAGAGAGATGAGAAGCCCCCCTTCCAGCCTCCCATCCTCCAAAATACACACACACTGGGTCCTCTGCCCGTTTCTCTCTTGGACCCTCACCCTGGCCACACTCTGGGTGCCCTAGAATGTACGGACTGCCTTTGCCAAGGGTGGGGGGGTGCCGCGTGGAGGGAGGCAGGCAGAGGCAGGACCACCCCTCCCCCCACTCCCCAGAGGAGGGTGGTCCTGTGTGGGACTGGCCTCCCTGCTCCACCTTTCACCTTCACTCTCCACTCACGCCAGCCATCCCGGGACCGTAGGCGTGGATGTCCACCTAGGTGTGGATGGCAGTCCCAGGCTTCCCCAGCACCCAGCGCTCCCTCCTTCATGGGGACCTACTGCAGCATGAGAGAGGCAGGGCTAAGTGGGGGCTCCCACTACTCCCAACCCACCCCCTCCTCAGCCCGCGTTAGCGCAGCCCTATCTCCTAGGCGGAGCTCCCACGTGAACCGTTTCACGAGGCGGACTGGTGACCTGTGGTGTGCACCACCCACCACCCACCACCCACCACCGCCTAACCACGGACATCTGACTAGCTGGGAGAATGCCCTTCTGAGGCAGGCCTGGCCTGTGCCCTTCCCGAATGTTCGAGCATTCCAACACAGGTCCTGTCTGGCTCCATCCACAAATACCAAGATGTACATAAGAAGCCCGTTGTTTGCCAGCTACTTTGTAGGACAAGAATAAACAAACAGATAGGGCCTGAAGCAAGGCATTGAGGAGACTCAGAGGATAGGGCGCCAGGGATGCTGAGGCAAGGAGGCTCGGTGGTTCCCAACCCTTCCTCCCATCCCCGTATTCGCAGATTGCACCATCATCCCACCCTCAAGAGAAAACACAGAGGAATGTAACTTGCTTTGGCAACAAGGATGAAGGCCCTATAGTTCCCCGCTGGGGCTCCCTCCTTATGCTACTGATATGTTACCAACTTGTCATCCCCTGGGGTGGAAATACCACAGGGCGGCCTCCTACTAGGCAGTTTCACTTAGATCCTCACTCCCACTCTGAGAAGCAGAACTTACTGACATAGTTAACAGTCTGAGAAACAGACCAGGGAGGCCAAGTGTCTCGTCAAGCAAGGGCCCAGCTGGTTGCTTTGTGGAGAACCAGAACTCAAGCCTGGGTCCCTGAATTTCTGTCAAGAGCTTTTGTTTGTTTTCCATTGTATCTCTCTTTTCACTGTTTTCCGTCAATCCATTGCTCCCTGATGCTTCTACTAGAGGCCGGATATTCTGGGAGGCCAATGAAAGGAACCAAAATACAATCGATCAGCATTGACCTTAGTTAGTAAAAAGGTTGCAGAGTGTCGTGGTTGTTGGGCTATGGGATCCGGGGTACATGGTTCGAGGATGTCAAGACCTCCGTTTCTTCCTCTGTAAATTGGGGAGAGCGGTATTACCTGTATCTGAAGGGACTGTCACGAGGATTCAAGGAGAGAAGTCCTGGTAAATGTTCAAGACGGTTCCTCGCACTCAGAAACAGGAGTTACTGTTATTATTAACACAGTGTCAGAAGAAGTAGAAGTTGACAGCCAAAATGAGTTTCCCAGGGTGAGATGTACATTATTAAAAGATGTTACCGTGTATGTTCTCTTTGCTCCGTTCTTGAACATGAACATCTGTGGTTTGTCGAAGACGTTTTCAGGGTCCAGCTGTCTTTCCAGGAAGAGAATGAAAAAAACCCTCAAAACCAAGGCCTGGAGTCCAATAGCAGGCAGCATCCTTAAGTCACAGGATAAAAAGCAGAGGTGCCAGAGAAGGGCTGTGACAGTGGCATTCATCGAAGGGAAAAGGATCAGTTTTGTCTCCGGGGACTCTTACAGAGAGATGAAGCATCCAAGGATGAAGACAATTATTTCCAGGAAAGGCAAATAAGGTTTCAGCTATAGAATTTCATTGGTGCTCTTGGGCCAAACCCCAAAAGGATGCAGTAACTGCTCTGTCTCAATATCATCACCTAGACCAAGTTGCCTTTTCCAATCAGGAGAAAAGGGCAAAGACTTGGTCCCACTGATCCTTTGGCATGATTTAAAACACCAGTGGTTCTCAAATGTCAGCGTGCTCCAGAATCACAATGGCTTGTGAAACCCATTCTGTTGGGCCCCACCCCCACGGTCTCTGATTCAGTAGGTCTGGGATGGTATCAGAGATTCTGCACTTTGAACAAGTTCTCAGCTGATGCTGAAACTCTTGGTCCCAAGATCACATTTTGAGACCACTGGATGAAAGCACTTTCCTATGGGCAGCAAAGCAGATCAAATTGCAGAACCCTTAATACCTTGCTTTCCAATGCATATAACAGTTACATGGAGTTATTAATTATTACTCTCTTCTATCACATAGATTAGAAAATAAAGATGTGTATTATCAATTAAGAATTTTATGTTGAGGGGTGCCTGGGTGGCTCATTCGGTTAAGTGTCTACCTTCAGCTCAAGTTGTGATCTCAGGGTCCTGGGATCGAGCCCTGCATTGGGTTCCCTGCTCAGCGGGAAGCCTGCTTCTCTCCCTCCCTCTGCTGCTCTCCCTGCTTGTGTGCTTTCTCTCTCTCTCTCTCTCTCCATCAAATAAATAAATAAAATCTTAAAAAAAAAAAAAAAGAATTTTATGTGGAAAACAGAAAAAAAAAAACTCAGGCGAAGAAATCTCTTTTGAAAGTCTGATAGGGGCGCCTGGGTGGCTCAGTCAGTTAAGCGGCTGCCTTCGGCTCAGGTCATGATCCCAGGGTCCTGGGATCGAGCCCCGCGTCAGGCTCCCTGCTCAGTGGAGAGTCTGCTTCTCCCTCTCTCTCTGCCTACTTGTGCTCTCTCTCTATCTCTCTGTCAAATAAATAAATAAATCTTTAAAAAAAAGAAAGTCTGATTGACATACTATGAAGTGAGTAGAGCAAAAGGCCTCAAGAGGCAGGGTTCCGTATTCGTCACGCTAGTCCTTCACCATTGGATGCCTTCCTGTGGAGAACCTTGCCTTGTGTCCCTCTCTGTGACCAAGCTCATGTTCTGACTCCACAAGAAGGCTGTGACTTCCTTGTCTTCCAGACAAGAAGGCTGTAAACTTTCCTAGTTCACAGCTAAGTTTTCTTAATACCACACTCATATAAGAGGGAACAAAAATCCAGTTCTCACGACCTTAAATGCTGACACTTGTCCAAAATGCCTAATGAGGAGGAAGCATGTGTCATGTACTTTCACAGAACTCAGTGATGGTAACTGGGTTGAGAAAAGTGAAAATTTTACTAAAGCCAAAATGACCAGTTCTAGCTCCTTGAACAAGATAACATGACAAGATGAACTTTCGACTTCTGGGACTTATCTATACAGGAAGCACAAGGGATGTTCTTTAAAATCTGATGGAAGAGATTGTTACAAGATGACAGGCTCCTGACCAGAATGTCAGAATTTATAGTCTGACCGTTACTGAACTTACATAAACCAAACTTTTTTTAAAGGCCTCCTCACTCTCTGTTGAAATTGGGTCTTTCTTCCCCAAGGCTGAAGAGAATTTGCGGGGGAGGAGGGAGGCATCCATCTCGTCGCTGTAGCTTATCCCTGAGGTTCAGTTGCCAAGATGCGCTGCGTCTATAAAAGGCTCTCCTGATAGGGGCCGTCCAAAAAAGCAGAATAGGGAGGCTCCAGGATCGTGAGAACACAGGAGAGACCACACTGTATGACTACAACTGTTCAGTTGAGGCCCCTGGGTTCTGTCCCTGAGAATGACTCCAGGGGATAGTTGGGTGGCTTCGTCTCCAGTATGAAGACGGAAGACACAAAACAATGCTGATTTCATATCCCCAACATATGCAACCAACCACTATTTCGAATCAGTTTTCTCATCCAAATGAGTGAGCCCCCATTGAAATAGACGTCCCCATACAGTTTGTAACCGCTGGATGAAAATTTTTTTCCTCTGAGAGGCTGAAGAAACATTCAACTGCAATCAGCTCTGTGTACTTATATTACTAAAAACACACTTTTAGGAGCGCAGGTGACTCGGGAGAGGCTGTCACTCTTCCCTCCCTTCAAAAGCTGCCCTGTATTGTGGGTTGGTTAAAGTTTACCCTTTTGCAAGAGTGTTCTTGCTAATAAATAACTCATTTGTACTTCAGAGACAAAGCTAAAAGGATTTCAGTTCTGCAGGAAGGTTTTCACCACCACATACCTTGCCTAGAGGTACATTGCTGCTTTTGTTTGAGGCTGGTCGGCGGCCAGTGCCAAGGGCACCTCGGGTGTAGGGCGAGCGCTTTCCCAGGCTCACTTCGGTGCACGGGAGAATCGGGCCCTCATTATCCCCCTTTTATAACAAGGACAGTCGGGCATGAGGTGGGGGGAGACGCGGGGGGGCAGGTGCGTAGGTGACTTGCCTGAGATAACCCCATAAACTGATCTTCCGCTTCAGCCACCATCAGCCACAAAGCTTCTTGAAGCAGGTCACAAGTGGAGGAAGGACGACGGGGGGTTTCAGTACAACAAAGGACTGCTCATGCTAGAGTGGGCATGACATGTTCTTCTCAACTCTGCTGCCGAGCGCGTCCAGTTTCTGGAAGAATCCGATTTTAAATATTTCATGCTTCAGTTCCTTAAACCATAAAAATATCCCAGAAATGCCACTGAGATCCAAACTGTATCTTTGACTGGGTTTCCTATAGGGGAGTAGGACAAAAGTCTTCACTGTACCACAGGTCCCAATTTTTGGTTTGGGATATAGTCACCATAATTTTCATTGTCAATAAATAGTGCCGGCTAGGGGCGCCCGGGCAGCTCAGTCAGTTAAGCATCTGCCTTCGGCTTGGGTCATGATCCCGGGGTCGTGGGATCGAGCCCCACATCAGGCTCCCTACTCAGCGAG
Organism: Halichoerus grypus; assembly: GCF_964656455.1. Classification (NCBI taxonomy): domain Eukaryota; kingdom Metazoa; phylum Chordata; class Mammalia; order Carnivora; family Phocidae; genus Halichoerus; species Halichoerus grypus. Next base: position 131,172,153 of record NC_135718.1, read on the forward strand.
AGCCTGCTTCTCCCTCTCCCTCTGCCTGCCGCTCTGCCTATTTGTGCTCTCTCTCTCTCTCTGTCAAATAAATAAATAAATAAATAATCTTTTTTTTTAAAGATTGTTTTAATTTATTCGACAGAGAGAGACAGACAGAAAGAGGGAACACAAGCAGGGGGAGTGGGAGAGGGAAAAGCAGGCTCCCCGCTGAGCAGGGAGCCCGATGCGGGGCTCGATCCCAGGACCCTGGGACCATGACCTGAGCCGAAGGCAGACGCTTAACGACTGAGCCACTCAGGTGCCCCATAAATAAATAATCTTAAATATATATATATATATTGCGGCTAATTCAGAGGGGATCTCTAGAAGCAACAAGTGTTCTGGCAACTCCCATTTCTACTGTCTGGCATTATTTATTTCTTAATTTTTTTTTCTAAAATACTCTCTCTGCCCAGTGTGAGGCTTGAACTCACGACCCCGAGATCAAGAGTCACCTGCTCTACTGACTGAGGCAGCCAGGTGCCCCTCCACTGTCTGGCATGATTACTGTCTGCACTTAGACTTGAGTCTCCCAGAGAGGGGCATCTGCTTCTCTAGACTGCTCAGTGGTGTGATGCCTAGAGAAGAGTGAGCGGCCCTTGAACCAAATATTTGGTCTTGTTGCTTCACTTGAGGGCGTGGGGAGAGAATGAGGGAAAGCAAGATGAGAGGAGGAACGGAGGAACGGCCTGCTTCGCTGATGGCCCAAGACTGGCCCATTGTGTGAGGCCTAGGACAACAGCTGATCTCTTTACCCTGCATACCTGCATTCACACCAGTGCTTCCCTACAATGAAGCTTTGGAAGCTCAGCTCTGCACTGTTCCAGGTTTGCCAGGAAATGCTGTTGGTCTTGTACTTGAGCCAGCAATGTGGCTCTCCGTCCATAAGATAGCAGGTTCCCCAACCACTTCGAGGCATACCTCGTTCGTGTATAAACAATATTTTTGCCCCAGAAACAGTATATCCATAGAAACCATTCATTCACAAAAACAAGAGAAGGAAAAGAGAGATAGTGGTAAATGAGGTCAGAGGCAGGAGAAAAAGATTAAACAGGTGGGGCTTGGAGCTTGTAACTGAGCCGTGGCATGCATTAGATATGAAGTTAGGTTACTGAAGCCCCAGGTTAGGTTCTGAGATCTCCAGAGAATGTCAACTGAGGGGCGCCTGGGTGGCTCAGTCGTTAAGCGTCTGCCTTCGGCTCGGGTCATGATCCCGGGGTCCTGGGATCAAGCCCCACATCGGGCTCTCTGCTCAATGAGGAGCCTGCTTCTCCCTCTCCCACTCCCCCTGCTTATGTTCCCTCTCTTGCTGTGTCTCTCTCTGTCAAATGAATAAATAAAATCTTAAAAAAACAAAACAAAACTGAACCTAAAACACTAGTATGTGCTATATAATAAATGAAACTTAAACAAACAAAAAAGAATGTCACCTGAGTCCTCAACTCAAAAAGACAGTCTTACAAAAGAGCTTTGTTATGTCATTATTGTTAAAAACTTTAGAAGTAAGACCACATTTTAAAAAGGCTTAGTATTTTATTCCACTAGGGCTGAATGAGTGAACTACAAGAGAACCGAAGTGAGGATGCACGGATTTCTATTGTCACTGTCTCTACACACTTTTTATCGATTCTATCACTACACATACTCAGTTCAATGTGGACGAGAATCACTTCTTGCCACCTAACCAATCAGCTGGAGTTACCAAATCGGTAATCTTATCCTAGAAGTTTAGGCCATCATTGTTCTTGCTCTAATTACTTTCTACCTTCTTCAGAGCCTTACCTAAACATCCACCCTCATCTCTTGCAGTTGGGAGATCACTGACCACATGTAGACTACATATTCCTGCTTCTACCCGAGTTGGAAAGAGTACACCTGTTCAATGCGTTACAGTTCACATCGGCCAAGGAAGTGGTCTTACACGTTCTACTAAAAGGGCTTGCGAGTGTGTTCACTACATATATTATTATCTACTAATAGCTAATACATTACCAATAGTAGTAATATATACACAATCTTCCACAACCCATTCCTTAAAGCCAAAATTTTAGACAAATCATTTCTAGGTGCTACCTTAGAGCTAAATCAAGGCAAACTAGTATTTCCAACATTTTGTTATCGTATTTTTAAGTAATCACTTGCTTTACTAGGATGGAAACTCTGGGTGCACCCTCTCACTCCCTGACCCCAGAATTAGTACGGTATCTGTTACACAATATTTGTCCAGGACTTTCGTACTGAAACGGGCACACCCATGAATAATGCTGATTTCTCCTAGCCAAAACATGTCAAAATGGGTACCTGTCCATTCTATTAAGATAATGGAGGGAATGAGAAGCATGCCATCAAGATAAAGGAACAAAAGTTACCACGGTACCTTGAAAACAAGTTTCAGTATTCGTTGTATGTGAACATGTGTTCGTACTGCTTGTGCAAGAGACAAGGCTTTTGAGCTGGAGGGCAATTTCAAAAGACAACATCTGTTTCAAAATAGAGCCGAGAGTTCACAGTTGCATTTTGAAATCTCAACATACCCTTTCATTTTGGGATATTATCCATGTAGGTCTCGGGGGTTGTGAAAAGAGAACATAAGCAGACCGATGTGCATAAATCAAGAGATCCCATTTCCCACTTAGAATTCAGAACAGACGACTGCCTCATACACTAGGGTGTGAAGTGGGCAGACAGATCACAGAACGGTTCTAATGCAAGTAGGTGGGAGGGTGTCCTGATACAGAGGAGAGCGCGAGGGGACAGTCTCTAAAAGTGAGTTGGGAGGATGCCTGACTGGTTCAGTCAGGAGAGCATGTGAGTCTTGATCCCGGGGGCGTGAGTTCAAGACCCACGTTGGGCCTAGAGCTTACTAAATAATAATAATAATAATAACAATAAGAAAAATAAAAATAAATAAAATTGAGCTGGGGGAGCTGCAATTCCTTTAGCTAAGTATCTGGAGGACAGACACTGCCCTCTAGTGGCAGAGGATAAGGCCCGTGTATATAGTCAGGATGACGAATACTTTCCTCAATAGTCACTATCTTAAGACATAATCAGAAAATAAAAGCTTTTAAATAACTTGAAGCTTCATATCTAGGGGCCACAAGGACTCTCAGGTAAATTAACAATAAGTTTTCATATCTTATCGAAAAGAAATTTTTCCTTTTAAATCTTTTATGTTAGTTATTGGACTGACTCACATTTATCGGTGTTACTGAGATGCTAAAGAACAGCCAAATGGTCCAAAGGTTATCAGGAAGGAGGCTCAAGGGGTCCATTTATACAAGATAGTGGGGGCCGGTTTTAGAAACCACAGCTGCAACAACTCAAAGCACACAGAGCTAACGACCTGATTTCAAAGCCTTGTTGTATCCTAATACCAGCCGCGACAAACCACATCCTACCTGAAGCAGTTTATGCGCCATGACATTGGAGGGACGACAAACATCTGGCCAATCTCAGTTGTTGGGAAAACTCAATGAGGTATTATGTAGACAGAAACTCTTCACATATTGCAAAGTGCTGTACATCTACAGTATTAAATGACAGGGTGGTAATGCTCATGGACAAGAGTGGAAGGAGTGCCAGGTCTGTTTATGCCTCTGATGTTTGTCCTCCTGATGGTTTTTGAAATTCCTTATACCAGACTACATTTCTCCAGCATTGTACTGAAACAGAAATTTGGTATGTTAATCATAAAACGCCTAGAGATTTTTTTTTTTTTTTTGAGATAGAGTGGGAGCACGTGAGGGACGGAGGGGGAAGGGGGAAAGGGCAGAGGGGCAGAGGGAGCGGGAGAAAGAGAATCTTAAAAAGCAGGCTCCACGCCCAGCAAGGAGCCCTCCCCGGGGCTCGATCTCATGACCCCGGGATCATGACCTGAACAGCTATCAAGAGTTGAGCACTTAACCGACTGAGCCACCCAGGCGCCCCGAAACACCTAGAGATTATTGAGGAAAAGTGGCTGGTTCTTCCGAAGTCAACTTTGACCTGGGACAAACAACTCTTAAGCACGAAATAAAGTTATCTAGTCACTGAGCGGTAACAGCACACAAAAGCATTTAATTTCAAAGCCAAGCTGAATTGGTATGTTAATTACAATATTTAGATGACAAGGCAAGAATGTGAACAAGGGGAAAGGTTGAAAAGAATAGCTACAATATCAGCCCAATTCTAACGAGGGATCTTATACCATGTATCTAAGTAATATTTAGGTCTAAATTGCAGGTTAGTGTACTTCATATGGGTATCTGAAATTGAATGCAAATATCTGTTTTTTGAGTATAAATATTATCTTCCTCCATATATTATTGTTGAAACAATTTTGCCCTCTACAACTTCATAACCTTGGATGTGAACATGAGGAAAATGCTAACTAGGAATCCTCGTGCACCCAGGCCAGTGCTCCCCTGATAATCAGAAGTTAGGGAATCTACCACCTCTTCATTCCATACTCTTTAAGTATTAATTACTCCTTTTGACTTTTGAGACAAGACATGCCTTTCTTGTCACCAACAACAGTGATAGTCACTGTTAGTTTCTAAAGAATTCATTCAGGAAGCAGGTTCCCCCCAAGTCAGGCTGGATTGGGAGCTGACAGGTCAAAGGTGATCAACTATATGTCAGTGTGTTTGCTTGAGAGTGTTATAAGAAGTACACAGAGCACACATCTGGGTTATAAAAGCCCTTTTATAAAGCCATTTTTAAACAAAACAAAAAAAAAAGTTTACAAAAGAAAAAAAGATACAGAAAAAGAATAACTTGCTTCATATGTCCCAAAAAGAGAAAAAAAATAAAGGGGACAATGCCAACATGCTCAACAATAAAGGGTTCTTTTTCTTATTTTTTTTAATACAAAATACAAGCAAAGGATACACATACTCAAAACAGAGCTCAGGAGCAGACACGCAGTCCTGGAGACCCTTCAATAAAAGAAAGCAGGAGTTTGTTTTTTCTTTGTCTATGCAGATACATACAGAGACTGGGATATGTAAAAATTAAGTATCACAAAAGACCATCACACAAGTCTACCAACGCATGTTGCATCTATAATTCACGAACATGGTCAACAAAATCATGTTCACTTCAACCTCATTTCATTTAAATTAAAAAAGAAATCTTTTAAATAAAGTGGTTACATTCAAACTTTAACTTCCTTAGTACCACGGGCTGCAGAAGTCAGCACCGCGGTGGTGTGGCAAGGATGCTCAACCGCCTGGTGTCTGATCATGTATCTAGCAACACTGCAGTAGTAAGAAAGGGATGCCCCCCGTCTCAGCCCATGGACTAATTAAATACATTTAAACAGGTTCCTCTCTATAATCCTTCCTGCTCAGAACATAGATTAAGAACTAAAATCAAGGAAGACTGGGAGTTTTAGAGCTGGCAAAAACGAAGTCTGAAAGATGAATCAAGGCAAACAATTACTGAGAACTTGGCTGCTGCTTAACCTGGCAAGTCTTCAAGTCTTTCCTTAAATCTTGCAGGAATTAGGTGTATAAGGTTTGTTGCAACATGTTCATGGTAAACAAACTCTACTTAGAGCTCTTATTTACAAATCTTGTAACAAATACTTCTGGAGGAAAAGAAAGAAGTCACTAATTTCCCGAAGACGAAAGTTTACTTGCCAGACATATACAAACACACACTCACACACACACCCACACAATACTTCGGGGGGTTTTATACATGTTATTTAGGGCATAAGCTGAGTACTATACCCCTACACCCCATTGAAAAAGGAACAACCAAAAAAAAAAAAAATCCCAATTTTACCCTCCCCCCATAAATCTAGAAAACCCTCCCTTCACCCCTGATGTACAAAGTGTATGCACAATGGTGGCATTCCACCAGCCAGACAAAGCATGCTCAGACAGATGTCACCAGCTCAGTCCCTCCATTGGCACGGCAACAGGCAGGTTTACGGGACTTTTCCCAATAGTGGTTAATACACAGTCAGCACCACTGTGAATTTTGTGAATTAGGCTTCGGAAAAAAGTGTAATTTAGGGATTTGGGATTCAAAGAGTCATTTTGTATCAAGTTTATCCCAAGACGAAGGGAAAACGGGTTGCAGATGGAAACTTGGCTATAGATAGCTTGATGTCCCAATATTCAAACTAAGTCCCTTTTCCAATAAACCCAGCTCTATGCACAGAGAAAAGACAATTTTCTGACCCCAAGAGCAAACAGCTTGTTATATTTTCCCTATCCCGCGGCAGGAAATGTTTATTACTTGTTCTGCCTAAGTATCTGTCTGAATGCCATTAAAGAGCAGAGCCCAGGTTTTGTCCTTTCCAAACTCCTAAGGTGATAGTTTCTTCACAGTGCAGCTACGGGAGACGCAGGAACAGAAAGAACTCGTCAAATCCAAACCCCCACTCTTCGGAACAGCAGCAATGGCCACATGATCTTTTATAAAGCTTTCCCTGTTGCTCCTGGTAAATTCTGCCCTTGCCTTCCTACTACTCAAAGCAGCTCCTAAACTGGTTTAAAGAAAAGCACCTCTTTCTCCCAACCAGTTCTCTAAAATCCACTTGTTACTTTTATGTTCATGGATAAAAGAAGAAACGTTTAAAGAAAAAAAAAAAGCATCTAGTTCAGTCTAGCTGACCATATCCACGAGTGTCAACCTTTACTGGATTGTAACCTCAAATTCCACTCTTGATTCGTTACCTAAAAGAAAATGCTCTTTCAACAAGTGCCAAGGATAAGTATGAACTGAGGATTGAAATGGAGGCAAATCAGTTACTGTGGGGGGAAAAAAAAACAGTATGCAAGCTCCTTCCTGGGAAATCAACTATTCTTCTTCCAGAGGAAACACTGTTACCTCCCTAAGGGAGGGCACACCCCTTAATTTCCCTTCATGGACTCCACAGGGAGTGGGGCTATGAAAGGGAGAGATGCTTCAGAAAGCAGGACAAACCTCCTGTCACTGAAAATAACGTGTACCCTGTGGGCCGCTCCCGGGACTCCATCTGAGGTGGGGAGGGCTAAAAGCAGCAGGAAGTTACGGATTTAAGAAGATGCAAGCTACCCATTTCTAGCTGTGGACGTTGGGGAGGGAAGTCTGGAAATACAGCATCGTAAGAACCAGAATGTAGTGTCAGTCAGCATTAGCTGCCGAGATCCATGTTCCAGAGGTAAACCTAACAGAGCTAAGAGAAATCAGGTACCACAAACAAGCACCTTCCGAGTGAATGTCTCACTTCCTGAGCACTGCAAACAAGACCATGAACGACACTCTTGCCCCTTCGCCACAGGCACGCTAGGGGGAGAAATGGGATTGAGTCAAGGGTGGTGCCAAAGGCCACGGTCAGCTTCTAGCTTGTAGCCTGGTCCTGACGTCGCTACCAAGCCTGACTATGGAGCACCTATTTCCAGTTGAGACACCACAGTTGTCCTGCTATATGCATGCATGATTTGAGGGGAAGGCTAGAGTGTTTTAAATCATCAATAAAAAGTGGAGAAAACAAAGGTCTTTCAGAGCCTGTCTCATTTGGGGACACAGATCCTTTTGTCTAGTCCATTAGAAATATATAAGACATTTTTCAATCTCATGAATTTTTAAAAAAGGGATCGCAACCAAATGCACACAAGTCACCTAGAAGACAGGATTACCTCTAAAGAATGAGCGTATTATCACAGAGATGTTAGTGCAGATTAATATACTAAAGAGACCGTGTTACATAAAATACTGAGGCTAAAGTTTTAAAAGACCCCCCCCATCTTCACGAAACATAATCTAAGAAAAGTCCAAATGTTACTAGGAATGTAGGACTTATAAACCCCTAAAAACAGAAGTGCATGGTGGAAACACTGAGAAGTCTTTTACTAGATGAACACGAACCTTCTTGTTAAAATTGGATACCCTAACAAACCCACTAAAGCAAACAGAATAATCTTTATCACCCTCTTACAAAGTTCACCACTCTAAAGTTAACCATCACGAAAGGTAATAACCCAACTGCAACTTACGTTCAAGTTTTGCATTTTTGGCCAAGTACTAAAATCTCCAAATTCATTCTCTAACACGCGCCGCGCACAACAGTGAAATGACTCTGCCACTGGGTGTTATTTTAAAAAGTCACAGAGTAAGGATAGTCTTTAAAGTGTCTTAAAAATCAGAGTAAAAACATTCCTTAAATAACCTTTTGTCCTAGGAACATCTGCAAGAAAGCCATGTTGTCTGAGAGAAAAACATGCGCTAACTTAAAAGACAGAAAGAAAACTGCGTAAGATACTGAAGCAGCACACCTACATAAAGGCAGAGGTTAAATTTCACTATTTTTTTTTTTTCAACTTACTAGCACACTAAGACCCCTAACCCTTGCTCCCATGAGCTCATGGTATCAGGATGTGGAGGATCAAACCTACAGAACGATCTCCTACTTTCATAAGGCATGGAAAGTCTGTTCTCGGTGGCATATGGGCTCCTAACCACATGGTCTCCCTAGCCCTGAGCCCCTGAAACTTCGGCTTTAAGCAATGTGAGCAGTAAGCAGGGGCACCGGGAGAAAGACAAAAGCAAACTGAACGGTGTGGGAGCAGCATTTACCATACTCCCAGTCAAGCACAGAATGTGAAGTGAAGAAGAGAGCCGGGAGCAATCATGTCTTAGAGCACAACTTGCAGGCTCTGGGGATGCGGTATGCAGTGGTACCCTGGGCAGGAGCAGGAAGCCGAGAGATGCACTTCATGTGTCTACAAAGAAATGCGAAGATAGGTATGTGAAAAGACAAATGTTCTATCCCCAAATAAAAACAGAGCATGGTTCATGGGATCTGAATGCACATTTTTGGCATAAAAGAATTTCAATTTTCTATTTTCATAAAGGAAAAATCTCAAGTCTTTGTGATTGAGTTTCACATTAATTGGTACTTTATTTGCTTAAAACCTAAACATTGTCAGTTAAGAAGAAATCCACTCTGGTGTATAGATCTTGCCATTTAAATTCTAAGGTTCTTTTTTTCTTTTTTGATCCTTGGTAAAATTTTATCCAAGAAACAGAATAGATACATATATATTTAAAAACATGAACCATTAGAGAATGAAATAGGAAATCAAGAGTGATTTAAGTTTTGGCGGCCCTTGCCTCTTTTCTTTTTGTTGTTCTTTTAAAGTTCCTGAAAGACTGTAGCAGGATAAAAGGATCACTGGCTCCGGGTCTCTTTGAGATAACAAGTGATGAAATTAAAAAAAAACAACAACAAAGAAACAAAGAAACAAAAAAAAAACCACACCCTCAAACAAGGTCAGGTAACACCATTCCCTGCCTTGCCCCCAAGGTAAAAAATATGAATACTTGTAGTAACAATTCAGAATTCATCTTTATGTCCTACCTGCCCCATCAGTGGAAGTTTAACATCATGATTTTTTTAGACATCTATACTTATGTATATACACATATAAACTTGTATTAGATGACAACTGATTTTTTTAAGTCCAGGTAGAGAAAGAAGCAATCATTTTTAACTAAAACCCTTCTACGTTTTTTTGATTACGGTTCAACTTGCTATCATTTAGCAAAAAGCAAAATTTCCATAGTGTTCATCTCAAATCTTATTGCTTTACAACTGTGGTATTCCTTCCATTAAAAATAAAAAGGTGAAGCAGTCAATCCAGTGATTACTTTGACATGGCTTTCATTGGGAAGGGGTGGGAAAGAGGGGTGATGGCAAAGAGAGGACCAATAGACAAAAAGGTAAATTAAACTTACAATGGTTTTCTTAAAAAAAAAAAAGAGAGAGCGAATGTTATTTTCAAGAAAAGGAAAAAAAGCATTGAAAGCCCATGAGTCAAGCCATAGCCAAAACCATGTTCTATCTTAAGTAGGTTTTCTTTTTTTTCCCCCTTTTTCTTTTTTCTTTTTTTTTTCTTTTTTTAATAAAATCTCTCCCCAAACCATCATCACTTTTTTAATCCTCCCCAGACTGGGCTTCATCTTCAGACCCTTCGTCCCCCGATTTCTCAGGTGGAGGACTTGCAGAGGGCTTCTTTTCTGGAGGGCTTTCTGGTTCCTCATCTTCTTCTTTGGGAGAAGGAGTCTTTTCCTTTGATGCCTTTGAAGCTGTGGGGCGACCCACCTTCCCTTTGCCTTTCACAGGGCTTGGCGTCACTGGAAGAAGAAAAATACCAATGTAGGGAAGGGAAGAGAAGAGAAGATCTTTAAATAAAAATCGGCTATAAAACAAAACTTTATTAAATCTATAAGGACTACACCCCAACTGGCTAAAAATCAAGATGGGCACTGGTTCCCAATCACTCTTGCCAACACTATGGTGCTGCGTTAGCAGTAATGTTTATAATAAAGAAACAGGATGCTACAGAAACTGCATACTATCTATCCTTAGTGGTTTGTGAACACAAGTTGTTTATGATAAAAGTCACATTTAAAAAGCAGGTCAAAAAGAATGGATACAACGTGAGTAGAAACAGAAGTCACCGAATTTTTTAAAAATTTTTTTCTGGGGGGCGCCTGGGTGGCTCGGTCGTTAAGCGTCTGCCTTCGGCTCAGGTCATGATCCCAGGGTCGTGGGATCGAGCCCTGCATCGGGCTCCCTGCTCAGCGGGAAGCCTGCTTCTCCCTCTCCCACTCCCCCTGCTTGTGTTCCCTCTCTGTCTCTCTGTCAAATAAATAAATAAAATCTTTAAAAAAAAATTTTTTTTTCTGGGGCACCTGGGTGGCTCAGTCGTTAAGCGTCTGCCTTCAGCTCAGGTCACGGTCCCAGGGTCCTGGGATCGAGCCCCGCATCAGGCTCCCTGCTCAGCGGGAAGCCTGCTTCTCCCTCTCCCACTCCCCCACTCCCCCTGCTTGTGCTCCCTCTCTCGCTGTGTCTCTCTCTGTCAAATAAATAAATAAAATCTTAAAAAAAAAATTTTTTTTTTCTAAGGATGTGTCATTTATTTTTTTAACTAAACTCTACGCCCAACGTGGGGCTCGAACTCATGACCGAGATCAAGAGTCACATGCTCTACCACTGAGCCAGCCAGGTGCCGTCATCAAGGAACTTTTGACAATTCCATGATTCCTAGCAGTAAGAAGTGATGAGTAAAAAAAAATGTACAAATCACCAGTTCTAGCTGTCAGAAAAAAACCAAAGCAAATCTAGCTTTCTGATTTCACGACAAACGGGCTGTGACTAGGAGACTATCTGGCAGCAACCACAATGGCGCCGAGAAAATGAACCCATGTTGCAAGTGTGGTTTTCTTCTGCGAGCACAAAGGATGGTGTAAGCATCAGACCGCAGGACTGAAATCTATGATTACAGGTGTGCATTTTCACAATTTCACGTCTTTCCTAGCTGCTGGGGTTGTGATACGGGCGGGAAAGAGCGCACGCACAGCTCCACTGCTGCGATGTTTGTCCGCGGCGCCGGCCCACGGGTCGCTGCACACTTGCGGGAGGCGGCGGCGGCCGAGGGACCGGGCTGCGCCCCAGACTCCTGCAGGGGCCACAGTCCTTATGAATAAATAAGTGATGCTTCCCGGCATGGAAGACCGGATCCTCGCAGAACTCTCTTATTCTCGTGAGGTATGTGGCCAATGCCGAGCCCTAATGAAGAATTTCTGTAGAGAAAGTTTATTGGTTCTTGAAATTTTTCAAAGCAGCCATTTAATTTTACGTGTAGACAACTCACCTGTGGCCTTTAGCCTGGGCTTGGGCATTTTCTTTTCTTTTCTCTCAGGTTTGGACTTCTTAACCATCTTTTTGTTTTTCTTTTTTGAACTGCCATAGTCACTATCATCATCGTCTTCCATTAGGAAGTCTTCATCGCTGCCGGAATCTTCTGAGAGGAAAGAAGAATTTCAGCGTCCAACTTAACGTATACATCCTTCCAAGGGAACGAAGGGAGACAGCGCTAAGCATGACGGGAGGATGGGATCTGGGAGTCAAACACTCTTGGATTCTGGTGGCAGCTGTGCCGCCAATCTGGCTGGAGTCATCACCAGCCCCACGTGTAGGGTGGGTTTAGCACACGTGAGCATGCACACGCACACACACACACACACACACACACACACACGAGGGCTGCACCACTGACTTGTTTAAACAGTCAGTTGAAAACAGGAAGAGATAAAACTTAATCTGAATAAAAACTGAAGCCATCGCATAACTTTTTTTTTTCATCGGTAACTTTCGGTAGTTCCATCGTTCCCCTATAGTACTGGGGAGACCAGGGAAATGAAACAGAACCAATTTAGTGTGTTTGGTCCAACTATGAATAAATGAAACGAGAAAGCTAAATACAAAGCAGAAATACATATAGTTTATTAATCTGAGTAACGTGTGAAACATCTAAATCCTGCTACTAACACTTTTTTTTTGTTGGGGGAGGAGGTCTACACCTTTGGCTCCCGGGTCAAAATACAAATCCTAATCACAACACCCACCATGTAACTGTTTCTTTAACAACTGTTTGTTTAGTATTTGAGTTCAAATGATGGACATCATAATCGAGAGAATCTAAAATAACCAGTATCAAACAGCCATCTCTTCTAACAGCAAATATCTAATTTAAGGGACTGGCTGTAACATTTAGCAGCCACAAGAACGCAGAAGTAATCAGGGTCACAAACTACAATCGCGACCCCAGTAACAAGTCAGCCTCACGTACTCTCCTGGAATGGTGCCTCATCCTCCTCCTCTTGCTCTTCTTCACTGCCCACATCTTCCATGAGCATCTCTCTCTGTTTAGAAGCTGCCTTAGAGGCTGCCTGCCGCTGCTGGCGCACGTTTTTATGATCTTCTTTTTCATCTTCGCTGTCCTCTGTAAGATCAAAGTTACAATGCAGCGATCAAAGAGCTGTGTGCATTTATCTGACGGCTGAAAAGCCAGTATGAGATAGAACCTGCAGCTTTATTTCATTCAAACGGGGTACATCCTATCCTTAAAAATTCCTACAAAATATACAAAAGAGGAGCTAAAATTCAAAGAATGAACTTGAAAAAGATTATGTCCTCATTACTGCATAGAAAATAGCTTGGGCATGTAGTTTTAAGTAGTCATAAAGCTGAATTTAGGTGTGAATACATGCTTCCTGTAATGTATTTTAAACTTGTATCACTGCATCGCCCTAAAATTATCAATTACATTTCAATCTATGTTCACAGTTTTTAGAAACTAAAGTTAGAATTTTTTTTTAAGAGAGAGAGAACACAAGCGGGGATGGGGTGGGGTGGATGGAGGGTTGGGGGGGAGGCGAGGAAGGGCAGAGAGGCAATCTAAAGCAGGCTCCACACAGACTCGGGGTTCCTGATCTCAAGACCCTGAGATCATGACCTAAGTTGAAAGCTTACGGAACTGAGCCACCCAGGTGCCCCTAGAAAAATATTTTTAAATAGAAGAGGGGAAGACTGTCTTCCAATGATATTATTCTAAGTTACAAAACCTATTTCGTTTCAACTTAGGCAGTCAGATAACAGGCTAGAAAAGGAATGAAAGCAAACAGCTCAGTGGAGTGAATTCAGTGGAACTTTGTCTACCCTCCACATATTAGCTAACAGCAATCTCATTTAAAGGGAGATCCAGAAAGGCAAAAGCAGGGGAGTGTAGGTCAAAACTAAAGTGGTTGGGAGCAACACGGAATAAACCCTCAATACTGAGAAGAGTTAAATTCAGAAATATAAATACCAACAAGTAATCAGGATTTAACATTTTGCCATGGAGTCTCTATTAATTCTTTTGAGTTAAAATTCTTACCAAGAAAGCTTTCTCTGCGGCTACTGTTTCAAAGGACTACTTGTCAGTGAAACAGGTAAGGGTGAGACTGTCCTTTGCTTGCTCTTTACCCCAGAGTTCATCACCGCCCCCCCCTTTTAGAGCTTTATGTCACTTAGTATTATATATGCTCTTTTATTTTTATTTTTTTAAAAAATATTTTATTTATTTGACCGAGAGAGACACAGCGAGAGAGGGAACACAAGCAGGGGGAGTGGGAGAGGGAGAAGCAGGCCCCCCGCCGAGCAGGGAGCCTGATGCGGGGCTCGATCCCAGGACCCTGAGATCATGACCTGAGCCGAAGGCAGACGCCTAACGACTGAGCCACCCAGGCGCCCCTATATATGCTCTTTTATTTTTTTTATTTTTTTATTTTTTAAAGATTATTTATTTGACAGAGAGAGAGAGAGCGAGAGAGGGAACACAAGCAGGGGGAGTGGGAGAGGGAGAAGCAGGCTTCCTGCGGAGCAGGGAGCCCGATGCGGGGCTCGATCCCAGGACCCTGGGATCATGACCTGAGCCGAAGGCAGACGCCTAACGACTGAGCCACCCAGGCGCCCCTATATATGCTCTTTTAAATCAATTTAGTTTGATGTCTGTTATTTGTTCATGTAAATGGTTTTCAATGTTAATTATGTAGGAGAATAATCTGTAAATATTTTTAAAAAACAAAGCCCCAGTGTCCCACTGAAACCGACTGAATCAGAAATCCTGGGGTGGGACAGGAGAGTCTCCTCACAGGCGACTGTAGTAAGCCACCAGCCAGGAGCTCTTCAAAGATGGAGGCCTCTGTGTAATGCCAGTATTTACAACAGTGCCTGGCATTATTATAAAACCACTTACATGAAAATGTCCAATGAATAAAGATATAAATCAATCACCTAGTACATTAAAAACTGTTCATTACCTGCTGAGTGAGAATCATCCTTCTTGGTTTTCACATCTTTTTCTTCGGAGTCCTCACTAGAAAGGGAAGGAGGAGAAAGTTTTAAAAGTCTTAGATCAAAATCTAAGTGAACACAGATCCCCGGTGTCTCTGACAGGGAAGAACACTGAAGAACACCTCTTTTGTAGATGAAATACTCAAACAGATGCTGAGGCGTGAAACTGCTTCCATTATTTCCCTAACTTTACAGGGATGCTAATGAATAAGCACAATTGTATCGACTTTTGGAAAATACTGCTTCAAAGATCCAAAGGAAAAAAAGAAGGTACCTCAGCATGGGCTGAAAATTTCTCACCTGTGGATAAGCCCTGGTTCACAAGAACATTTAATTTTTTTTTAAAAGATCTTATTTATTTATTTGACAGAGAGAGAGAGAGAACACAAGCAGGGGGAGTGGCAGGCAGAGGGAGAGGGAGACGCAGACTCCCCCCTGAGCAGGGAGCCCGACGTGGGGCTCGATCCCAGGACCCCGAGATCATGACCTGAACCAAAGACAGACACTTAACTGACTGAGCCACTCAGGCGCCCCTCAGAAGAACATTAATAAAAAAACAATTCTCCGTTGTCAGAGGCAGAGTATAAAAATACTAAAGTAAATTACATAATGTGTGAATGGTGCGAAAGTAGGCAAATAAATGGACAGTACCAAATATAGATGCAAAAACCACCTAGAACACAATTATTAAAGGAAACTGGAGTGCAATTATATAGATTACAGTATCTCTAAAAATTTATCTAAAACAAAATGAAAATAAGTGAACAACTATCTCCTCATATTTTTTGCCTCTAATATTTTTTCCTTCTTTTTTTTTTTTTTAAGATTTTATTTATTTATTTGACAGAGAGAGACACACACACACACAGCCAGAGAGGGAACACAAGCAGAGGCAGAGGGAGCAGCAGGCTTCCTGCACAGCTGGGAGCCTGATGTGGGGCTCGATCCCACCCTGGGATCATGACCTGAGCCGAAGGCAGACGCTTAACGACTGAGCCACCCAGGCGCCCTGCCTTTAATATTTCTAATACATCAGAAACATAAACACATAGACCTGCCTTGTATCCTAGAGAAAATAAAAGTCCGCTCAAGATCACTGCGAAGTAAAATAATTAAGAAGGTGCTTCAAAGTTCAATGGAAAGTTTTATAAAACAGTTTTTTTAAGTCACAAAGATGCACACTTTATGTCCTTACAAATCTTAGCTCCTGTCATTAATTAGTTGTATGATCTCAAGCAAATTACTTGTTACTCTCTTCAGTTCTAAAATTTTATGATTCAATGAGAAATTCCAATAAACAACAACAAAAAACCACTCATACATAAAAACTGCCTTCATAGCTTTTTCAAACAGCAGGTCTTGTAAATCTCTTTTGGTATTTCCTATAATCTAGACCACACTCAAATGACAAACTACCGAACCCAAGATTCCCAAACAAAGAGAAAAACCAAATACATTTCCTTACTAAGCAATCTGATCCAAGACACACTGTAGTTCTGAAACCTGTGACTATTCTAAATGCTTTTATGCAAAATAAGCACTTAATTCACAAGTCACAATGACAAAGAACTATTACTTTTTCTAGTTCTTTTATTACTGGGTTTATAGAGACCATTACTCCTTGAGTCCCATTACAGTAATGTCAAGTAAAAGCTGAACTTTTAAGTAGAGACCAACAGAAAATTCAAAACAACAATGGTCTGAGGAAATAAACTATACAAGGCAGTTAATACAAACGGCAATAAAAACTGTATTTCAACTGCTCCTGACACTTAGGAAAGAAAAATAAAACCAAATGATTAGAACAAGGAAAAGTTTAGGCTACATATTAATTATATTGATGAGACATTGTAATAGGTAGCAGGGGACAGAGAAATTCATTCCTAAGAGAAATATAAAAAATGAATATAATGAATCAAAGTTGGGCTGCTATATAAAACTGGATTAGAGATATACACTACAACACCATGGAAGACCTGTCTCCCCACAGCAAAATTTTGTCTTATTTGTCCTCAAAACCATGTTTCTGAAATTCTCCAGGAAAGAAAATATTGGAGGTAAATACTGTTGTTTCTACAAATTTAGCATCCTGTGAATTCAGAATGGAAAGACTTCTGTGTGGGGCTTTATAAGATTTTAGTACTTGAAGGTAAGTATCTTGGAAGAACTGATAAGAAAAGATTTCATTTCTTTGAACTCTCCTACTTAACAGTATTATTTGGAAGTAGTATCACCTAATGGTTAAAACGTGGACTTTGGAGTTCAACAGACATGGTTCCAAAACCTGTTGGTCCATTTGCTGGATAACTTGGACAAATCACTGAACCCTTCTCTAAGCTAGTATTACCCTAATAAAGGTGTTATGGGAATTAAATGATAATAAATATAAATTAGCACATAGTAGAGACTGGCAAAGAATCATAAACGGTAGCGATCATCATCATCACCTTTACCATCATTAAGAAGGTCTTAAAGTTACGCAACACTGAGTATGAGAGTGTGTAGATCTGTGATAGCAGAGGCAAAAATTACAGTGCTAGTCTCATGAAGCAATTATAGTTAAAATCACAACTCCTGTGAACTTGTTTATAAAACTGAAGGAAAGGGGAACAAAAACCCCCATGAATGATTAAGGTATCTGAACAAAGGAGAATGGATGATAGACAGTAAAACTCAGCAGGCTATACAACTTAAGACTCTATAAGCTTTAGTTAGGATTCTGCCAGTGCTGGGTGACTGAATGGGAGAGATCAGTCACTCTGCTATCACTACAATGAAAATGCCAATACTAACGTTAGGTAACAAATGACATACTTAAACAATCTCTCTGCTTATGTTCAGAGGTTTGAGGTAGTGACAAAGGTATTCTTGGAGATCACCTTGGATTCCAGCTTGAGTCCAAGCAAGCCTTGCGATCTTAAAGAGGGTAACCTCTAGACTTAAGAAGCACTGCCTGAGATAGTAAGAAATATGCAAAACAACATGAAGTGGACAATAAGCACTTTCCCAAAGTAAACAGAGATTCCACCAATTTAGAGATCAGAGACCACCCTCACCTCCAGTGGGGCAGTGTAAGCAGGAACAGATTAATAATGCCTCTTACCTATCCTCCTGTGAGTTCTTTCCAGATCGCCTCTTATTTTTAGCTTCTCGAGGAGATGACCGAATTTTCTTAGCTGGAGGGCCTGAATCTCTTCCATAATCTTCATCTAAACAGAGCATTTTTCAAATTCAATGAACTATATTACGACTTTTACATGTAGAAATTATCACTGCTTATTTTTGGAGATAAATCTCTCAAGCTATTTAAATGGTGAGGGGGCAGGATTTCCCAAATAATTTTCTTTCATTTTTTAAAAAATAAATTGTTTTCAGGGAGCCTAGGTGGCTCAGTCGTTAAGCACCTGCCTTCGGCTCAGGTCATGAGGCCAGGGTCCTAAGATCGAGCCCCGCATCGGGCTCCTTGCTTGGCAGGAAGCCTGCTTCTCCCTCTCCCACCCCCCGCTTGTGTTTCCTCTCTCGCTGTGTCTCTGTCAAATAAATAAATAAAATCTTAAAAAAAAAAAATAGTTATCTAAGCCCAGTCCCTTTTAGTCCTCATGTGTTTACTTTAATATGTCCATAGCCAAATATCTCTTACCATTTCATATCCTACCATTTAATTTCTTAAAGATACTGCCATGTTTCAACACCTTCCTATTTACATGAAAACTATTATAGTAGTAAAGCAATACAAGCATTTTAGAATGTAGAGAACCCACAATTCTACAATCCTAACACAATTACTGTTATCAAGTAAATTGCTTTTATTTATTTTTTTTTTTAAAAAGATTTTATTTTTTTGAGAGAGAGAGACACAGCGAGAGCAGGAACACAAGCAGGGGGAGTGGGAGACGGAGAAGCAGGCTTCCCGCAGAGCAGGGAGCCCGATGTGGGACTCGATCCCAGGACCCTGGGATCTGACCCGAAGGCAGATGCTTAACGACTGAGCCACCCAGGCGCCCAAGTAAATTGCTTTTAAGCTAAAGTATTAAATGCAGCATACTCTGACACTTGAAGAAAATATCTCTAACTTCTAAAGTCCTATAGAACTAAAGAAAATTACCCAATCTTAAAAATTGACTTTTTTTTTTTTAAGACTTATTTATTTTAGAGAGCGAGTGTATGCATGTGAGCAGGAGGAGGGGCAGAGGAAGAGGGAGAGAATCTTCAAGCAGGCTCCATGCCCAGCGCAGAGCCCGACATGGGGCTCAATCCCACGACCCCAAGATCGTGACCTGAGCCAAAATCAAGTGTCGGATGCTCAACCGACTGAGCCACTCAGGTGCCCCCAAAATTGATTATTTTTAAAACTGTTTACTACACCATTTTATATAATAGTGGAGAGATCTGGAAGTAGTCTGGAGCTTCAGCAATTATTAAATGGTTGGACACATAAATTCCATTATGGAATATCACACAACCATTAATAGGAGTTTCTCAAATAACTTTTTTTTTTTTTTGAGATTTTGTTTATTTATTTGACACAGAGAGAGCACAAACAGGGGTGAGTGGCAGGCAGGCAGAGGGACAGGGAGAAGCAGGCTCCCCACCAAGCAAGGAGCCTGATGTAGGGCTCGATCCCAGGGCCCTGGGATCATGATCTGAGCCGAAGGCAGCCGCTTAACTGACTGAGCCACCCAGGCGGCCCTCAAATAACTTTTTGTAACAGGAGAAATATACTCATAAGTAGGAGTGGGATAGGAGGGGGACAGAACCCAAAATTCTATAGCAAGACTTCAACTACGTTTTTATTTTTTTTTTATTTTTTTTTAAAGATTTTATTTATTTATTTGAGAGAGAGAGAATGAGAGAGAGAGAACACATGAGAGGGAATAGGGTCAGAGGACGAAGCATACTCCCTGCCGAGCAGGGAGCCCGATGCGGGACTCGATCCAGGGACTCCAGGATCATGACCTGAGCCGAAGGCAGTCGCTTAACCAACTGAGCCACCCAGGCGCCCCTCAACTACGTTTTTAAAAGGGACAAAAGACATAGGCTTTTTAAACAAAAAGGTTAAAATGGCCATTTGCTAGCCAAGGGACCTTGAATAATATCTCTGCCTCAATTTCCTTATCGGTAAACAGTAACAGTATTCCCCATTTTAATAGGACTGCTCTACAAGGATTAAATGAATAAATGCAAATATTTAGCAGCATTTAATAAATGTTAGTATTTCTTCTGGGAGGCTGATTGTATGTTATTACTCTTCTTTACATTTCTGCATTTTCTAAGTTTTCCCAAATTGCACATATTACTTTTATAAGTAAAATTAGATTTAAAAAAAAAAGGAAGAATAGTAAATGCATCTGGAAAATAATGAGAATAAGGGCATATTCTAAAGAAACCTCTTATGGCTAAGATTTAAGACATATTATTCAGGGACGCCTGGGTGGCTCAGTTGGTTAAGCATCTGCCTTTGGCTCAGGTCATGATCCTAGGGTCCTGGGATCGAGTCCCACATCGGGCTCCCTATTCAGCAGGGAGCTTGCTTCTCCCTCTGCTTGCTTCTCCCTCTGCCTGCCGCTCCCCCTGCTTGTGCTGACAAATAAATAAATAAAATATTAAAAAAAAAAAGACATACTATTCATTCCATGATAAATTAGTTCACAATTCAAGATGTTTCACAAAATACTCTAAGTTACTTTATTATGCAAAAAACTTAAACTAATATAAGGTACAAGTTTTACTGTGATTATAGCTGGGGACATTATCAACTAATAAATACTGCATCAGAATTACTGCACATTTAAACTATGGAATCCAAAACTGATAAGAAAAAAATTAAGTATTTATTATCAATGACTTACTAAAGAAAGTTAAAATCCATGCAAGTTCAACTTTTGTTTTGGGTGACAGAGATCTTGATATAATTTACAATTTACTGAAATCATGAAACTTACCAGCATCATCAGATTCCTGAAACTGGGAATAATCAACGACCTTTCTATTTCTGTAGAAAGAAGAGACTCTAATTAAGATCATAAAAATGGAGAACTTTTCTATGATATTAAAACACATGCTCCTATCTCATAAACAAAATTAGAACTAGCTCTGTGAAATTTTTCAATAAGCCCCCACCTCAGCCAAAAAACCTTCACGTTGTTACAGAAAAGTCTAACTTAAACCAAAAGTATTTCAAACTACAATTCTCCTATTGCTCATCTCAATGAGAGCTCAAATACTATTCTCTCCCTCAAAACCTCCCACCTCCCAAAACACATTTAAACAGCAAAATGAGCCAAACTACCATATGAATTCATTAATGACACAGAAATATCACATATGCATCAACAAAAACTAAATGCTTTACATTTTTATTCTTACTGCTATACACACATACACGTGTATACCTGATAAAATTATCACTGAGTTTTTTCAAGACAGAGTGATTTTTAAATATAATAGTTACATTATAATATACAAATTATGGTGATAGTAGATTAAGCCTTACATTGAAGAAAAAATAACTGATCCATTCAGAAGATGCTTTTTTTTTTTTAAAGATTTTATTTATTTGACAGAGAGAGACACAGCAAGAGTGGGAACACAAGCGGGGGAGTGGGAGAGGGAGAAGCAGACTCCCTGCTGAGTAGGGAGCCTGATGCAGGGCTCAATCCCAGGACCCTGGGATCATGGTCTGAGACAAAGGCAGATGCTTAACGCCTGAGCCACCCAGGCGCCCCAGAAGGTGCTTTTTATTAAATGGTCTGTAATTAAGAAAAATATGAAAGTCTCACAAATTTATGTATCTACTTGACTCAATGATTTTAAGTACTTCTTTTAGGTAAGGCATCTTTAACAACTTGAACCAATCTTAATTTCCATTTTCGTACTTCATACTCTAAAAGTTTAAAATTCCTCCTTTAGAGATATATAAAAGCTTCCATGTTAGTATCCAAATAGCCTTGCTTTCAAAAGAGCCTTCCAGGTACTGTACCATTTAGATACTGAATAAGTGAACGGAAATCACTAAAAGAAACACGCCACCAACTACACTTAAGCCTGAGCAGAGGAATATTCCTGATTTTATAGATTAAGACATCATTTATATCCAAAGACAACATGCTCAGAATCCAAGAATACAGACAATTTCTATGTAAGATGTGAAAATGAAAGGTGTAGGAGTGAATTCTGAAAATATGGGGCTTAGATGTGGAGGAAGGTATAGCCATACCTTGGCTTTGGAAAAGATAGGCTCTTAAGGGATTTTGCCTTCTGTTTTTCTTTGGTCTACCAGCAATGAATTATCTTTTCATTGTACTGCCTCAGTAAGTCAAGATGCAAAACTATAAAATATGCTCTAGATATATTTTGTTAAAAGCAGCTGATTTTATAAATAAATGATACCATTTTATTAGGAAAGTTAATTTTAAAAACATGACTATTAATTCCACTTATATGAGATATCTTAGAGCAGTCAAAGTTAGAGACAGAAAGAATGGTGGGGGCACCTGGCTGGCTCAGTTGGTAGACCGTGTAACTCTTGATCTTGGGGTTTTGAGTTTGAGCCCCCGTTAAGTGTAGAGATTACTTAAAATAAAATAAAATAAAATAAAATAAAATAAAATAAAATAAAATCTGGGTGGCTCATTCAGTTGAGTGTTCGACTCTTGCTTTCAGCTCAGATTATGATCTCAGGGTCTGGAGAGCGAGCCCTGCAGCTGAGTCAGCTTGAGATCCCCCCACCCCCTCTGTGCACACTGCTCTCTCTCAAATAGATAAATAAAATCTTTAAAAAATCTCCCTCTGCCTGCCGCTCCCCCTGCTTGTGCCCTGTCTCTCTCTCTCTGTCAAATAATCAAATAAATAAATAAAATCTTAAAAAAAAAAGTTAAAAAAAATAAAAAAAAAAAGGAAGGAAGGAAGGAAGGAAGGAAAGGAAGGAGAATGATGAGGGGTGCCTGGATGGCTCAGTCTGTTAAGCGTCTGCCTTCGGCTCAGGTCATGATCTCAGGGTCCTGGGATCCAGTCCTACATTAGGCTCCCTGCTCAGTGAGGAGTCTGCTTCTCCCTCTGCCCCTCTCCCCGCTCGTGTTCTCGCTCTCAAAAATAAAAAAATAAAGATAAATAAAATTAAAAAAAAAAAAAAAGAATGGTGGATACCAGGGGCTAGGGGGAAGGAGATAGCTAATGACATGCATAGTTTCACTTTTGCAAGAGAAAGTTGTAGAGATTGGGTGCATAACAGTGTGAATGTATTCAACACTACAGACCTGTACACTTAAAAATGGTTAAGATGGGGGCGCCTGGGTGGCTCAGTTGGTTAAGCGACTGCCTTCGGCTCAGGTCATGATCCTGGAGTCCCAGGATCGAGTCCCGCATCAGGCTCCCTGCTCGGCAGGGAGTCTGCTTCTCCCTCTGATCCTCCCCCATCTCATGCTCTCTCTCTCTGTCTCATTCTCTCTCTCAAATAAATAAATAAAATCTTTAAAAAAAAAAAAAAAAATGGTTAAGATGGTAAATTTCATGTGATTTTTACCACAATTTATTATTTATTTATTTATTTATTTTTAAAGATTTTATTTATTTGACAGAGAGAGACACAGTGAGAGAGAGAACACAAGCAGGGGAGTGGGAGAGGGAGAAGCAGGCTTCCCACTGAGCAGGGAGCCCTATGTGGGGCTCGAACCCAGGACCCTGGGATCATGACCTGAGCCGAAGGCAGATGCTTAACGACTGAGCCACCCAGGCACCTCTTTTTACCACAATTTAAAAAGAATAAAATATTTTCTATAAAAAAAGACTAGTTGGGGGGCTGATAATTAAATGCCTACTATGTTTTAACAAACAGTGATTTTTAATGATAGATACTATGAAAAACAGTATTATGACTATGCTCTGCATTATTTAGGATCAAGAAAAATGGGACATGTAACCAGGATAAGAAAAGTATCCAGAAGAGGGAGTTTGAAATCTTCATCTCTAATAGTTAATGTACAGGTTCTGAAATTGCAGGCATAATAATTCTAGTTTATCCATGCTGGTGGGATTGCAACTAAAATAATGGTACAATTTTTGGGTACCATCTATCAATAGATATATTCTATGAGACTATATAAAGAAGGGTAACCAGAATGGCGAAGGGTTTATCATATGTAGAGCAACTAAATAAACTGGAATTTTTAACTTGTAAAAGAGAAAACATGTTAGCTACTTTAAGGCTTTAAAAATAAAGGAGCAATAAACATACAGGCCTATCAGCTTCCTGATCGATTAAGTGTGGGTTCAACATAACAGTTAGCTAAGATAGTTACTTCCTTAGTCTGTCACAAGGAATACTCCAGAATGGAATTACACAGTAAAAAGTATAGAATCTTTGTTAATAGGAATCTTGGGTTCTGGTTCTAGAACTTTGGGCAAATCACATAATTTCTTTGGGCCTCAGATCCTTCTCTGCTGGAATTGATGGCCTAAATTGCCGGACAGATGTAAAAAGTTATGCCTTTTTTTTTTAAAGTTTATTTAAGTAATCTCTACACCCAACATGGGGTTTGAACTCATAACCCCGGGTTCAAGAGTCACACACTTTTCCAACTGAGCCAGCCAGGAACCCCTATGCCATAAATTTAAATAAAATTATTACTAAAGTTCAAGGAAAAAGTTTTCCTCAATTGCAAATGGTCAACTATCATTCTGTGTATGACACATCTTAACTCATATCGCTGTACCATTTGTTTTCTTCACTAATCTAAGCTTCTTGAAGGTAACAATGGTCTTATATCCACATTTCCCATTTTTCTTTCTTTTTTTTCAGCCCGCCTGCCTGCCTGCCTTCTTTCCTTCCTTTTTAACCACAGAGCAAGGTAAAAAGTAGACACTCAGATGTTTCTAATTTTTTCCTCTTAGGGCCAAATTTAAGAGCTCTGTTAGAAACCTAATTTTATAAGATACTTGAGAGGATAATATCCAATCTCCTTAAAGTCTTTGAAGGCCTTATCTTTTGCCACTTAATCAAGCAACCCGGAAATTTGTAATTCCTCCAATCAGGTTGTCTCATACCAGTTGGTCATGCTTCTCCTTGGCCTACATTGCTGCTCGCCTCAACTCCCACTCCTATCAGATACAACCCCGCCTCCTCTCAACACCTTTAATCCTCTATTGATACTATATAATCTACTCAATTTGTCTTCCCTACTAAATGTGAACTTCTTGAGGACAGGGGCTGTCTCTCCTTCATTCAGAACACCAAAATCAAGAAATGCATTTGATGAGCAAATGGACTCGGCATCTGCAAAGAGTCAGGGTGGGAAAGGGTATCATGAGAGGATGTATGTGGGAGCCTTCAGCCCATCAGACACTTATTTCCCACTGCCCTTAATGACAAAAGAAAATTTAGTTTCCACCGTATGAAATAACTAGTTATTTTAAATCTAAGAAATTAAAAAGGCAACTATTTAGTACATTTTCTTCTATCCTAGTTTTTAACAAGCAGAACTACCAAAAAAAAAAAAAAATGCCATGTAGACTATACTGATATTATAGGAGTAATCAAATTTAAATTTTTCAAAATTAAATTCAGAGGCCACTCCCTCATTTGAAACACAAAATATTTTACCTTCAGTTATGTCAAAATGGTCAAAATTATCAGAATTCTCTTACGTACATAATAAATGTCATTTATCACAGAAACTATAAAATCCAAGTAAAGCAAAATGTAAATATAGAAGCAAATCTGTCTTAAGGATAACTAGGCCAAAAAAAAAAAAAAAAAAGGAATGCATCCACCCATAAATTAAGTTAGAGGAAAAAGAAAAAATAATTTAAATAAAGGATCTGCGTTAACAAGGGTCATTCATAATAACTCATTATAATGATTTATAATAATAATTTGGTTCAATTCCTGCCTTCTAAAGATACTTCAAAACAATAGTAGAAATACTATTCCATTCCTTACAGATTTACCTTATTTAGGGTGGAAATCACGCTTACTGAACTTACTCCCATGTAAACTAAAAACAGAAGATATACTGGGATAGAAACACATTTTTGAGTAATATATAAATCTAAGGGCATGAGAAGTTCTACTTCGAGTTGAAAACAAAGAAACATTCTTACTTCCTCAAAATACCATCACTTAAATGCCTGAGTCTTCAGTGTAAAATGAGCATCGACAACTAGGACAATAACTAGAACGGGGAGGACAACACAAAATTTCACTATAGCATAGAAGGTTAAAAACACAGATTTTTGAATTGGGTTAAATCCTGGCTCTGCCACTTACTAGCTGTATGTCCTTGAGCAAGTTACTTCCCCTCACTGAACTTCAGTTTCCTCACCTGTAAAATAGGAATAACAACACCTATCTCTCAAGATTGTTGTGAGGGCCAGCTACACAGCTAACCAATAAAGAGCAGCTATTATTACCTGTAAGTACTAATTTGTTCCACCCAGAATATCACTGCAGTTATGAATATACACAAGTAACACTTTCAATTATCTGAACATGATGATTAGCTTGCTGTTTTAAAGTATGTTATGTCTTAGGGAAAATCCGTGTATTAACTTTTGACTCCTACCTCCAAACTTAACCACGTAATAGCCTACTGTTGACCGGAAGCCTTACCAATAACATAGTCGATTAACACATATTTTGTATGTCATATGCATTCTTACAATAAAGTAAACTAGAGAAAAGAAAATGTTATTAAGAAAATCCTAAGGATGAGAAAATAGATTTATAGTACTGTGCTGTATTTACTGAACAAATCTGCATAAAAGTGGACCCACGTAATTCAAACTCAGTGTTCAAGGGGTCAACTGGATAGGAACACAAAAACTTCAATTAAGTTTTTTCTTACTTTAAAAACGTACATGATCTCTCTGTCTAGATTCTAAATGTACCTTGGTCACAATGAACCAATTTCTGAATGATCACCAGAGGGCTCTGAGATGAGAAGTCCCCACTTTTGCATCAGGTTAAAGTGCAAAAACAAACGGTAAAGCGGGAAGCTAGACAAAGAACACGAAAAGATCTGGTTTTAGCACCAAATGGGGATAATTCAAGCAACTCAGAAGCAATAGGGACTTTTTTCTTCCACTCTCTTAATCAACTTCTTTCTACTAAATACTGAGAAGTCTACACACCCAAAATGCTCTTTCTTACAGCAGTGACTGTCTAAGACCAAAACAGTGATATTCCTGAAACATGAAGCACCTCCACCCACCGTTCTGAAGAGTCAACGATCAGTGTTTGAGATGAAAATTATCACACCTTTGAAATGACCTTATCTAATCTTCTCTCTCTTGCTTTCTCTCTCTCTTTTTTTTTTTTAAGAGATGGAGACGGGGGCGGGGGGGGGGATCGGGAGAGGGAGAATCTTAAGCAGGCTCCATCTCACAACCCTGAGATCATGACCTGAGCAGAAATCAACCAACCAACCGAGTCACCCAGGCACGCCCCCCCCCACCCCATCTCTTTTTTTAAAAGTAAGCTCTTGGCTCAACACAGGGCTTGAACTCATGACCCTGAGATCAAGAGTTGCATGCTCTACCAACTGAGCCAGCCAGGTACCCCTAACCCTCTTAACTTTACAGATGAGAAAACTAAAACCACATAATCCAGCTCTACTTTATAACAAGCCTGCACATCAAAATATGGAGATCAATAACAAGCAAACTCGGGGGAGGAAGCAGAACTTCTGAATATAATTAAATTATTGACACCCTAAGCTTTATACTACTTGAAGAGCACAAAACCATTTTCTCAAGGCAAACTGGAGAGCCTTTTAGACAATCTATTACATTATTAAGCTCCATCAACAGACTATACTTCCATTTTTACCCTGAAGAAGTTCTGGTCAATGCAGGGAAGAAGCATAAAAAAAAAAAAAATCCA
Source organism: Halichoerus grypus (assembly GCF_964656455.1). Classification (NCBI taxonomy): domain Eukaryota; kingdom Metazoa; phylum Chordata; class Mammalia; order Carnivora; family Phocidae; genus Halichoerus; species Halichoerus grypus. The sequence continues at coordinate 131,199,710 of NC_135718.1, forward strand.
CCTTGCTTTCTAGAATTTAACAAGTTCCTCATTAGGCACTTAAAGCACATTTGAAATTTGAGTTTTGAGAAACCTAAAATAACCAACATTGCTCTTTTGACTAATCACCTGGGTGGTAAACATCACATTTGGTCAGATGAATGAGATCCTATAGAACAATGTTTTTCAATTGACAGGTCACAACCCACAACTGGATCCTGAAATGAATTTATTGGTGTATAACCTGCATTAAAACAACAAAGCAAATCAAAAATATCAGAGAAAATTGTACCTAAATAACAGTAAGTTCCTGACACTTGTTTCAGGTGTTTGTGTTCTTGTGTGTAGCGACCTCATCAAACAAGTTCGAGACCCACTGCTTTAGAATAAAAAAGTGGATTGCAAAAAGATTTCTAAAGTCATTGTTATTTTTACCTTTACAAAAAACAATTTGTTATTGATCCATGGCAGCAAAAGAATAACTTCTCTTCCCATTTTAATTTCCTTTTTTTTTTAAATTATTAAGCAGGCTCCATGCTGGGCGTGGAACCCAACATAGGGCTTGAACTCATGACTCTAAGATCAAGACCTGAGCTGCGATCAAGAGTCAGAAGCTTAACTGACTGACCCACTCAGGTGCCGCCCCCTTTAAAGGTTTTATTTAGGGACACCTGGGTGGCTCAGTTGGTTGAGCGGCTGCCTTCTGGCTCAGGTCATGATCCCAGGGTTCTAGGGTCGAGTCCCACATTGGGCTCCTTGCTAAGCAGGGAGCCTGCTTCTCCCTCTGCCTGCCGCTCCCCCTGCTTGTGCTCGGACAAATAAAATCTTTTAAAAAATAAAATAAAGGTTTTATTTATTTATTTACTTACTTAGAAAGAGCGCACTTGTGTGGGGAGGAGCAGGAGGAGAGGGAGAGAGAGAATCTTAAGCAGGCTCCATGCCCAGCACAGGGCCCAAAGAGCACGTCTGGGGGCTGGATCCCACAAACCAGAGTTCATGACCTGAGTTGAAATCAACCGACTAAGCCACCCAGGTGCTTTAAAGTAACCTCTACCCCCATGTGTGGCTTGAACTCACACCCCAAGATCAAGGGATGCATGCTCTACCAACTGAGCCAGTCAGGCACCCCTAATTTCCTATCTTTTTAAAACACTTGATTTTTCAAGTTTAAGCACTAATAAAACCTACCCAAGTTTGGTGGCTAGTGGTGGGGCAGGAAGTATGGTGATGATGATGACACCAGGTGTATTATATGTGCTAGAACTACTAGACCTCTGACAATCTAATCCAATCTTATCCCAAACTTGTTATCCTAGCAACAAATGTCCCTAGAAGGGAATCCTAAGAACCTCTCATGACCCAGAAAGTGAAATCTGGCACTAAATCTGCCTCTAAAGTCCACTCACCGATTCTGTCATGTCTACCTCCTGGATTACCATGGTTTAAATCTAACCCGTCCTCCACAGAGTAGCCCTTACACTTTATAGGACAGTTTCCACTTTTTTCTTCAAGGCTAAATACTAGGGTTCCTTCAACCCTTCCTTGTGACTTATTTCAAGCATCCTCATGACCTAGTCACTACTCTGCATACCACCTGGGATTTAGTAAAGTTTATCAAGTAGTGCCCCAATCTAATCATAACAACACAGTAAGGTTTACAAAGGTGTATGTGGAGGACAGAGGGAGATCAGGATTACAAAGTTCCTCCTCCTGTTCTACTCTGGGTTTGTACTAATGTAATCCAAGATCTCAATTGCCTTTTGGGCTGTTATATCACACAACATACTGGATGTTGCAATTCCAATAACCAAAGCCTCCTTTTCCCAAGATCTAAGACCTTTTTGTACTTCATTTCAACATATTATTTAACTTCTCAACTTCCTATTACCTGCAAACTTAATCAACACTGGCCAAGAACAAAGTCCTTTAAGGCATCAGTGGAAATGTTCTTTTAGGCTGACCTAAATCTATTCAACTGCCTTCTCTGGGTATGGCTATTGAGGTCCAAGTCCATCACAGTGAACGAGCATTCTGCCTACATTTCTTCATTTTTCCCACAAGGACCTCATGTGAAGCTCTGTCAAAATCCTTGTTGAAAGAGAAACCCAGGGGGCTCGTGGGTGGCTCAGTCAGTTAAGGGTCCGACTCTTGACTGCCGCACAGGTCATGATTTTAGTTATGAGACTGAGTCTCAAGTTGGGCTCTGGGCTGGGGGTGAAGCCTGCTTAAGATTCTCTCTGTGCACCCCCCCCGCCCCACCCCACTCACTCTCTCTAAAAAAAAAAAAAGAGATAGGGACGCCTGGGTGACTCAGTAGGTTAAGCGTCTGCCTTCGGCTCAGGTCATGATCCCAGGGTCCTGGGATCAACTCCCATATGGGGCTCCCTGCTCAGCGGGGAGCCCGCTTCTACCTCTGCCTACCCCTCCCCCTGCTTGTGCTCTCTCGCTCTCTGACAAATAAATAAAATCTTTTTTTTTTTAAGATTTTCTTTATTTTACAGACAGCGAGAGCGGGAAACCAAGAGTGGGAGAGGGAGAAGCAGGCTTCCCACTGAGCAGGGAGCCCGATGTGGGGCTGGATCCCAGGACCCTGGGATCATGACCTGAGCCAAAGGAAGACGCTTAACTGACCGAGCCACCCAGGGGCCCCAATAAATAAAATCTTTTAAAAAAATGTATAAAAAGAGAGAAACCCAGTATTTTTACAGTATTCTTTTACTCTAATTAAAAAAAAATGGGTTCGTTTAAACCAATGATAGTTAAGCTTCTAAAAAATAAACGTTTTTTGTCTGAACGAAATATTCCCAGGAACCACAAAGTAAGACACAGCGAGTAAAAAGTAAAAGCAGCATTATAAGAGCATAAAGTTGTCCTATAATTTCAAATTTAAAGAATTTTCTCATTAGAGATTTTCCCAACTTCTGTTTTCAAGATAGTTTTCTAAAGATTTCCTGGCCAGATTAATTTGGGTATTATCACCTCCTTAAACAAGTGAAAGCTTTGAAAGTCCTGCATTAAAGAAACCTGCTTAACTTTGATCTCTAATATTTTAAAAACAAAATTTGAATCCAATGCTTGTGATATCCCTGAAAGCCAGCACTAGGAAGACTACTGACCTGAGACTGGCTTTTTGTGAGCCCACGCTGAATTTAAAATTATTACAACAGCAGTTACTATGATGCACCAGATACTTCACCTAAATTCTCATTTAATCCTCACAATCTCACAAGAGGAGCTAATTAATGTGAATTCAATTTTATCTGAAGAATCTAATGCTCAAATAGGCTCAGTAACTTTCCTACCATTGCAAGTTATTAAGTAATAAAGCCAATTTTCCAACTCAAGCCCATCTGAACCAATACCCCACAGGGCACTGTTGTTGCCTGTAACCTCTCAAACCTTCCCTTCCTGATCATTCACAAATCAAACTCCTCTACAGAACGGAGACTACTAAAGTTTCTGCCTATCTACATAAAGTTCCTGTATCACTATACTACTCCCTTCAAACTTAGGACATTTGTCTCTCTCTTCTATTCCTCAAAGATTATTCATATGCCAAATTTTCTCAGGACATTAAGAACATTAGTTCACAGAAGTCAGGATACCTGAACTCAAGAGTAACTTCTTACAAGCATTTCCTTCATCTTAAGCTTCAAGTTCCTTTTGGCTAAGATTTATTCCTTTGACTGTATCTTGTATCATTCTGTTACAACTAAATATAAAATTCAAAACGTCACAAGATGCAAGAAAACAGTTAAGTATAATAAAATGAACATTCTAGGAAAGCACTCCTAGGTTTCTTGGATGGAGTTTCTAATTTCTGCAGAAAAGGGGAGGCAGTGAAGGAGTTTTGAATGATGAGCCAGGCAGGTGTTTATTAGTTCACTGTCATAATCCCCTACTAAATCTTGTATCAACTTGCTAATGTTTCAGTCCAGATGAATAAATATTAATAGGACACTTATTCCTAAAAAATATTCAGTTCCACCAGATCTCTCCATATAGGAAAATATTTTGTCTAAAGGTTACAAACATAAATTTCAGTGAGTAAAAAATATTAAATAAAACGGGCTAGATTTTTCCCAACATGTAAGTTGAGTGTAAAACCTATACATTTAGGGACAGAGAAACCTCAAGCAGGTCAAACTGAAGGGGCCTCAGAAGCGCACACTACCCCGTAGAGTCCTGTCTGCAGCAGAGTGTCTCGGGAACCTCAGTGGACTCTTCCAGTTGTCTTAACTCAACCACCTGGCACAAACCTGCAGGTTGTCAGGTTTAGTGACTCGTTACAATGAAGGCGATGGCACATCAAAAGCGTGGAGTACCTTACCATACAGAGGAAACCAAAGCGTTTGGGGAAAGGTAGATTTTAGGGGAAATTTAAATGAAGCGGTATCTTGATAGGCTCAAAGCACAGGGACAATGCGTTTAACGGGGTTAACATCAGGTCTGACCACAACTGGGTCCTACTTCTTGGCAGAGAAGTTAAGCTGGATGTGGAATTGGGTCCAGCAGCTCCTCATCTGAAGCTCTGAAGTTGTAAACTGAGTTCTCCCAAGTCAAAAGGACCTAGCTCTGACAGAAGCGTGGGGTTTCATTCTTATTAATTTCAAACAGCAAAGTTTCTGATAGTCTTTGCTTTTAGAGAATCATTTCTTAGTAGGAAAGCAGTAGTCACTTGAAAGAGGATTGATCAAAGTCTTAACAGCTGCAGCTTATCCGTGGAAGACAGCCAGCCATGTTTGCTCTTCCAGCCCAATGAATGGCAGAGTGGATTTTTTATTTCTAAGTGGAGCTAATGTTTACTTTCTCAAGTAGTTCATCTTCTGGGTCATTTTAGCTTGACAGATGAAATCTCCTTGAAGATCACCTTGCTTAGCAAGTAACTGGAGAGGTGCACAATTAAAAAAAATAGACATGCACGAAGCAGCACCTGAAAATATGCAACACCCAGTAGAAACATTCTTTGGCAACCTGTGGTCTCTCTGCCTAAAGGATTTCAAAGACCTGTAATTATGGCTATTTAGATAGTAGTTATCTAAAAATATGGCAATGCAAGTCTCTAACCATCGGTTCTACTTCTCAGAATCTAGATAGAAATAGGTTTTTTAAAAAACAAAAACAAAAACCAAGGGGATGCCCCAGTTTGAAAAAAGTGGTCCTGTGCTGACTCCAATGGTTTCTATTGTGCACAACATGGCGGTCTGTTAAGTGCTAGCTCAACAATCCAAAAGGCTACTTCTTCATAATCTGGAGTAATGAGATCATATTTATTCCTATCTTTGCAGCTGAGAATTTAAAAATGCAAACAGAAGGAACATTTCATGGCATACTCAATAGCTTCATTATTATTAAGTTCAAGTAGTTGAAGTTTGCAAAGCAACCCATCTGGCTGTGCAGGCTCTAATTCTTACTAACTCCAGAGGAGCACCATTCACAGGACTAGGAGATGGTGTCCTAGAATTCCACACTACGGTGGTGACCTTGTTTTGTACTTCTGGGAAAAACAGGCCATATGCACAATAAAACCAATTGCCCTTTCTTTATTCAAAATTACTTTTTCCTTAATTAATTTTATTTCTAGAGTTGAAAGAAACCTAGGAAAACTGTAAAATGCTTTGTAAAGGCAAGCTACTATTCTTCTAATGGAGTGCAACATCTCCATCCCTAAGTAGAAACCAGAGCCTACATTGCCTGATCCCTGGATTTCTTTCTCTGCACCATGTTACCTCCCCCCAACCATTAGTTTTATTTAAAATGCTAAAAATTCAACCACTTACCTTAGTTTGTAACTTTTGTCAAGTTAAATCAACTCCAATTTTTAATCTTAATTTTCCTTCTAATTTTATCATACTCAGTTTTACTATGGGTGTTGAACCTTTCCAAATGCCATGTTTTTCCTTTGTCCTTTATTTTTTTAAAGTGAGCTCTACACCCAATGTGGGGCGGGAACGCATGACCCCAAGAGCAAGAGTCACATGCTCTACTGATTGAGCCAGCCAGGTGTCCCCTCTTTTTGTCTTTTAATATGATGTATCAGTAACAGATTTTAAGTTTTGTTCCTGGGACAAATCCTACTTGATCACATTTATTTTTAATACACATTGGATTCAGTTAGCTAATACTCTGGCATTTCTGCATCTATACTTGTATGTAAAATGAGTCCATTAATTTTCTTGTAGTGTCCTTTAGGTGGTTTTGAAATCTATTCACTTAATTTAGTCAGGGAGTAAATGCCCTTGTATTACAAAATCTATACATACTGAAAGCAATGCCACTTATCTAACGTTCACATTTCTCCCCCCAGGTGTTATACTATTTCACTGCTTTTCCCTCTCCATTCAAGTTATCTTCCTTTAACCCCTTCACATATTCTCCTATTCCTTCCGAAAAAAATTCTTTCACCCTCCTCCCCCATTTTAAAGTTGGTCCTCCCCATCAAAGTCCTATTATGAACTGTAATCCCTTCCAAAGATGGCAAAATGCGCTACTACCATGAAAAAGAATAACACCCTGTGGCAGTGTGTCTCACGGGGAAGATCACATTGGTTGTGGCTTGGTCACACTTGGATTTGAATTCCTGCTTTACCTCTTCACAGGTGAACTGGGCCAGTTAATTTAGCCAAGCCTCAGCTACCTTACATATGCGACGGGAATAACATATACCTTGCATGAAGAGTTGTTTGAAGAATGTGAAATATGTGTAAAGTTTCTGGAAGAAAATTTGGCACAAAAAAAGTTGCTCAGTGATAGTTCTTTTGAGTTTTGATGTGATTTTATTTTTTCTAAAATTGAAGGTTGAGAAAGTACTTCTGTTAAAAGTCCACAATCTCGAATCCACAATTTAGGAATTCAAAAAGTTCTGAAAATCAATGTTTCAGGTTTACCTGAACAATGAGAGGGCATTTAGTTGCATTTTTTTAGTGTGAAAATTCAGTTTTATTACAGAGATATTAAGGTGTTTGATTACAGAAGTACTACTGCAGAACTCAATGGTGATAGCCCATTAATGCACAGTATAGGCATCATTACTTTAAAAATTTTTGAAAATAACTGAACTTCCAAAACACACAGGGCCCCAATGGTTTCAAACTATACAGGGATTGTAGACCTGTTACTACATTATATGTGGAATCAAATATAGTCAATGCAAATCTAGTAGCAAGCAGAATAGCTAAAACTCATGCAGTTTAAATAGTTTCGCAACTATTTTTACACTTTAATTCCTTTGGCTTCAAAGTCATCACTGGTAAACTGAAGGAACTGGACTTAATCTCTGAAGCTTTTAGTTTTTCAAAAACATACTTTTAGTTAAAAAGTATCTCTGAAAATTATTTTAAATTGAGTTGAACAAAACTGCTCTTATTTAAAACATTTATTTAAAGTAATTTTTTATCAACCAGTATGAACCTATGCTTTCACATCTAAACTTTCAAGGTTAAAGGTTCCCTGCAATCTCAAGTACTAAACAAAAAACAACCAGATATCAAGTTATGTTCTGAAGAAAGGAGCAAACATTGATCTGAATGACTTGGATCATTTTCAATAAGGGAAGAGGGTCTTTGAAGAATACACTAAGCTGAATTTCAAGAAACCTGGTTTCAAGTCTGGACAAGTCAGTAAATCTCTGATTTTTCTTTCTCATCTTTTACAAGTAACAGCATTTTCTTTCCTTCCTCACAAGAATCACGAAAGCACTTTGAAGAGTTAAAAGTGCCGTATACTACAACAACATCAATACTCATCAGGCTGAAGGTAAAGTGATTACTATGCAGAAAGGGTGAAGATAAGCAGGCCTGAGAATTAAGAAATCTAGGTTCTAGGCCCAACCTCTACATCCAGTGTGTGATGCAAGACACTTCACTTGTCCAGATCCCCATTAAGTCACTTGTAAAATGAATTTGCCTAAATTTCTTTCTAGCTCCAAGATTATAATTTTATGCTATAAAATTGAACCCAAGGCCTAAAATATTTGAGCTCTCATTTATATACAATGAGTCAGATGCTGTAAAAGGTAGAGACAGCAATACTGTATGAATAAAACTACTTAGATGTGTTGCACACATCTATGGAAAAACCTGCTCCAGCTTATCAGTTCATCATTCCCTGCACATGGAAATTGGTGTCAAGTAGCCATTAGTACATTTCTAACTCTTCTTTAAATGCTCTGGTTAGTATTAAAATGAATAATACTTACAGTAAATATGAACACCAGAAAAACCTCCAAAATTATACATAGGCCCTAAAGGGCAGAAATATGCCCTAAAAGAAGATGTGCTGACACTTATTTTCCAACTTGTGCTTTTTTGGGGGTTTTTTAAACAGGTTGATCATTCTGATATCTGGTCAATGTCTATCATTAACTTTTTGTAAAATGCCCTCAGGTATATAGATTCTTCATTTACACCTTGGAACAAAAGCACTTCCCTAAGACAGGACTTTTTTATTGCAAAATTTAACAAACCACCAAACTCAAGTTTAATTATTTCTGCTTTATTATTGGTCATGAGTATATTAAAAACTTTTAAAAAAGTTACAAAGAGACTTTAATCACTAAAATATATAATCAGAAACCAAGTTGCTTTAAAATTAATAATATGAAAGTGACCCCAAAAGCCAATATATTAATTTCATTCTTCAATTAGGGGCAAATAGACAGTTAAAATTACTTTTAACAACATAATGAACAAGAAAAAAGTTGTGAAGTCTCCAAAAAACGGACAGACCCATGCTCAATATATCCCCACCTGGTGATATTTAAAAAAAAAAAAAAATCAACGTTTTCGAATGAAAAAATTCTGTTCGTGCTCCAATATCTAAATCTGGGAACACAAATTCAGGCAGATGAGTATAATAAAGTCACAACAATAACATAAAAAGTCATCAAAACCTAGTGAACCGAAGTTGAAAGGTAGAAAAAAATAGTCCAATTTCACCACACAGTAATTTACTTCCAGAGACAGGAGATCCAATCCAGATGAATCAAATCTTTATTACGATATTGTCTATTTAACCTGATCCTAAAGAAAATATTCCACATAAATTGATGTGATACATTCATCAATTTTCATGCCAAAAAAAAAAAAAAAAGTATGCATACTATAATCTGAAAAATCTATCCAGACTCCTTGCCAGAAAGTGGGCAAAACTCTTCCCGGTGGCGATGGTGAGTTATCAGAGATGCGGGTAGAAATTAGAAGGCAGAAAAGCAGTCAGGTAGTTAGTTAGCACTCTCCTCATGCCCACCCCGAGCGTAGAAGTATGCAGTCCCATACCACCACCAGTTGGAGACGGATGCTCTAGTCAGGAGATAGAACGGTGTGGAACAAAACCCTTTCCCGGGTTCCAAACCTCTCTTTAGAGCTCTAGGTCAAAATACTTCCGTTTCTCACAAAACTTGGAATGAAGAAGGGGAAGCAACAACTGTTAAAACATTTTAAATCTAAACCTTTACCTATATATCTAGAAAACACCATGCGAAGCAGCCGATTCCTTACATCGAAAGCGTCACGGACACTACGTTAAAAGTAACAGTTATTTGCAACAGCTCTCCTTCGAAAGGCCTCAACACAGTGGATTAAGCCACACCCCTCCATAAATGGCACATTCCATACAATAGCCAGGAGGACGGCAAAGGGCGATTCCACCGTCCGCTGGGAACAGCAAACTTGTTGAAATTCTCAGAATCAAGTCTACTGGTTACCTGAATCTAGTCCCTTTATTATTAGGTTATTTGGGGGGAAAAGAGAGAGTTACAAAAACATCCGAGACACGTACGCCGAGTGAGCGTAGAGACAGGCAGCGGGAACGAGAACCACACGGGATTTGGGTCGTGCTGTTAACCCGCACCTTCCTGAGTAGGGACATTTCCCCGAGGAAGGACATTTCTAGTCGGAGGGAAACAGCGAGCTCGGCGTGGGGGGAGGGGGCAGTTAACCCGCTCCGAACTCCGAGTTGGGGGAGAGGCAGCAGTCATTATTTTCCAGGGCCCAGTCCCGAGCTCTCACTTTTGCCGGAGGGGAAAAGAACGGGTCCCGCCCACGCCCGGCCCAATCCGGGAGGCGGGGCCCTGCAGCGACCCTGGAGGACAGAGGCGGGGCCGGGTGGCAGTGCTGCCCCTCCCCCTTTGCATGGAACACCCCCGTCCGCTAGAGAAAGAGGGCTGAGTTCCCCCACCCCCACGCAAGCAGAGGAGGCAAAGAGCCACACGGGCGTCTCAGCCCCTCCTCACTTAAGGTGGGGTGGGGAGCCGAGCCCGAGTCCGACTCTGCCCGTCTCCCCGCAGGCTCCAAGGGGTTGGCCCCGAGGAGGTGGGGCCTGGGTGGGGGCACTGACTTCACACCCCTCCCCCTCCGGCCGCTGTCGGTTCAGGGAACACCCCGCCCGCTCCAGTGCGGCGGGTGGGGGAGGCAGCAGAGCAGCCCGGAGCCCTGCAGCGGCGCGGGGCGGGGAGGAGCGCGCGCATGGGCGCGCGGCCGCCACCCCCGCGTAGCCCCGCGCGCCAGCAAGGCCCCCCACGCTCAAGGGCGCGCGCGGGCCCCGAAAGGGAGGAGGCCGCGCGTGGCACCGGAGAGGGCCGACTGCAGGCTTCTGTCCCCCAGTCCTTCACCACTCACCCCCAACCCCCTCCATCCCGCTCCAGGCCTCGGACTCCGCACTGACCTGACAGGCCGAGACATGTTCGCTGTCGAAACAGGACCGAGTCGAGAAGCCAAAGACCAGGACCCCCCCCACCCCGCGCGCTCGGCGCCCCACCCCCCCCAACTTCGGCCGATGGGGCCGCTGCCGCCGAACCCCGAACTGCTGGCTTCTCAAACTCCGCTGCTTCTTGGTTCAGGGCCCCTTAATCAGACGAGCCCCCCGCTCCCCCGTCTCTTCAAAATGGATGAATCAAACCAGCCGAAAATGCGCCAAAGCCGCGGTGCAACCAAGCGCACTAGGTCTCGTGGGCTCCGCCCCATCACGCCCGGTCATTGGCGGTTTTTGCCAGATGCGCCGAGCTCATTAGCCCGTTTGAATCATCACGTCTCCCAGGCTCCGCCCCGCGCACTGATAGGCCCCACCTCCTCCGTGGGGTCCTGTTAGTCAAGATGCTCTGAGAGCGCACGGCCGCAAAACAAAAATGGTCGCTGCTTGGCCCGCCCCCTGGTTTCCACTCCGGAATTGCAGATTCGTTTTGGGTTGCATCTTGGAACGACTAGAAAAAAAGATTTACATAGGGTTCAATGTCATTTAGTGGTAGTTTAATGATGTTTCATTTCGCCTGCCTTGATCATCTAGAGACTGCACTAATAGCAAAACTCGTGGGATAGGCAGCTGATTCGTCACTAAGGGGCTGCTTCAGAATTGGAGGGAAATTCCATAGGTTCAAAAATTTTTTGACCCTAAACGCGCAAGCTCTTTCCCCTGGCTTCAGCATTAGCCCTCAGGGACTCCAACCGCTGTTGGAGCAGGGAGGCAGGATCATAATCAAGGAATAACTTCACTCCCAATTTCCATGCTCCATTCTGGACCTTGAGATCCACTTCAGGGTCATTAGAGTCCCAGTCTCCGACATTACTTCAGGAGCTTAATGATTAGAAGCATGTGCCCTGGGGCCACAGCGTGTTTTGGTTTGAACCTCAGGTCCACAACTTAGTAGTTGTAGAACTTTACCTCACTGTGCCTCAATTTTCTCAAGTGTAAAATGGGGAACAAAAATACTTACCTCATAGGGCTATTAGAATTGAATGAGTTGAAATGTGAAAAGCCCCTAGGACGGTCACCAGTGCACAGTAAGCAATATCTACGTATTTGTTAAATTCAATTTTTGAAAAACGACCTGATCCTCGGGTAGGAGCGGGTGGGATTGGCTCAAGACTCAAGACAACCTAAGGTCGCTTAGATCATTTCATTTAAATTCATGAACGTTTGTTGGACGCCTAAAATTCTCAGAGGTAGAGCTGAGGATCCTATGGGAACGACTAAGGTTTACTCCACCATTGTAAAATAAATTTCAATGCCTGCCAAGGCAGCCTGTTAATAACCAACTGAAGATACACTCTATAAACAAACAAACCTAGCACTGTCTGCCTCCTGAAAATCTCCCCTTATAAAATCTGGCTTCTCTAAGGGAAGAGAAAGTCACAGTCCACCAGTGAAGCATTAAACAAGTTATCTTCTCCCTTTAGCCATGTCACTCTACCCTTTCTTCCCTGAATTTGTGTGTGTGGGTAGTAATAAAGTGCAAACATTAAATTCACCATTTTAACTATTTTTAAGTGTATAGTTCAGTGGCATTAAGTACATTTACATTGTTGTACAACTCTCACCACCATCTGTCTCCAGAACATTTTCATCTTCCCGAGGCTCTGTACCATTAAACACTAATTCCCCATTCCCTCTCTCCCCAGACTTTGGCACCCATCGTTTTACTTTCTTTTCTTATGAATTTGACTACTCTAGAAACCTCATATAAGTAGAATCATATAGTATTTATCCTTTTGTGCTGACAGATTTCACTTAGCATAATGTCTCCCAGGTTCATTCATGTTTTAGCATATATCAAAATGTTTTACTTTTTAAAGGCTGAATAGTTGCGCCTGAGTGGTTCAGGCGTTAAGCATCTGCCTTCAGCTCAGGTCATGGTCCCAGGGTCCTGAGATCGAGCCCTGCATTGGGCCCCCTGCTCGGCAGAGAGCCTGCTTCTTCCTCTCCCACTCCTCCTGCTTGTGTTCCCTCTCTTGCTGTGTCTCTCTCTGTCAAATAAAAAATAAAATCTTAAAAAAAAAAAAAAAAGGCTAAATAATATTTCAATGTATGTATAAGCCACATTTTTGTTTACCAATTCAACTGTCAGTGGACACTTGGGTTGCTTCCAGATTTTCACTATTGTGAATAATTTTGCTGTGAACATGGGTGTACAAATATCTCTTCGAGCCCCTGCTTTCAGTTCTTTGGGGTATATACCCAGAAGTGGAATTGCTAACCATATGGTCATATTGTTTTTAATTTTTTGAGGAATCTCCATACTATTTTCCACAGCAACTGCACCGTTTTCATCCCCACCAACCCGGCACAAGGGCTCCAGTTTCTCCACATTCTTGCCAACATTTCTGGTTTTTTTGGTAGTAAGCATCCTTAATCAGTGTCTGAATATATTTTGACTAAGTATATTGTCAAGCATATGATTGTTAAAAATCCCAATGCAGAGACTGGGGTGGTGTAATGATCATGAGTGACTTTGTTGAAGGTTGTTTTATTAGGGCAGATTGCTGTTATTTTAGAAAATACCTTTATTTAGTATTGTGAGATGAGGCAGAGATATTCTTGTTACTCATTCCTTAGGTAATGAAAGGAACTGGCCATAGTCAACATGTCCAGGCAGGTGGAAAGTTCAGGACAGGTCTTCCAGGCCTTGCCCTCCTAGTTTAGGTCAAGGCCAACTGATAGACGGCCACTGAATTAAGGCTCTTCCTCTTCCAAGGTGAGGGTCATACCCGACTCTCTCCTCACCGCAGCTTCAGCTAACATCTTCCCTCCATTTGCTTGTTCATTCACTAAATATTTCAACAAACACTCTCTCTTAAGAAGAAAGTAACTGAAGATTTATTTGAATTTCTAGTTTACTTTTTAGTGGACAAGTCCTGAATTATGCCCTCAAGAGCTCCAACACTGTCTCCCTGGCTACCAGAACCTGGAATGCAGTCTTCAAGGTCAGTTCCCTCTTGTCCATCCCCAAATTCTCTGCTGTAGGCACATGTCTCAGCCACAACCAGTTTGTTGGAAAACTGAAGACATCATACGATAGGCTAGACTTTAAAAGCAGCGTCAGACAACACTGAACGGACAATATACATCGTAAAACTATGAAAACAAAAAAAAGGTAAGGAGACAGAAAAGACAGTCATTCCTTTTCCCTGGAAATTGAGATTTAATGGGCCTTTTAAACTCAGTGTTTAATTTCCCTAGGATTGTAGTTCTATTTTGGGAAGTAGTCCTTTCCTTCTCCCGTTAGGGCTTAAGACGCTAAGAAGTGGTAGTGCTGGGGCGGCGGACTGAGGACTCTTCCCTGTCCCTAACAAAGACCCATTTCCTTCAAGGCTATGCTATAGTGGCTGGGAGATTTCTAACAAATTTTGAGCACTTACTCTGTCCTGGGCACTTCTAGTTCTGTGACCTTATGAAAGTCATCCAACTAGATCTAAAGACAGACACTACTTCTATGGACCACAGGACCACAGAAAGCTACCTATCTTTGAAGACCCTGCCAGGAAGTTAAAGAAAACTTCTCCTAGGCTTTTTTCTTTTTTAACTTCTACCTCCAAACTGCTGATTCTTGCTCCACCATACTCATAAGAAAGAATGGGACAGAAGGGCTCTGTGTCTGGTTTGTCTTTCTACAACCCCAGAGGCTGAGTAGCCTTGGAGGCAGGTTCATGGTTTGAGGAGGATGCTCCTCTGCCCTCAGATCACAGCCAGAAAAAGATTGGGCCACAGTCAATTTAAACATTTAATTTCATTTTCTTGTGTATATTTCTTCTGCTCCAGACTTCTATCTTCCTCTCTACTTTAAAGAGTGTTAAGAGCTAAGGTTAGGTGGATTTCTGCAAATAGGGGTTTTGTTTGGGTTACCCTCCGTAAATGTGGATGGGCCTCATCCAATCAGCTGAGGGCCTAAAGAGTTGACCCTCTCCTGAGTGCGAGAGAATTGTCCCGGTTTTGTTTGGGTTGTATCACTTCCTACTGGTTCTCTCCTCTGTTATTTTCTAAAATAACAGCAATCTGCCCTAATAAAAAATGGGTGGATTGGATTTTTCTTCTTCATTTTCCTTCATGAGACTTAAAATTTTTCATGATCAAAGTATTAAAAAATCTGTATACACACTTAATAAATTACTCTTTGTTTCTGTCATACTGAGCATTTGTTATATGGAAAAAATTCAAGGATGCCACCACCAAACACACATAAAAAATGAGATGCAGTGTATTCTGTAGTGAAGGGTCATTTTCTGGAGTCATACTGCTTGAGGCTAAAAATCAGTTTGCCACTTGCTAGCTGTCTAACCTTAGGCAAAGCCTGAATTGTTTGTGCTTCCGTTTCCATATATATACCTATCACAGGCTCATTGTGAAAATAAAAATAATCCATGTGAAGGGCTTAAGGGGAATACTTAGCTTATAGCAGTACTCAGACGTTAGCTACTGGGAGCAACAGTTGAAAATGGAAAGGAGGTTAAAATCCCTGTATTTGCAAATAAGATAGCTGATATTCAAAATTAAATGATAGTCACTGCATTTGGGTGACATATCTTAAAAAGTGGAACTTGTTGATTAAATATCTTAGGATATAGTGCACTGCATTCTACTCAAACTGCACTTACTGGGGCCCCAAATTTAATATGGAAACATGCATGTCTCCATTCCATACATGAACATGGTCTCAAAAGCTAACACAAACCAGAAGTTCCAAACCCCAAAAGGGTCAGTTCTGTTTCTCTAAATGTTTGGACTGATTTTCCTTCTTTGAAGTCATCTCTACACCCAACATGGGGCTCGAACCCACAACCCTGAGCTCAAGAGTTGCACGCTGACTGAGCCAGCCAAGCGCCCCTGGGCTTACTTACTAAAATAGGTTTTTCAGGTCAAATGTTTCCCAGAAACCTAAATGACAGAATGGAGATGGGAAATTCGAAGACTTGCAGTTATGTCTTGACTTTATTACAAATTCAACCTTTAAGTCAAATTTTGAGAGATCGTTCCCTCAAACATAAGACATGAAGAACTGTTTGCCTTCTTATTTCAAAGATAGCGTAAGAAGCATACACAACTCACAAATCTGAGGGAAGAGTTTACATCAAATTAGATATTAGCAGTCAGTGCTACTGGGCTGCCCTCTTCACATCATGATCAATCATAAAATGCTTACCTTATCTCCTTGCTCTTCCTACTGGTTCTCTCCTCTTTATTCTCATTACTGTGTAGTTAATTCCTAATCACACAGACTTTGAGTGTGAATCAAATTTGAGTATGAAGAAAAGGTATCGTAACACTACCATCATGGGCGCTTGGGTGGCTCAGTCAGTTGAGCGTCCGACTCTTGATTTCAGCTCAGGTTATAATCTCAGGGTCGTGAGATTGAGTCCCGTGTGGGGCTCCTCACTCAGCGAGGAGTCTGCTTAAGATTTTCTCTCTCCATCCCTCCCCCACCCTGCATGCTTTCTCTCAAATAGTAAATCTTTAAACAAAACGAAACACTACCATCACACAACGAAGTACTTCGAAGTGTAGGTGATAGTCAATTTGACTAGGCAATGGAGTACCCAAATACCTGGTCAAACATCATTTTGGGTGTTTCTGTGAGGGTGTTTTTGGATGAGATTAACACTGAAATCAGTAGACTGAGTAAAGCAGATTACCCTCCGTAAATGTGGATGGGCCTCATCCAATCAGCTGAGGGCCTAAAGAGTTGACCCTCTCCTGAGTGCGAGAGAATTGTCCCGGGTGATGGCCTTCAAGCTGGACTATCAGCTCCTCCAGCCTACCGGCCCTGAGACTCGAACTGGAACATCAAGTCCGCATGTTGGACTTGCCAGTCTCCATAACCGCACAAAACAATTCCTTATAATAAATCCCTTTACATATGTACATATCTCCTTAGTTGTGTTTTCCTGGTGAATCCTAATACAGAGCAATACCGTTATATACTGAAACTCTGCAGATTAAATTCAAGAGGATTCAAATTATGCTTGAAAGCCAGAGAGAAGGCAGTTTTTCTACCAATGAAGGCCGTATGTAGATATATTCTCGAGTCTCAGGTATTTATGCCTGAAGCAAAAATACACATAGTACTTTTCAACACACATCACTTTCTAGGGGCTTCCTACCTATTCCAACTTGCACCCTTGGGGATTACTTGGCTTTCATAAATGAGTCACTTACATAGCTGAAGCTTCTTGGAGAGGTTAAAGGGCACTGAGGTTTGTTTCCTTGGGCAACTGTCAATGGATCTGATAGAATACCATGGAGATATTTATACCTTCTAACCATAGCCTTCGATCATGTCAAAAGCAGACTACTGCTTACAAATGGACAGAGACAGGAAAAGCCTCAGGTTAGATGGGTCAGTGTCCTGAGGACAGAAGACTGACCACTTAAAGAAGAGTTAAATCTGGAGATGATAGGACAGAGAAATTTTTTTTTTTAGATTTTAGTTATTTATTTGAGAGAGAGCGCGAGAGAGCACTAGTAGAGGGAAAGCATGAAGGTGGGGAGAGGCAGACTCCCTGCATAGCAGGGAGCCCAATGTGGGGTTTGATCCCAGGACCCTGGGATCATGACCTGAGCTGAAGGCAGACGCTTCACTGACTGAGCCACCAAGGCACCCCTGGAGATGATAGGACATAATGAGGAACCCAAACATACCTTAGAATAGCTAAGGCAAATGAATTCAGGAAATCATCTTGGGAGTAATTCTGGCTCATTAGTAGTAACAAAAGTGCAAATCATCACTTACTGCGGAGGGGCCTTCCTTGACCTGTGGTCTCTTTTTCTCCGCTTGTTTGGTCACTCAGCTATTCTGTTCAAAGTCCAAAGCCAGGGCAGGGGCGCCTGGGTGACTCAGTCGGTTGAGCGTCTGACTCTTGATTTCAGCTCAGGTCATCATCTCGGGGTCCTGGGATCAAGCCCTGCATCAGTCTCCACACCTGGCGGGGAGACTGCTTGAGGATTCTCTCCACCCCCTCTCATGCTCTCTCTCTCAAATAAATCTTAAAAAAAATTTTTTTAAAAAGTCCAAAGCCAGGGCAGTCACAATCCCACAGCTCTGTTCTCAGGCCTTCCTTGGGTCTCTTAAAAACACTCTGCAGGAAATGCTTATGTTTTCTTTTTGTCCAAAGACCAGCTGAGTGGCTGGAGGGGCATCTTGTCTCAAATATGGAACCTTCTCTAGGGAAGGGCTACAACAATATTCATGTTCCAAACTATTGTACCAAGACGTAGCATCCAAATGACAGGATATAATTATTTTTTGTATAATTGTATTTCTAATCATGTAAATATTTCCCTCTTTTTTTAAAATCTTCAATTGTTTTCCCTTTTCTTTATGGATAGGGACATAAAGAGGAATTAGTTATATTTCAATTTCTTCTTTAATTAGTTTCAGCCCTATAATGCTCACCACTTACGAGAGAAAATCCAGAAGGGCCTGCCTCCAGCAATGCTTGAAAAGGTAGGTAAATCCTGAGTCAACACACAGGAAAAGAAAACATACTCAATTTTTCACAAAGGTCACATTTCCAAGCAGTATTTGGAATGTCGTATCAAGTACTGAATTAGTATTAGGCAATTGATACTAGTAAATTAATAGATAGAATAACATTTACCTTCATTTTTAAAGAAGGTATTTAAAAAACGGGCGCCTGGGTGGCTCAGTCAGTTAAGCGTCTGCCTTTGGCTCAGGTCATGATCCCAGGGTCCTGGGATCGAGTTGTACATTGGCCTCCCTGCTCAGCGGGGAGCCTGCTTCTCCCTCTCCCTCTGCCTGCCGCTCCCCCTGCTTGAGCTCTCTGTCAAATAAAGAAATAAAATCTTAAAAAAAATTAGATAAATAATAAAGTCTCCATTTCCCTAATACTCTTAAATTATCAGTATAAAATAGCATTTTAATAAACTCACATTAAAAGCCAATAACTCCCATGAATACAAGACTTATTTTGCCTTTATTTGTGACTTTGCAGAGGTTTAAGCCAGTAAATAAAGATCAGTTTTCTTTTCACATGAAGGGAATTTGCTATTCCACTTATCTTCAGAATCATTGTCGTAAAAACCTATTTGAAAAGGGTGATACAGAAGAGAACTTCAAGGTCTTAAAACACTGTGCAGAAGTTAGTCACTGGCATTAAAAACAGACAAACCAACCACCACTGAAGGCCTGGCTCCTGTTCTCTGTCTGATATTTGGCCTCTGATCATTTGCTTAGGAGAGCAGTTTCCAAAGTCTGGGGTATAGCAGAATCACCTGGAGAGCAAACAGAGCATAGGGAAACCCCGGATCATTTACTCAGGGAATGCCTGGGTCTCTGCATCTTTACCAAATTCTCCAGCAATGTTTTCCAAACCAGGGTCAAATGACCTGGGTGGCTTTGAAAAACAACAACTGTATATTCCCACACACACCCCTGGAAATTTTGATTCAGGAGGCTTGAGTTTGGGACCCAGAAATCTTAAAACGTACATATTTTATTTTAAAAAGTTTTAATAGGGGCGCCTGGGTGGCTCAGTCGTTAAGCATCTGCCTTCGGCTCAGGTCATGATCCCAGAGTCCTGGGATCGAGCCCCGCATCGGGCTCCCTGCTCCGTGGGGAAGCCTGCTTCTCCCTCTCCCACTCCCCCTGCTTGTGTTCCTGCTCTCGCTGTGTCTCCCTCTGTCAAATAAATAAATAAAATCTTAAAAAAAATTTTTTTTAATAAACTTCCCAAGTGGTTCTGATAAGTTGATTCGGGAACCACTTATTTAGGACACACATTTAAAATAAGTGTCTTTCAAAGAACTCTAGGTCTCTGAGTTCACGAAGAATATTCATAACTTTGGGTAGGTTATAAATCACCATCCTGTGAGAATTCAACAAATGAAGCTGTCGAGAAGTAATTTGATACTAAAAACCCTACCCAATTTAGCACTTAAATTACTTAATGATTTTCTCTCTATCTACTCTCCCCACTCAGGCAAAGGTCTGTACATAAAATTTGTTTCCTATGGCTGGTAAGCACTAGGCACCCAAAGTGCTCAGAAGCAAGCGGCCCCACAGCATTTTGTTCTGTTAACCTCTCCCTCTTCCATTCAGACTCCCAGGGCGGTAAGGAACAGACCTATTTCAGGGCACCACAGCCAAGTGATGTCACCCCGCAGCATTAGGCATCAAGACATCAACCCAGAAACCTTGTGAACCCCGCTCCCACCCCACCAGTAGGGAGATACTAGAAAACCCTAATGGGACAATTGTTTCTTTGGGGAAAGAAACGCTCTCATCACACACAACAGGTAGTTTAAAAGCTTGACTATTCCTGAAGCCATGACAAGAGAAAGCCAGTTATGACTTTAGAAGCTTCAAAAATACAGTGACTTTTGGGTTACCTCCTGTGACCCAGAACCCATGGATATCCAGCCCCACTCCTTGCCCATCTCAGAATCAGAGGTTTAAATTCCAAGTCCAAGACACAAAGAATCTGAAAGCAATAACCTATGATGAATTTGGGAAATGCCCTTTGCTCTCATTTTCTCGAAATCTGAAGTCAGATCAGACTGACATATCCACATCTTTCAGATGGAAAAAGAAACGCAAAAACAGGTGGCAATTAGGATCCTTACAATACAGGTGCTGATTTCTAATGCTCCCCACAAAATCCTGGGTCACAAAATGAGGGGTACGGTGATTTTTCTTATACAGAAGGTACTGAGCCACGGGAGCCGGCAGCAAGTAGGAACTTGCGAGATGCAGAAAGGCACATGAGTCCCACGTCTTTCCTTAGTGGCGATGGTCCTCCTTCCCGGATAACTGGCAAGAGACAGTCCAAACGTACTTAATAAGATTAGTAAGATTGCTGGGTGGGCATCCGAAGGGAAGAGATGAAAAGACCTCCTAAACGTAGGAGGGAAAACAAGCCAGACACTATTAGCAGCAGGCCCAGCTGGAGGAGGGCTTGGTCTGTAGATTGATATAGTCCCCTTGGGTGGATAAAGACATATCTTCTCTGGAATTGCTCATCATCTTTTCAATGAGGACTCTAAAAAACAAACAAACAAAAGACTGATAAACTGGAGGGAAGAAAGGGAGACATGGCAGACACTGTCTGTCTTATCACCAGATGGCATTCAGTCAAGCCATGAAATTTAAATGCCCCTTCGTCCCCCCATTATCTCAGGAGAAAGGATGGCATCCCTGACCTTCAGAAGCTGGCATTCCAGTGGCTCAGCCTGCTCTTGTTTGCTCAGAAACAGGAAAAGAAGGTCCCAGGGGCGTGGCGGCAGCAGGTGGGTGAATCTGTGTGCCCAACCCCAGAACAACATGAGCTACTCACCTCATGGCCTCATTAATATTTTTGTTCTCCTTGACTGATGTTTCTGTCCAACCCGTGAAACCATTCTCTTTACTGAACCGGTCAACCTGGTCTCGGCTCACTGCCCAAGGGGACAGGTCACACTGGCAAAGAGAGTACATGAAAGGCAACACCATAAACTTCTGGAGAATAGGAACACTGCTCAGATACTTCTGGATGTAAAACCTTTCCACCAGTGGCTAAGAACACCGGCATCTAAAATCTGGCCAACATTCTTCCCAAAGAAAGCCCCAGCATCCCTTGACAGAAGGTAGAGATGCGTTTGCCAATTTGAGAAGGGAGCAATGGATGCCCGGAATCAGAGAGCGTTTTAGACATGCTTACTCTCTGACCACAGAGAGAGGCCAGGGGCCGTTTTCCTAGACTGACCACATACTTTGTTGGCCAAGAGCAGGCAGGGCACAGGCTCTCCATTAGGCAGGGTGAGCTTGCTGTCCAAGTCCTGCTTCCACCTCTGGCTATTGCTGAAGGTCGTGGCGTTGGTAACATCAAACATAATAACGCAGGCTGACGCATCCCGATAGTACAGTCGAGTCATGGAGGTGAAGCGCTCCTGCCCTGGGAAGAAAGCAGGGAGCCCTTGAGAAAGTGATCTGAGAACCAGTATCATAACCCCCTCCGACACCTTGCCCTTTCCACCTTCCTCGTGGGGGAGGGCAGTATGCACTGTGGCTGAGTCCAGATTCTGTACCCAGACCGCCCAAGTCTAAATCCCTGCTCTGTCATGTACTATCTGTAGGACTTTGGGCAACGGAAGCTTTCAGTGCTTCAGACTCCTCATCTGTAGAGCGGGGACAGAAGCAGTAGCTTTTCTCACAAGGTTGTGATGAGGATTAACGAGTCATTGAATCTCAAATGCTTAGGAAAGTGCTTGGCACGTAGTAAAAGTCACCTGTTACTATTATTGTTTCTATTTTCTGGGGAATCTTCTTTCTCCCCAAGGTCACCTGAAACGCTGGAAAAAGCACCCTCCCTCTGCTGTGAGAGCACCCACCCACGGTCTGGATAATCTATCACCTTGCCAGCCATTCCACCCAGGGACAAAGGGCTCTACATTTATCCAGGGCAAAACATCTACAGAAAATATCTACAAACTCTCTACATCCACTCAGCTTATGTGTCCTCTGAACAACTCCATCATTCCAGCTCCAGGAAAAAGCCTTCTGGTTTTGGTGCGCCTGGGTGGCTCAGTCGGTTAAGTGTCTGCCTTCGGCTCAGGTCATGATCCCAGGGTCCTGGGATCGAGCCCCGCATCGGGCTCCTTGCTCAGTGGGGAGCCTGCTTCTCTCTGCCCCTCCGCCCCTCTCCCCACTCTTGCTCTCTCTCTCAAATAAATAAATAAATAAATAAAATCTTAAAAAACCCCCCAAAACTTCTGGTTTTGCTACCCCACTTTTTCTGAGAGCTTGCTGATTAAACCAAAATTTCTTCCCTGGTTCTTATCCCATCTTCCCAGCCTACCTGCAATATCCCACAGCTGGAGCCGCACCATCTCTGAGTCAGACCACTGGAGAACCTTCAGAGCAAAATCCACTGAAAATACATGTACAATTGAATAAAATTTACCTTTAAAAAAATCCATGAATAAGCTCAGATCAAATATGCAGTTATAACCCTAGAGACACACAACTCCAATCCTATGTATCTATTTATTTTTAAACTCTCAATGGGTTGAGATGAGCCCACACGCACGCTTTAAATGTGGAACAGACAATTCTTTCTTTTTTAAAACATTTCTAATTTTATCATTATTATTATTATTGTTATTTTTTAAGTGAACTCTACCCCCAACGTGGGGCTTGAACTCATGACCCCAAGATCAAGATTCACATGGTCTACTGACTGGGGCAGCCAGGTGCCTCCAGGTGCCTCTGGCACAGATAATTCATTACCACTCTCTGAAGGGGTCTTCAGCTTTTACTCTCTTGACAAACTAATGTATTTGATACTATTTGTCCCTAAGGCTGGGGATAGGTGGGTGGGAGCAATTATGAAAACAACTCCTAATCTCAAGTTAAAGTTTCTGGAAGGTTCCAGGGGGTTTTCTAGGGGGAAGGGATGATAGGGCAAAAGGGGGAAATGAGGTAAGTGTGGTGGATTTTGCATCTTCCACATTCAATTTCACTGTTGGTTTCTAATCCAATTGTATTATGAGAAAAACACTGGGGGGAATTCTACACCCTCCACAAGGCTGTAGGGATTACTTTGGGTGGTAATAGATAGGGTCAAGGGAAGAGGTCCCAGAGGATTCCAAGGAAGAAGACACGGTATGGAGGGTGCTTGAGAGCTGTGTTCGAATCTGTAGAAGGTGAGACTCCAGGAGCTAAGCCTGAAAGAGTATGCCAGGGGGGAAACCTTTTAAGAAGGAGAAACAGAGTAACTTCCCAGATTTGGAAGTACATTTTCCACATCTGTGACAGAAATGAAAGCTAGGGGAAATTTAGAATAAACACTGAAAAAAAAAAAAAAATTAGCCAGAGCCATTATTCTTTACTGAAGGAAAACTAGGGCAATTGCTAAAAACTAATTAGTGAAACACTTTTAACCAAACCTATGAAATAAGAGCTCTCATATTATTTAGGAGTGGAGGGCAGAATGGTGGAGAAATAGTCTTTCAAACTTCAAACCCTAAATGTTGCTGGATGTTCTCAAGAGGATGTTTTCATTGCAATGTTAACGCTTGTTAATTTTTTTTAAATTCCACAAGGATCACCAGCACCCATCTTCAAAATTTACATTAGTGCAGGTTTTTGTTTTTTTAAAGATTTTATTTATTTATCTGACAGAGAGAGACACAGCGAGAGAGGGAACACAAGCAGGGGGAGTGAGAGAGGGAGAAGCAGGCTTCCCGCTGAGCAGGGAGCCCGATGTGGGGCTCGATTCCAGGACCCCGGGATCAGAACCAGAGCCGAAGGCAGACACTTAATGACTGAGCCACCCAGGCGCCCCTAGCGCAGGTTTTTTTTTTTCCTTAAAAAAAAGTTCTCTTAATGTTTGTTAACTCTTCCCCTTCACCAGCTCTTCCCAACTAAAGACCTTAACAAAAAGACATTTCTACTTCTGGGGAAAAAGAAAAAGGTTGAGCCCAAGGCCATCCCTAGAAAGAAATGAATGAACTTCTTGGTGTTCCCTTCCTTTTTCCCCTCCCCAGCTTGAGAGAAAGAGGGGTGGGAAGATAGGTCAGATTCCTTGAATAATTTCTAGCTGTCTTTATTTAAGCAATCCATGGACAAAAATGCACACCGCTCATCAGCCTCGGTGAGCATCAGATTGTGTGGCTCAGGGGCTCTCCCACTCAGGCATCCCCAAAACAAAGGTAGGATCCTTAAGGCCAGACAGCACCTTTCTGTTCCTTCATCAGCTACCTGTGAGAGGCAGGCCAAGAGCCCCAGCTGGCACCTAACCAGGCCTCCTCGAGGGGTCCCAGCGGCCTCGGCTGATCGCAGAGATTTGCGGGTGACCGCTAGGAAGGCTGCAGGAGGAGACCTGAGTTCCCAATTCCCCCGAGAAACGCAACAATTGCGTATTCCTCAACCTCCCTTCCCCATTCCTCCTCTTCACACCTTCGCCCAATCTCCTTCCAGGCGGTCAGCTCGGACTGGGTGAACCTAACTGGGGAAAACCCAAAAGCAACATGCAGATCAAACACCCGGCAAGTCCTCCCTCCAAGATCCCAGACACCTACTTCCTGACCCGAGGAACAAGGCCACGGAACCCCCGGCTCCCCAGCCGCGGGGGTCCACCCCGCCCTCGCGGCGACGTCTCACCTCCCACCGTGGACTTGTAGTGTTTGCTGAAGCTGTCCTGGGAGTATCGCTGCACGAGCGACGTCTTGCCCACCGCGGCGTCCCCCACCACCAGCACTTTGAACAGGTGATCGCGGCCGCCCATGGCTGGCCGGCCGGACTTGTGAAGGAGGCGGCGGGATGGGGGGAGGGAGTCGCTTGCTTTAACCCCTTCGGCTCCGGAGCCCCTACAAACTGAAGTTCGGCATTGTAGCCCACCGCCGGTTGGGGCTGCTCTGACGAGAAAGCAGAAAGGGAAACTTTGCACTCAACCTTTACGCGCTTCCTCCCCGCGCGGCCGCAGCCTGGGTGGGGCACAGGGCGCGAGCTCCGACCCCCGGCCTGTTCGCACCTTCTCCCCCACCCCGCCCCACCCCGCCCCACCGCGCTGCCGAGAAACGGGACGCGACGCCGCGGGGCCTCGCCCACCGGGACTTCCCCGCAGCGGTGCCGGCGGGCGACTGAACCCGGGGCCAGCTCATTTCACAGTCGGGGTCAGATGATGGGGTCCTCCCCGCCCGGCACAAACCAAATTCGGGGGAAAGGGCGGCTCACACGTGGATTCCCGGGACACCGGACCGCCTATCCCCGTCCCTCCGCACGCGTCACGTGCGGGGCGGCTTGGAGCACTACATTTCCCAGCTTACCTCGCGGCGAAGAGACCTAGTGGAGTGCAGAAACTTGCCCGCGAGGCCTCCTGGGAAATGTAGTTTGTGAACTCCTTTAAAAAATCTACGCAGAGTTCCAAGGCTTTCAAACTCCTTCTACGGTTCGAATCTTATTTTAAAGTAATTCTGGAATAAAAAGATCCTTTGAAGGCTCTTTGTTCCACATGATTTCACCTGCCTAAATCCTTCCCCACATAGATTTCTCATTATCTTTAAAGGTTTTATGGAACTAAGATTAAAAATTATTCCATAGATTCCATAAATTATTCTACTAATAGAAGCTCAAGCCTCATCCTTCATGCTCCTAGCAAACTCCATTTGCTATTTCTTCAATTAGATAGACAAACCCAGGATCTTATGAATATGAAGGCTAGCCCTTTTATTTACCATATGACCCATTATCAGTCAGGTTCAGGGACACTCGATCAAGAGACTGACCCTTAGAAAAACTCCTGCCATTAAATGTCAGTTATTATCATTTGGTAACTGGCCACAGTAGTACAGGTAGAAAACAAGAGACAGTTCCTCATTCTCACTTCCACTATTTGCAGTCTATCATTTGAGCTGGAAATCAACTGGAGTACACTGGGAGTCCTCCTCCATCTGTTGCTGGGGTTGCTCATAAATAATCATTAAAGTACCACTTTGCAAATGACTTAAAATTTTCAGCCTATAACTTTTCTGACCTTAGTTAAAGAGTTAAGGGGACATGAGTTTCATGGCAAGCAAAATAGCTCTGTTTTCTGGGCTGTTGTCAGGGAGGGAAGAGAAAACAGCAAGCCCATGGGAAACACAGCTCTGCCCAGGTCTCTTGATAGAGAGGCTATAACTTATACCCTCCGAGGAAAGACAGTCAGCATGGTTCTCAAGGTATTTAGCCCAAAATGTTTGTTACCCAGGTATGGGAGGTCGGGCTGGCTACCATCTTCCCAGATGCGGGTGTTGCTCATAAATAATCATTAAACTACAGTTTTGCAAATGACTTAAATTTATTTTACTGTGGCAGGAAGATTTAACGTAAGACCTACTCTCCTAACAAATTTTTAAATGCCTAATGCAATTCAAAAAATACAAATGTTTAAGTGCAATAGAGGTACTGTGTCGTACAGCAGATCTCTAGAGTGTACTCATCTTGCTTGGGCCCATTCATTAGTAACTCCCAATTCCTCGCTCCCCCATTTTTTGCCAACCACCATTCCACTCTTTGATTCTATAAATTTGTCTATTTTATTTTTAAAAAAGATTTTATTTATTTATTTGAGAGAGAGAGAGAGAGCACAGAGGGAAAGTGAGAGGCAGAAGCAGACTCTCCGCTGAGCACAGAGCCCTATGAGCTGGATATAGCACTTGATCCCAGGACCCTTAGATCATGACCTGAGCCGAAGGCGGACACTTAAACAACTGAGCCACCCAGGTGCCCCATATTTTTATTGTTTTTTTAAAAAATGTATTTAGAGAGAGAGAGAGCTTGCACTCGTGTGCATGCACACGGCGGGGGTGGGGGGTTGGGCAGAGGTAGAGAGAGAATCTCAAGCAGACTCCCTGCTGAGCTCTCCGGACTGAGATTGACTGGGGGTTCCATCCCATCACCTGAGATCATGACCTGAGCCAAAACCAAGTTGGACGCCCAGGCACCCCTAAATTTGTCTACTTCAGATATCATATAAATGGAATCATGCAGTAGTTGTCTTTCTGTGATTTGGTCATTTCACTTAGCATAATGTCCTTAAGGTTCATTCATATGGTTGCTTACTGAAGAATTTCCATTTTTATAGAAGGCTGAATAATATTCCTCTGTAGGCATATACCCCTTTTCTTCATCTATTCGTCTGTCAATGGACATTTAGTTTGCTTCTATGTCTTGGTTATTTGTGAATCGAGTTGTAATGAACATGGTAGTGCTAATATCTCTTCGAGATCCTGATTTCAATTCTTTTGCATAATTACCCAGAAGTGGGATTGCTGGATCATATGATAGTTCTATTTTTAATTTTTTGAGGAGCTTCCATACCATTTTCCAGAGTGGCTGCACCATTTTGCATTCCCACCAACAGTGTGCAAGGGTTCCAATTTCTCCACATCCTTGTTGAGAGTTGCCTTTTTTTTTTTTTTTATAATGGCCATCTTGACAGGTGTGAAATGCTATCACATTGTGGTTTTGATTTGTATTTCCCTGATGATGAGTGACATTGAACATTCTTTTATCTACCTGTTGGCCGCCTGCATGTCTTCTTTGGAGAAATGTCTGTTCAAATCCTTAGCCCATTTTTTAATTACATTATTAGATTTATTTTTGTTTTTTGCTATCGCAAGCCTCGAGCATTATGAACACTTCCTTTTACACACATCATTTTACAGCCCCCTCTTTTAAAAAAAGCCAGTCACCACATCTTCTGATTCTTCTTTCAAAAACATTTCTCACCCACACTTTCTGCTTCATATTCAGTGTCCCTTTCCTGGTTTAGGCTTTCATTATCTCACACCTGGATCATCTTCAATAACCTGTTTATTGGTCTCCCTGATTTGAGTTTCTTTTATCTTCAATTCATCCTACACACTGACCAGGATGATTGTTCCTGCAACTGTCTAGCAAGTATCCAAACACTCGGCAACCTCCCTGAGCTGATATCCAAAACCCTCTATGCACCGGCCCCACCCTCCCTAACCAACTTTATCTCACCTGATCTCAAATGTGAATTTCCCCCTTCAAAAAGGTCAGGTTCCTTCCGCTCTTTAAAAGCCCAATTTCATTTCTGACTTTGCACCTTTGCTCAGGGTACCTTACCTATCAGAATACCCTCAGGCTTCTCTTCACATACCTCTCTTTCCTCACTTCAAGTTCTCAAACTTCTGTGTGCACAAGAATCACCTAGGGCACTTGTTAAATATGGACATTCTGATCCAGGGGAATCTGTCTTTTTGTGTAGTACTAACGTGATTCCTAGACCAGATTCCACTTTGAGAAATGCTGTTAAGACCTGACTTAAGTGTCAACTCTCCATGAACATTTCCTTTATTACTGCAGCCCTCAAAACCTGTAGCATTTACAATCTGCTTGACTTGTAGTCACCTATGTGACCAACTTATAAATATCGAACTTATAAGCAACCAGCATGTTGCCTAGTAAACAAGGACTTCAAATAGAAAATTTTGGTTTTGGGCCCTGTTGTCTGTGGGAGGAACTTCCTGAAGTTTCCCAAATCAGAAATGTGAGGAGCAAAGATTTTGTTTGTTTGTTTATTTATTTATTTATTTGACACAGAGAGAGAGAGAGAGAAAGAGAGAGACAGAGATCACAAGCAGGCAGAGCGGCAGGCAGAGGGCGAGGGAGAAACACGATCCTTGCTGAGCAGAGAGCCCGACGTGGGACTCGATCTCCATCCCAGGACCCTGGGATCATGATGACCTGAGCTGAAGGAAGACACTTAACTGCTGAGCCACCCAGGTGCCCAGGAGCAAAGATTTCAGAGGGTAGATAAGCAAGTTTCTGGTGTCCCTCCAAATCACAGAATTTCTATGGAAGGAGTGCCAGTTGCTTTGTTGGGGGCCGGGTGTATTTCTTGACAGTAAGTTGCAGTTTCCCAGAGAGGCAGTTAGTTATAAATAAGAGGGAGGGAAAGCCCATTCAGAGTGCCAGGCAACTGATTTGCATATACATGTTTGGAACACAGTTGTTTAGAAGCTGGGGAAAGTGGTAAGCCTTGCTTTGTTACTATCATACTTCCTATTGCTGTCTGCCTCCCTCCTTTTTCATTTTACGTCTCACTTCTTATTTTGAAAATGTTCAAACCCACAGAAAAGTTAAAAGCGGAGTACAATGCATAGCAGTACGTCCTTCAGCTGGATTTCAGTGACTAACATCGTGCCCCATCTGCTTTGTCTCTTCGTGTATGGAACCATTTGAAAGTAAGTAGTACACACTTCATCCCTAAATACTTCAGCACACAGCTCCTAATAATGACCTTTTCTTACAAAACCCAAACACCATGATCACACCTAAGAAAATTAATCTTAGTTCAAGAATATCATACAAAGTGTACCTTTACATCTTTCTTTTTTTTTTTTTTTAAAGATTTTATTTATTTATCTGACAGAGAGAGACACAGCGAGAGAGGGAACACAAGCAGGGGGAGTGGGAGAGGGAGAAGCAGGCTTCCTGTGGAGCAGAGAGCCCGACGTGGGGCTCGATCCCAGGACCCCGGGATCAAGACCTGAGCTGAAGGCAGA
Source organism: Halichoerus grypus (assembly GCF_964656455.1). NCBI lineage: Eukaryota > Metazoa > Chordata > Mammalia > Carnivora > Phocidae > Halichoerus > Halichoerus grypus. The sequence goes on from NC_135718.1 coordinate 131,229,464, forward strand.
CGCTTAATGACTGAGTCACCCAGGCGCCCCCCTTTATATATTTCTATAGCCATTGAAATATTTTTTCCTGCCTCTGATCTAGAATACAAAGTTCATGCATTGTGTTTGGTTCTTTTATTCTTTTATTTCTTTCATCTTTTTTTTTTCAAGATTTTATTTATTTATTTGTCAGAGAGAGAGCGCATAAGCAGGGGGGGTGGCAGGCAGAGGGAGAAGCAGGCTCCCCCCTGAGCAGGGACCCCTGATGTGAGCTCGATCCCAGGACCCTGGGATTATGACTTGAGCCGAAGGCAGACGCTTCACTAACTGAGCCACCTTTTTTTAATGTAGAACTATGCTTTGTGCAATATAGGACCCAGCAACCACGTGTGGTTATTTACACTGAAATTAATTAAAATTAAATACATTTAAAAATCAGCTCATCAGTCATCCTGGCCACGTTTCAGGGCTCTCGGGTACCACATGTGGCTAGTGAACAGCCCAGATGTGACGGTTTCCACCATCCCAGACGGTTCTGTCGGACGGCATCAATCTGTAATCTTTTTTTGCTTTTCATAACATTGATTTTCTTTTTAAAGAATCCAGGACATTGTCTTGTAGACAGTCTCACACAGTCTGGATTGTCTGTTTCTTCAAGGTTAGATTCTGGAAGAACATTTTTTGGCCAGAGCCCTACCCAGAGGATATATTCCATCACTAATGGCAGATGCTTGCTGGTGATGCCTACGGTATGAATCAGTAAGTACTTAGGGAAGGAGTGACCCAGCACCAGCACTAGGGAGCTTGACTTCAAATAGAAGAGCAAAGGGTTGGGGCGCCTGGGTGCCTCAGTCAGTTAAGCGTCTGCCTTCGGCTCAGGTCATGATCCCAGGGTCCTGGGATCGAGCCCTGCATCTGGGTCCTTGCTCTTTGGGGAGCTTGCTTCTCCCTCTCCCTCTGCTGCTCCCCCTGCTTGTGCTCTCTCTCTCTCTCTGACAAATAAATAAATAAAATCTAAAAAAAAAAAAAAAGGAAGAAGAAGAAGAGCCAAAGGGTTTATGTGGTCTCCAGAGCCTCCACCACTGTGCCAGGATAGAGAGGAGGAATGCTTTGTGACATGAAATGCAGACTGAAGTGACATAGCAAGTGGCCCAGCCGCACAGAGAGAGGGGAGGGGAGGGACAGGCCCAGGGAAGGGTGAGGCCGTGGGGCTCTGGCTGTCCGTCAGCCCCAAACTCCATGCTCCTTTAAATAAGCATAACTTTGGGGGCACCTGGATGGCTCAGTCAGTTAAGTGGCTGGCAGGCTCTTGATTTCAGCTCAGGTCCTGATCTGGGGGGAGCGGGGGGTCCTGGGATTGAGCCCCTTGTAGGGCTCTGTGCTTAGCGGGTTGTCTGCTTGAGGATTCTTTCTCTGCCCCTCCCCCTGCATGCGCGCACACACTCTCTCTTGCTCTCGCTCTCAAATAAAGAAATACATCTTAAAAAAAAATGAATAATCATAACTTTTTGGTGATTGCTTTGGGCACAGGAAGCAGCTTGGTGAGATGCCTGTGACCCAGCTAAGCATTCAGGCGGAAGGCTTCACACCAGAGTCCCCTAGGGAACCCTCTAGAGAGAGACTGGTAGGCTGCTCACTCCTCCACGGGCTTGTGCCCTGAGTCTGGGGTTAACTTTGCACCTGGGAGTATCAAGGGAAAACATCAAACTCTAGTTTTTACACTTTTGTTGTCACATTTGCCTCCTTGGAAGGATCCCCTCCCTTCCACCCCAAATAAGGACCAGGGAAAGAAGAGAGAAAAAGGGCAGAAGCTAGAGGGGAAATTTTGGTTTAAAGGAATGAGGGTGTGGTCCCAACTGTCCGTGTGGCTCTGGGAGAAGTTGCTTCTGTAAAATGAAGGTGTTCCCTTCCAACACAGATGATTCTGTTCTAATTTTCTATGTCCTCTTAGCTCTGCAAGAGGGGAGGAAGGCAGGGATTATTGTCCCTCTAGGCCATTCTTAGTTGCCCACCGATAATCCCTTGCCCCTCCACCAACACTTGGAAATACCATCGTGTCCCTAGCTCTCTCGGAGTTAAACTCTAACTCGAACATGAATGAGAAGTCCTCAGGCAGGAGACTGAATGGAGGCATACACAGATCTAAAGAAGGAACGCGTTGATCTGCAGGGAGGTTGGTCAACCTCCGAGGCAGAGAGAGGAGACCCTGAGAGTATACCGGCCACAGCTCTTCCGGGCTCGGTCTGGTAGCCACCAGAATCTTCAGGGAGTATCTGGCTGGCTGTCAGGTATCCCTATTGTGGAGACCCACGGAACTGAAACAAGACCTGGCACCATTATATCTTCAAGTTACAAAACTAACTTCTCTGTTAGGATCCTAAACTCCCTGGGTGCCTTCTGACCACCAGCCTTCCCACGTAGCTTGCCCTAGGGAGCGAATGTGCTGGGTAGGCTGACATGTCTGTTGGGCCCATTTGGTCTTAGGCACAGGCCTGAATGAGTTTGTGTGTCCAAGTCAGCTTCCCTGACATGATTTCTGGATGGGAGTGAGTTTCTGAGCCTCTGAGGAGGAAGCCGGGCTCAGGGCAGGGTGTGTTCACCCAGTGGAGACGTTTCTGTGAAGACAGGGGGTCCTCTTCACTGCACAGCTTTCTCCCACTTCAGCTGCACCCATGTCACTGATGAGTAATATCCAGGACAGATCTGGGTCTGTTAACTTCTTGATTCACTAGGTCCTTCCTATCATCCCAAACTCTGTATTCTGAGTATTTCTCTTCTCATTTTGCTCTACCACCAATTCAATCAACATGATATGATAATAATAGAAGCTTCTGCTTATTGAATCTTCTGTTGCCCAATGGCCCCACAAAGAAGGCATTATTGTCCTATTCTATAAATGGGACAATTGGGGGATCACAAGAGGCTAATTATGACCACCAGCTGAAAGAGGGGGGATTCAAATCTATGTCTGTCTACCTCTAAAGCTTGTGCTTAATTGTTATTATTATTTTAAATATTTATTTTTAAGAGAGAGAGAGAGCACGCGTGCGCGCATGAGCAGGGGGAGGGGCAGAGGGAGAAGCTGACTTCCCGCTGAACAGGGAGCCCGACAGAGGGCTCGATTATTGGACCCTGGGATCATGACCTGAGCTGAAGGCAGAAGCTTAATGACTGAGCCACCCGGACACCCTAATTATTGTTATTTTAACAATTAAGCTCCATGAGGAGACTAGGGAGACTTCCCGGAAGAGTTTTCTAAGTTTCCCTTATTCTGAAAGTGGACATGGGGATTTTTACTTATTGAGGTCAAAGAATAAGAATCTGCCTTGCTTGGAGTAGCAGCCTGGTGATCGTGCCCGGTGGGAGCAGGAGAATTCCAATGATGCCCTAGGGCATCGCAGAGGATACTGACTGCCATCTTTGACCCTGATACAGGAAGGAGATAACCCAGATTCTAAGCAGAGCAAGACATACGAATGTAGGGGCACCTGGGTGGCTCAGTCATTAAGCGTCTGCCTTCAGCTCAGATCACGATCTCAGGGTTCTGGGATCGAGTCCCACATCGGGCTCCTTGCTTAGTGTGGAGTCTGCTTCCTCCCTCTCCCCCTGCTCGTGCTCTCTCTCTCAAATAAATAAATAAAATCTTAAAAAAAAAAAAGACATATGGAATGTAGAAGCACAGGCGGGCACATGATGCCTTGTTCTGTCCTCCACAGCATGGGAGTTAGCGGGGAGAAGGATCAGTAGCTGCTGCGCCCCAAGCTTGGGAGTGGTTCCCCCAAGAGTACCTCAGGCCTCGGGGACATTCCTCCACCCCAACCTTCCTGAACCTAGACAGAAGGACAGTTCGGATTTTGGCCTGGCAATCAGGAGATCTTAGTAAATATTTCATATTTGACAAGGCATTTATTCTTTTGAAGCTTTAGTTTTTCTTTCTACAGATTTCTTTTTTATTTTACATATCTTTTTTCAAATTTAAATTCAAGTTAGTTAACATATAATGTAGTTATTGTTTCAGGAGTAGAATTTAGTGATTCATCACTTACATCCAACACCCAGTGCTCTTTACATCAAGTGCCCCCCTTAATGTCCATCCCCCAGCCACCCCATACCCCCACCGACTCCCGTCCAGCAACTTTCAGTTTGTTCCCACAGTTAAGAGTCTCTTATGGTTTGCCTCCCTCTCTGTTTTTATCTTATTTTCCCTTCCCTTCCCCTATATTCATCTGTTTTGTTTCTTAAATTCCACATGTGAGTGAAATTACATGATATTTGTCTTTCTCTGACTGACTTATTTCACTTCTTTCCACAGGTTTCTAACTCCTAAAAACCAAACACTTCATTTCTGAATAATTTGTGAGGTAGTCAACAACTTGGGTAATGTACTTGAAACACACATGTGACAGTCCGTGGCAGAATCAAGGACAAAAACATGTGGTTGTTCCGGGCCGACCGCAGTCTGGAGCATCCTTAAAGCCATGTTCTCTATCTACTTGTTCAACATTCCTTTGATAGGAGTTAAGAGAAAATAATTTCTATAATGTTCAAAATAAGGGATTTTTTTTGCCATGCACTGAGTATGACATGACATTTAAACTTATTTGGAATTATTTTAACTGTTTAAAAAAAGTCACCAACAGCTCGGCAGTATTAGTCCCCCCACACTTAACTAAACATGAATATTGCCATAAAGTCTTTCAGAGTATGGTTAAAACAATCTTTTCTGGCTGGCCAAATTGTTCTCACTTTTCTGCAATTTCTGTTTTCTTTCAATGTGTTTGTTTGCTTGTTTTTAATTTCCCGAAGCCAGTCGTTTTCTTGGGAGCCACATGAAAAGATTTTCTATCTAGATAATGTAATAAAATGCGGTATAGTGTGGTAAGCAGCACGATACCATCCATTAGTCGGTTTCTGGATTTTAGCTGAAGGAGAGCAGATTTTAGGAGACTGTCGCTGGCTCTGGCGGATCTTGGGGTTGGTGTTGTTGCCTATAATTATGTTGCAAAGATACCATCAGGGATAGACTGGCGCCTGGGAGGCATGTTTTTAAATGTCCACTGGAAAATATGATCTATTTCAGTAGACAATTAACATTGTGCGGTAATGTAAGGTGTCTCATGGGCAAAACTGAGGTAACAGGCGCCATAGTTCTGATCATTTCAGCAATGCCTTTGTGTTCTCTAGGTAGGCACCTTGGCCAGCTAGCTCATCTGGCTCCAGGCATGGTGGGGAGGCACTGGGCTGAGAGAAACCTGGGTGTGAATATATGACCTTGAGCAAGATACTTAACTCCTCTGAGACTCAGTTTCTCTCTCGTAAAAGGGTGATAACATCAATTTTGCAGAGTTATTAGAAAGAATATTGAAGTTGCAAATAAGGCCATTATTATTTAAAAGTATATGGTATAGTATAATATACTGTGTATGAAAACATTATATAAATAATAATTAAGCAATTATTCTCTTTCTGTTAGCCCTTAATAAATCTTACTAACATATTGCTTCTTTGAAGAGTTAGTCCAAGAGCCCAGGCCTGTTATAAAACCCTGATTTCTTAAATGTTCTCACCAAAAAAAAAAAAAAAACAAAACCAAAGAGGGTAAATATGTAAAGTGATGGATGTGTTCGTTAATTTAATGGGGGGAGGGGATCCTTTCACAACATATGCATATATCAAATCATCAAGTTCTATTTTAAATATTTTACAAGTTTGTCAATTATACCTCCATGAAGCTGAAAAAAAAAAAAAGGCTGCTGACTGAGATGAGTAATGTTCAGCATTTAGCGTATGCTGGTCGAAGCCGTCACACGTCCTGTGGCGGAAGTGTCCTGCATGGGCAGGGGGTCCCGGCAGGGGCTTTGGAGTCAGACAGACCTGGGGGCGCTGCACTGGGGCCCTGCTCTTCCGTATCTGACATCTCAGGAACACGGCTTTGTCACAAACGTGTGTCTGTGTGTGTCTCATGAGGCCCTGTTGTCACCCACTACCCTCCAAACTCCAGCCACACGGGACTCCCTGTGGTTCCCCAAAGCTCCAGGCTCCTTTCCCTGCTTAGCATATTGTTTCCTCTGCAAGATGCCTTTCTCTTTCCACTCTCTGCTAACTCCTATTCCCCTTGGCTTCTTCCCAGACTTCCCTGACCCTCAAGACTGGGTTAGGTGTCTTTTCCATCTGCCTGCTCCCCTAGCCACCCTCCGTGTACCTCTGTGGTCATCATATTGACATTGCCTTGTCATTGACTGATCCCCCACCCTTTAAATATGGACTAGTATCTTGGGGTTTAGTGGGTGCTAGGCACAGAGCTTGGTGCTTTATGTGCATTCCCTCGCTGAAGTCTCCTAGCAATTGTAGGAAAGAGGTATTAGTGCAGATAAGGAAAGCCAGGCTCAGAGAGGGTACAGGATCCCCTAACATCACACGAGGGCAAGCAGAAGATCTGGGATCTGAACCCCGGGGCCCGTCTGACTCCAAAGCTTTTGTAAGTCATTGTAAATTTCTAAGGGCTTACAGGGCTGAGCACAGTGAAGGCATGTCCCCATAAGTACTCGACAAATCAGAGCTGTTATGGTTTTAACCCAACCAGATGGCAAGCCTCTGCAGGGAAGGAATCTTACCCCACAGATGCTTGCGCCCCTCAGCACGGTACCCCGACCGAGGCGGGCTCAATGTGCGGAAGGCAAGGACACCGCACTGGCTTCTGGTCCATGTCCCAGGGCACCACTCATTGTTGCTCAACAAATGACTGACGTGTGTTGTTGTTTTTTATCACACATCTCTATTTAAGAGCTGTGTCCTTTCTGGTCATGCTCTGGCCCCTTTCCACTTCTGAGTGAGGAGGAGGTGGGACTCCAGAGGGATGCAGAACCACTGAGGCTGCTTTTGGGTGAGACACAGAGGAACCAGCAACCACCTAAATAAACGTCCTCTTTATTTTACCAAATATAATTTATCAGTTACGTTGACATTTGTCAATTCAGTTATAGTAACTATAAATAATTCTCTTAAGACACAGTTCTGTAACTTTTTAAGGATACAAGAGTAAACCAATGTTGCTCCTTGCAGCCAGGCCAAAAGTACATGCAGTCTGTGCAATCGGGGAGAGGGGAAAAGAAATGAATCTTCCGTGAAAGTCCACTTCATTTTCTTTCCCTCTCACCCCGTGGTCCTCCCTCTGCTCACACACTCGGGGCTTGGGGCACGCCCACCTTCCTGTTTTTTCAGCAACGGAGGAGGCTCCAGGTCTCCAGGAGAACACAGGGGGGCACAGCCTCAGGGGCAGGGGCGCTGGTTTTGGTGCCTGTACAAGAAGAGTGTGTGTGTGCAGATGTGTTGGGAGGTGGAGGGCAAGCTGAAAGAGGGCCTGAGGGAAGAGCAGAAACAAGCCTGGGCTGGTGTTAATGAACTCTGCCAGCCCCGGCCCCAACTACATAGCCTCTACCATTCCTTCCAATTCGAAGACTCCAGAAGGTGGCGTGGGTGGAGTCTCTGGAGGTCCCAGCCAAGGTCTCAGGATGAGGCGTGGGGCTGGGAGGAGCGAGGGTCACTGCCTAGCCTGCCCCTGGAGGTGGGCCCTTTCCACTACAGAGAGGAGGGTCATTGGGGAGGCCGTGCGTGGAGAGGCTAGGAAAAAACCTGCATCCGAACGCTCAGATTGGCACACATGCGAGTGTGGACAGATTTCTGATCTGGTCAGAGCAACGGGGGGGGGAGGGGGGGACGGATGCAGAGGCTCCAGTGTTCCCCGAAGCTTGCACTGGGCAGAGAAGAGCACGGCAGCCGGAGACGTCCAGCCTACTAGGTCTGAACCCTCTTTCGGGTGGCTGGTGGGGAGAGAGGGAGGGAAGAAAAGGTGAGGAAGTGTAGTTCAGGGAAATGAGCTGGTGCTGGAGCGACAGGGCTGGGGGCTCTCACTGGGGTCGGCACCGCACAGAGCTGAGATTGCGAGGCAGAACCTGGCCTGATGACGCAGACACTTCTAGCCAGGCAACTTTCTGCGTCAGGTCGGAAGGGGCGCAAGGCCTTTGTATCTGGGGAATGAGCTGAGCGGAGAGCTGTTTCCCTGGCCACTGGCACGGTACCTACCCGCGGTAGGCACCGTCACGACTGCTCAGGGGAAGCCTCAGACCATGCCTGCACAAGAGCCCCTCTCGGGGAGGCGGTGTATTTGTTGAATGGGTGAATGAGGGCAGAAGCCAAGACAGAGGAAACCTGCCGTCCACAGCGCGGCAGCGGGAGTGATCTCAGGAAGTGATGGAGACTAAAGTGACCACATAAAATGTCCTTGGTGGCAGTGAAACACCCCTGGTTGCCCTCTGCCTCCCAACCATCCTCCACGTACTCGCTCCCTGTCCCTAATCTCGGAACCCAACCTCGCAAGCTCTGGGAAAGGTGGTGTTGAGAAGCAATGAGACACGAAGATTGAACAGAGATAAACAATCGGTCCTCTGGGCCCAGGGAGGATGTAGATCTTGTTAAACCTATTGGTGGACATGGGTCAACAGAGACCAGGCTCCTGCTCATTTCTTCCCAGATGTGACGATCAATGGGAAAAAGATCAAAGGGAGGGGTTGGTAGTGTTTATCAGGCAATTGGGTAAGGGATGTGTATACAATTTGAATGGTTAGTCCACCTCACTGTTTTTGGGACAGAGGGCCGAGGATAGGGCTAGGGTTACAGGGGGCCAGAAGCAGCTATCTTCTTACTAGTGCTTTGAAGTTGGTCCATTTTTAGAAAAAAGTGTGTGTGTTTTAGGGGGATGGGGGAGGGAAATGATACTCATCTCTCTGTTCAATCAAAAAGAAAAAAAAAAAGAGAAAACAAAAACAAACCCAAAAAAACCAGAGCCCACTCACAAAGGGTTTCTCATTAGGGCCATGACTGAGTTTGCTAAAGCTAAACCAAACGTCCCCAGATCCTAGATGGAAACCCCTGCCCCAACCCACCTCACCTGGAGGCACCCACCATGAAATTGCACTTGGTGATTGTCTCAAAAAATCTACTTGTACTGCTTATCTCAGTTCATCTGTCCTGTCGGAATTCTTGCTATACAAACTTGGCTCAATGTATAAAAATTCCCATTGAAAATAATGAGAATTCAGTATCAAAGTGAAGTCCTAGAAAGAGGTGGGAGTGTGGAGTGGGGTGGGGGAAGGAGAACGAAAGAAAAAATTCGAACAGAAAGTGCAGGGGGTAGGGGGAAAGGTTGAGTGACCAGGCTAGTCCCCGACATCTGTGTCTCGGTCCCCAATGAGCCAGAGGACATGGAAGCTGAGTGCTAGGAGCCCAGTGCCAAGCAGGTCCCCCAGAGCGGTCAAGTACGGGATGGAGAAGTTGTCTGGGTCCAGGCCCCGGCCCCACATCCAGTGCACCATCCAGTCTGCGATGTACAGGAGAATCAGCACCTGGGGAGACAGAAGGGCCCGGCCTATAGCCTTCCCCTCTCACCAGGGGGAGCCAGAGGCCACAGGATAGAGCACATTCATTGTATCCCTGGGGAATATGCTGCGGTGGTTCATCTTGCCACCCCAGCCACCCCTTTATGTTCCTCTACTGCACAGTCACCGCCTGGAGCGGACCATCAGCGTCCCATGAGCCCTTGGTGGAGCATGATGCTGCTACTCCCAGGACCTCCCCCAACAGCATTACATTCTGCTCCCAAATTGACCAAGCGAGGGACTACCTAATCTAAGTCCTACTTATTGCAGCAGTTCAGCCCTCTTGCCTCTAATTCTGGGTCATCCTATTCTTGGGTCACTCCAGTGCCTGCCATGTGGGCCTCTGCAGGAGCCTGGCAGGGGGCTGGGGCCTGGAGCTTGCTTTTCACACAGGGATTTCTCCTCGGAGCAGAGCGGAATAAGGACAGTGTTTGAGGCTGCTGCCGGCACAGTTGTCTGAGTAACAGTCGATTATCCCAAGCTAGCTTCCTCCTGACCCTTTCCATTCTGCTGTTGTGGGCTCAAACAATGCAAGTCTAGTTTAACATGAGCCCTAGCAAAATAGAATTACGAGTAAGTCAGCCGAATAGAAAGCAGAGAGTGTGTATCAACGCAAAAGACATTTTGGATTATCTGCTGCTTTATCTGTGCCCTTCCTTCCCTTCCATGTCTACAGATCAAGAATGATGTCGATTAGCCCTTTGCTAGTGGGCGCAGGACCAGTAGCATCAACAACAGCTGGAAGTGCGTTAGAAATGCAGAATCCCGGGGCGCCTGGGTGGCTCGGTCGGTTGGACCTCTGCCTTCGGCTCAGGTCATGATCCTGGAGTCCTGAGATCGAGCCCCGTGCTGGGCTCCCTGCTGGGTGGGGAGTCTGCTTCTCCCTCTCCCTCTGCTCCTCCCCAGCTCATGCTCACCCTCTCTCTCTGTGTGTCTCTCAAATAAATGAATGAAATCGTTAAAAAAAAAAAAAAAAGGAAATGCAGAATCTCAAGTCCTGCTCTTGATCTCCCAAATCAGAATCTGCACTTTAGCAAGACTCACATACACTTTGAAGTTGGCAAAGCACTTGATCTGGAATACCAGGGGAGAGTGGGCAGGCCTGCATCTTCTCTACGCTCAGCACCAGTCCTGACATCTGGGCTCCCTAAATGACCGCATCTGCGTGAGAATGAAGTGCTTTCTACCGGTAAATCTCCAACACAATCATTTGGGAGGGAGGTTTTACTCTTGACTGTACTTTGCAAAAACTGTGGTATGCAAATTCTGCCCGAAGAGGCTCAGATGCAGGAAATGGAGACCTTGGGGGATCCTGAAGCCAGAACTGATACCTAATTTTAGGCCAGCTTGGTGGTTCTCCTGTCTTCTCCCCGAGGCCGCCAGAGGCTCTGGTTCCAGCACCCTTCATGCTGCCCCTGCCTTGCACGCAGCTGCCTGGTGCTCCTCCCATGGCCTGCCCCCGGCCCTGCATGAGGGCCAGCCCCCCATCGCTTTGTGCCCTTTCCAGCAGCTGCAGAAGAGTCCCACATAAAGAGTGTGGCCCGGAGGACTTTGGGCCATGCTCCAGGAAGAGCATGGCAGCAGCTCTCCCCTCATTGCAGCGTCGTCCCAGGGACACATGGCTGAGCCGGAGGGAGCAAAGCGATCAGGAAGAACCTCTCTAGGGCACTCAGTGCCCTGCCCTGGCCTGCCGCAGGCCTAGAGAAGACCGCAGAGGTGAGAGGGGGAGCCCAGGGCTAAGCCCCAGCCGCAGGCCCCGGGCATCCCCGCCTCCGCTTTCCCCACCGAGGGCACTTAACTCCTCTGTGCAGGGGAGTGCACAGCAGGGCAAGAGCATGTGGCTGGTTCTCGGCCCAGCCCTCGCCAAGACGTCCCAACACACAGCCTTTTTAAGGTTTGGGGTGAGAGGCTGGAGGACGAGTGGTCACCCAGAGGGGACTGGTTAAATGAAATTAGGTACATCTACAGGGTAGAAGAACGCAACCATAACAAGTCAGGGTGCTCTTCCCTTTATGTACAGACGTGGAATGATGTCTAAGATAAACTGTGCTGTGAAAACACAGGGCGTGGACAGTGTGTAGAGTATGCTACATGCGTGTAAAAAAAAAGGAAAACAAGAAAAATTATACGTTTGCTTGAATAAATATAGAAGAGGCTTGAAGGATATACAAGACATGGACTACATGGACGGCCGGGAGGAAGAGGCTGGGTGGCAGAAAGAGGGCGGGAAAGAAGAGCTTTCACTGTGAACCTTTAAAAAGTTTTGAACGATGGGACTGTTATTACCACTCAAAAGTCAAGTCTATGGAAATTGACAATGTCTGATAGGGCGAGTGTGGCTCCAAGGGGAGCGTGGGAGGAGGGCTCATGAGGAGGGGACAGTTCTGTGTCTTGACCGTGGTGCTGGATGAACGGATCGACACGGGACAGAACCGCACAGAATTACATACACACACACACACGCACACGCACACACACATGGGTGTGTGTAAAACTGGTGTAACTGGAGTAAGCCCCGTGGATTGTTCCGACGCTGACTGGTTGGTTTTGTGATTGTACTGAGTTATGTGAGATGTTACTGGTGGGGGAAACCGGCTGAAGAGTACATGGGGCCTCTGTGTCCATAAATTATGCAACTTCTTGTGAATGTATAATTCTTTCAAAATAAGAAGATGAAAAAAAAATGGGCTAACACTACAAGGGAGAGAGTGGATTGTATCACGGAACGGCAAGGCTGGACAGGATCCTCCAGGTGACCTAGTGTGGTGTTTTGACACTTTTTTAAGTTGTGAAACCCTTCATTCAAATGACATTTTCTAAGGAAGCCCCAGCATGCAAAACACCCGAGAGGAGCTCTGTGGCCAGGCCAGTGGGGGTGCCCCCCAGGCCCACCTGCCCAGCACCCTACAACCACCACCTGCCTACAAACCACCACATTGGGGCCATTCCTCTCAAATGGCAAATGTATCCTGGAGGCTCAGAGAAGTAAAGCAACTGGGCCAGAGTCACACAGCACGTTGGTGACTCTGCCGGAACCACGGCCTGTTCTCCAGAGCCCCTGTCCCGTGTTTCTTGGCCACCCGGTCCCAGAACGAGAGGCGGCAGAGGGTGCGGCAGGCCCTCCCCGCGCTCCTGCCTGCCCGTACCTGGAGCAGTGCGGCTGTCATGTAGAAGAGGATGAAGATGAACGTGAGCGTGGTGTGCCCGCCCTGCATACAGCTGATGGTGTAGAGGAACACCAGGTGTCCTGGAACCACAAGGAGGAAGAGGACTCGGGCCGAGCGAGAATTCACATCTGGGACCAGGGGAGAGAGCGGGGCGTGGGGGGGAGTGAGGAGGAGGAGCCCTGGCCCCAGAAGGCCTTTCAGGCCAGAGGTGCCCCACTCCACCCCAGGACGGCAGGTGGCTGATGGTCTCTACCGCTCCACCCCGAGGTCCCCAGCCCCCATGGCGTCCGCGGAAAGGACAGTCTTCCTGCCTGGGATCTGCTCTCCAGAGAGCTGGTGTGGCCCAGCCAGGGCCCAGCTGTTTCTGAGGGGAGGTCCCCTCATTGTTGGCCCCCTCCCTCCAGGGCTGGAACGGACCAGGAGGCCGGGACTCTGTCATTACCAGGACTGAAGAAGGTGGTACAAGGACTGGGGCAGCGGCGAGGGGCTTGCTCGGAGTTCTCCCCTGGCATCCCATTCATGTGCAGGAAGGTGGAGATGCGGCTGGCCTGCACTGCCACCAGATTGCCCCCAACACCTGTAGAGTGACAGAAGCGCTGAGACGGGGCAGAGTGAGGCGTGGGGAGGGCGTGACACATTCACCAGTCCCCAGGAGAAGAGTGAGACTCCAAGAAGGAAGACAAAGACCGCCCCCCCCCAGGAAGTCTTCCAGGTTGCTTCTACCCTCCCGTCTATGGACACGTGGCCATCCCACGTGCCCCTAGGGGGGCTGAGAGTGCAGGAAGGGCACAGGCCGATCTGCACACGTAGGCAGCCTGTGCCCCCGCCGTCCCACACAACCAGGGCGACAAGGCCTTGCCCTGCCCAGCCTCTCTCCGCAGCTCTGAGCAGACCCAGGCTCCTGTGCTCGTTCTAGGAGCCAAGTTCAAGTGTCGGGTTTGAGCTCTGGACTCTGGTGCCTCTCCTAGGAACCGTGCTTGTTGCTGTTTACCCTCCCACCCCGACCTCTTCCCTGCTCTTCGCAGCCTTGCCTTGAGCTCTGAGAGCCTGACCTACAGACCGCATCACCCATGCTCTGCTGCTGGCTGCTCATCGGGTTTCAACAGGAGCCAGCAGGACACACTCAGAGAGGGTGGAAGGAGAGAGAGCTCACGTATTTTTTTCCTTATCCCTCTCTTTTTGGCAGTGGCTTACCCCTGTCAGGGGCAGAGGAGTGTTCTCTCTAGGCTCCTCTAATGTTATTTTCTCCTCTTGACCCTGGAGGACGAGGGCTTCCGGTTGTTGCTAATCTCTGGGTCCCTCCCCGGCTCCCCGCTCTGTGAGCAGCCCCTTTGATAAAGTCCTGAACTGTCTGAGCCGGATGCTCTTGCTGCCGGAGTCCTGACTGATACAAAGGCCCCACGTCCTTTTCTCCTGCCCCTCTCCTTTCCCCCGGCAGCTGATGCCAAGACCTCACCATTAATCACAGGCGTGAAGACAGCCATCCCTGCGAAGTTGGGGTCGGAGACAGTCTTGTCCAAGATGAGGCCTCCCACACTACACAGACAAAGACAAAGTGACACAAAGATCACCGACAGGTAGTATTCCAGGTCCGGGGATGACAGGCCCATCTGGCCTTGGGGAGCAAGGGGCTCCCAGGGGTCCCTTGTCTCCTAGTCCTTGCCTCCTTTGCCAGAACCAGTTGCTGCTTATAATATTGAGACTTGGCACAGCGCTCCCCAGAGCAAGCTGGTGGCATGGGGTCAGGCCCCTGCCTCCTGTACTGGCTCCCCCCCCCCCCGTTGGCTAGAGGAGCCCAGGGCGAGCAGCCCACAAGGACCGCTGTTCTGCCCACTCAGTATTTATTTCCCCTTGTGGCAACAGTACTGGGCTCTTTCCCAGGAACTACGTCTCTCAAACTCAGTCAGGTGACATTGCTCCAAGGATGGCTAGGCCCCAGCCCCATCCAATCAGAGCATCACTTCCCTGAGGCCACAGTGAGTCAGGGATAGCCATGTGAATGGATGAGAGCCAGTGAAATTCTCTGGCGGGACTCTGTGGAACTGTGAACTTCTTCCCCCCGGAGTTAGTATGAACCTGGAGCCATAGGCCATCACCCGGAAAAGCAGAGCCGAGAGATACAGAACATCGCAGCCCTGATGCCCCTGAATCCAGCTGTGCCGTTTTCGTACCCTAAGCCAGCGCATTCTGCTTTTCAAGGAAACCCACGTCAGATGGTTCTGTCACATGTGACAGAAGGACATGGAGCGGATACACTCTGGAAGGCGTTTCTAGGCTCTGTACCACATTTCCCGTCTCCAGGGCTCAATAGGGAGGCTGTGGCGGGGTGAGAAGGGGGTGAGGGTGTCCCAAGGGCCCAAGCCTACCTACTGATGGCCATGGCAATGATGACAGGCTCCCAGCCCGAGTACAACACCTCCCTTGTGGCTGGGCTCCGTCGGGCCAGCACCACCCAGACAGGCAGCAGGGCCACGAAGAAGGCGCACACCAGGGGGTAGATGTATTGCCAGTTATCTGAGGGAGGCAGAGACGACAGGGAGGTGAGCACTGCGGCGCCCGGCTCAGGCCTCCCCCGGTTCGGCCCCGGCCACCATGCTGGCAGATCAGCAGGAACCCCACACCAGGTGCCTGGATCATCAATCCTCCCGGCAAGCCCAGGAGAGGGGGGGCAGGCAGCCTTGTCCTTTGTGTAGATGAGGAAACCAAGCTGAGAGCTTCCCAGGCCTGGGGCTAATCAGGGGCAGAGACCAGCTTCTAACGTTCCTTGCTTGGAGCCCCAGAAATCCCTGTCTCCCCACCCCCCATGCTGCAAGCAGATTCCAGGCTTCAGCTCCTCTCCTTCAGCCTTTCACCTTTACTCCTCCCAGGCAAGTAGGAGTCCACAGGACCAGGCAGGAATATATTTCTCAGATACTTTCCCCTGTGCCCCTGCTGCTTTGCGTGACTTTGAGCCAAGCTCGGGGGCAGAGGGGGAGTTAGTACAAAACTGCGCTCCAACCACACGGTTAAGAACATAGGGAAAATCCTTACACCTTTGCAAACCCACTGCTGTCTCTCCCAAATCCCACCCGGGGGTCCACCCTGGTCACACCCTCAGTGGCCTCAGCCTCACCCCGCTCCAGGTAGAGTCCCCAGCTGATGCCTGAGAGCAGTGCCAAGGTGATGAGGTCACCCAGGCTGGCGGCAATGGGCGTGGCCACGTTGTCTGGGTTGATTCCAATCTTTCGAGAGCCAATGATGACTCCAATCATGATCATACCTGGGGAGGAAGGGGAGGGGCCGGGCGGGGTGAGAAGAGATAAAAGGGGTATCAACAAACAAAAGGAGAGACTGCAGGTGCCAGGCCCGGGGGGGCCCCCCCTCCCCCGCCCGGCCCTCCCTTCCTTACCCAACACCAGGGAGGCAATGAAGGCCGTGGCCACGCTGCCAGCACAGAGCAGGAAGGCGTGTGGGATACTGAAGTGGCCGTCAGGGATCCAGCCAAAGACGACGGCTGCGATGGACGCCAGGAAGCCCACGACCGTGGCCTGCACCTGAGGCGGGGGTGCTTAACTCAAGAGAGCCCGGGGGCAGCGGGGTTCCTAGCGGGGGTGGCCCGAGCGCTGGGCCGGCCCTCTTCCCGGCTCTCTGCAGCCCCAGGAGGCAGGCTGGGCTGGACTGTGCAGTCCGCCCAGGCTGGAATGATGTCTTTATTTATTTAGTTTCACACCAGACACTGGGCCTGGGCAGCGTACCCCGCAGGAGCCCAGGACATGTTACTGGCTGAAGGAGCCAGTCATCCCCTCTGGGGACTGGGGTGAGAATCAGCAGAGCCTGAGCCTTCAGTCAGGAGACAAGGCCTGGGACTCGAGGGGGAAGACTCCCAGTCTGGAACCCGTGTCGCCTCACACGGAGATGGGACAACAGTGGCCGAGGACAGCCCAGCCCTCCCGAGTCCGATTCGTGGGAACTCGAGCCCAGTGGACCCCTGCAAGCCGAGGACTGACATGGGACCTGCTGGGGCCCTCCCCGTCTTGGCCGCTTGCCTGGGAAACTTGGTTACCTCCTAGAGCTGCTTCGGGACAGGCCAGCTCGGCAGGATGCTGGCGCCTCGCTCACAAGCTGGCTGGGGCTGAACTCAGTCTTTCAGATTCCTGACTAAGGGGGAAGCTTAGCCCACCCTCTCTGGTCTCGGCTTTCTTACCTGGATGAGGGCCATGTTCCCAGTGATCATCCGCCAGAGCTCCTTGGGTGTGTCCATGTGCCCAATGTTGGCCTGGGAGAGGGGGGGGGGGGGCTGGAGCTCCAGGCTGGGAAAGGCCTGCGGCTCCATCTGTTAGGACCCTGCCTGGATCAGGAGGCAGTGAGTGGGGTCTAAGACGCTGGGACCGGGACATAACCCCCAGGGAAAGTGAAGCAGCATTAAGGGGGCCGGAAGAAGGAAGGAGCTAAAGAGCCTGAGCTCCTGCAGCTGGGCGGGGGCGGAAAGGGGGCTCCCAAGCCAGCCCCCTCTCTTCTCCTTTTCTCAGGACAACTGCTGAGCAGAAGCAGATTCCGTCCCGTGGGCTGCTCATCTGGGAAGCCCATTTCCACATGGGTCAGAGGGACCCGATTGCTGGCTCTGAAGCCAGCTTCCCATTCTAGGGCAGGAAAGGTCAGCTGCTGGTGTGGGACTGAGGCTGCCAAAGGGTGTGGGAAGAATGAGGTGGCACGGGAGTGGGCCGGAAGTCAGGCAGGGTGGGCAGGCTGGACAGGCTGCCACTCTCTCTGCGGCCTTCTCTAGACTTGTAGCCACAGGGGCCATCCCTGCCACCCGGCTCCCCTGGCCTCCCGAGTTTTATTGCTTCCCACCTCCCACCCCATGGCCCTGTATCCGGTTCAGTCTCTGGGCCATCACGGCCGATCTATGGGGCTGTGGGCAGGGAGAGTGATAAGCAGCCCCCTCGCTGTCTAGTCCCTTAATGAAGAGTAAGCTGCCATGAGGGAAAGGGAAGGGGATGGACGGGGGGCTGGGAAGGCCTGGCTCTGCTCCTGCCCAGCTGCAGAGTAGGGCTGGAGATCAGAGGAGGCCCCCATCTGTGCAGGTGGAGGGACCAGCATGATGCTTGCCTGTCAAAGCTGCACAAACAGTCACGAGGCGGGTTGCGGAGCAGGGGGTGAGGCAAGAGTCCAGGGACGGCTGGGACATCCAGAAACCGAGCCTGGGAACCACTCTGGGCAGGGAGCCCCTGCCCAGGAGCAGGACACCCAGGCTGGAATCTCCCTACACCTTCCCACCCCAGCCCCACACTCCAGGCCTGGGCGCTTGGGAAAGGCCTGCAGTGATCTCTCAGTCTGGCTCTGTGCTGCCCCAAGTCTTCTGTGTGTCCCATGCTTCCCCGCCAGGACACTCACTGCAGTGGACAGCCTCGATGCCAGGGTCATTTCCAGGTTCCCCTTAAGCCCCAGCAGTGCAGGCACCAGGATGAAGACCTCTGTCACCTTCTGGAAGACTTCCCAGTGCTACAAGGTGAAAACAGAACCCAGGAATTTCAGTGCCCCAAACGGCTGGCATCAGGTTGAACAGAGAGTCTGGGATCAGAGGCTTGAGGAGGAAGCGGAATCAGCAGGGCGTGAGCACGCCAGCGCCTTTTCTCCAAGAATCCTGGACCCAAACCAAGACCATGGTGCTCCAACAACACAGCCCCCCCTTCCTGCCACCCAGAAATGGGGACACATGGAGGGGCTCATCCAGGCAGGAGACCCCAGCCTGGCTTCACTCCCCCTGCCTGCTTTCTGGAGGTGAGGGACAGGAGGTGAGGGCCCACACGGCTGTCACCCCAGGCTGGCTTACACGCCAGAACTCCTTTGTGATCCCCCCTCAAATAGCAATCCCCAACCTCTTTGCCTTCAGTCCAGTTTCTCCGTGGCCTCAACCTTGGGTGGTGTTGTCTCAGCTGTTGAGAGCTGGGCTCCATGGGGCTGGGGCTGAGGAGATTAGAGTTTGTTTGGTTTCTGTGTCCAAGGGCTTTGGGCCTCAGCCACAGCAACTCTCCTCTTCAATAGGCTCTGAATTAACACCAGGGCCCCCAAACCTCTGCGTGCTGGTTTGCAAGAGGCTTTTTATGTCTCCTCTGCAGTCCCTCACCCCACATACCTCCCCCAGGCTCTCAGGAGAGGCGAGGGGGATATATACTCACTGCGGGATATATCCCCTGCAGGAAGAGCAATGGACTAGGGGTCAGGAGACATGGGTTCTAGTCCCGGGCCTATCGGGCT
Source organism: Halichoerus grypus (assembly GCF_964656455.1). Taxonomy (NCBI): domain Eukaryota; kingdom Metazoa; phylum Chordata; class Mammalia; order Carnivora; family Phocidae; genus Halichoerus; species Halichoerus grypus. The sequence continues at coordinate 131,248,281 of NC_135718.1, forward strand.
TGGCTCTCCCACCAGCTCCTTCAGCCAAGAGCTCTTCGGTGCCGACTGCGTGCTAGGCTGCTTGTAAGCACTCTATGTTGTACAGTTTCTCATTTCGACCGATCAACAGTCCACTCAGGTGGGGGCTATCTTTATCCCCATTTTGTGAATGAGGAAAATGAATTTCAGAGGGCACTATGCTTGTTCGTGCTAAGTGGGAAAAACCAAGGAGCCAGGATTGGCTATTTGAAAGCTACTTATTTGCAAGTGAAATCGAAGACTGGCAAAAAAGCCTGGGTTTGCGTCTCCCTGCCCGGCGCTAACTGCCACATGGGTTCCTTTATTTGTTCTTTATTTGTTTTAGAAATGGTTTGGAGAGTGAGGAGGGGGCAGGTGGCCAGGCGGGCATATGGAGGTTGACGAGGGGGTCATGGTCAGGAGGCAGAGCGCTGTAGGTGTGAGGACACCGGACTGAGAGCCTTGGGTCTCCTACAGAGACCACAGGGATGGGCCTCATGCTACCTCCCCAGTGTCCTCCCCAGCTGGTCCCCGGACGAGCCTGGGGACCTCAGACACACTACGGGGGCCTCAAGCTCCCGACTGTAAAATGTACAATTCAGGGGCCACGTCGGAGGGTCTCTAAAGGCAGTTCCAGCATTGACACTCCATAGTTAAGAAGGAGGACGGCTGCAAATCAAACCCACAATGAGATTTATCACCTTATGCCCATCAAGATGGCTACTACAAAGATACCCCAGAAAGCAACAAGTGTCGGCAAGGGCATGGAGACACCCGAATCCTTGTACACTATTGGTGGGGCCACAGAACGCTCCATTGCCTATGGAAAACAGTAGGGAGGGTCCCCCCAAAACTAAAAATAGAACTACCATATGAGCCAGCAATCTCACTGCTGGGTATATATCCCAAAGAAGCAAAAGCAGAGTCTTGAAGAGATATTTGCTCACCCACGTTCCTAGCAGCATTACTCACAATGGCCGAGAGGTATAAGCAACCCAGGTGTCCACCGATGGATGAATGGACACACGAAAGGTGTATACGTCCAATGGAATGGTATTCATCCTTCAAAAGGAAGGACCTTCTGACCTGTGCTACAACATGGATAAACTTTAAGGACATTATACTAAAGTGAAAGAAGCCAGTCACGAGAAGACAAATAGTGTATGATTCCACTTATATAAAGTATCTAAAGTCGTCAAATTCATAGAAATAAAAAGTAGAATGGTCGGTTGCCAGGGGCTGGAAGGGGATTTAGTGCTTAGGGTTTCAGTTTTGCAAGATGAAAAGTTTCAGAGCTGTTGCACAACAATGTAATATAACAACTACCAAACTGTACATTTAAAAATGGGTAAGGTGGGGCGCCTGGGTGGCTCAGTTGGTTAAACGACTGCCTTCGGCTCAGGTCACGATTCTGGAGTCCTGGGATCGAGTCCCGCATCGGGCTCCCTGCTCAGCGGGGAGTCTGCTTCTCCCTCTGACCTCCCCCCTCTCATGTGCTCTCTCTCATTCTCTCTCTCAAATAAATAAATAAAATCTTAAAAAAAAAAAAAAAAAAAAAAAAAAAAAATAAAAATGGGTAAGGTGATCAATTTTGTTATGTGTTTTTTTAACATAATAATAATAATAATAATAATAATAATAATAATAATACAAGATGAGCAAGGAGTATCAGAGGGGACCAGGGCTAGGGCCAGAGACCTGGGGAGGCTGGACACCAGGAGGGCCTATAAGGTAAGGATTTTTCTTTTCCTGTCAGAAAAAGAGAAATGTGTTTTGTTTGTGTGCGTGTGTGGTGGGGAGAAGTCCATACCAGGACTCTGGGGGAAGGGCGCCTCTCCTTAGGCCTAGAGCACACGCTTACCTGAGCTCCTGGTCTGGCCCCTCACAGGCGGAGGGCTTAGGACTCTCTTTAGGGGAGCCCCTCTCTAAGACTAAGGATGGGAAAGAGTCCCCCCTGCCCTGCTCCCTCTTTCCCAGCAAGTTGCCGAGCTTGGAGGTAACCGCAGGAAGAGGCAGGCCCTCGCAAACGCTGGAAGGATGCGAACCCCTTGTCACTCCCGAGGTGCCCCGAGAGAAGGCAGCCCCAGCGAGCCCCATCCAGCCTGGAGGAACTCGGGCACTGTTACTCTCGGACACGGCTGGTGCCTACCACTGGGGCGCCAGTTCCCTGCAGACCCAGCCACACGGGGCTGTGCCTCATCCTTTCTCCCCTAAACCAGACAAACAGCTCCAAGGAGGCGAAGACTTCCCTCAGCTCCCCTCCCCTCATGAGGGTGGCTGACTGGGGGCTTTCAAAGCTTCTCTCAGAGCACAGCCTCATATCCCCTCCTCACTGCAGACCACCTGCCCCTCCCTCGGCTCGGCGTAGGTAATGTATATGGGCTCCCGGAGTCAAGGAGCCTGGAAAGAGATACGTTAAGTGTATGCATGGAATACTGTCTAAATTGTTTGTAAGGAACATTGTTTGTCTTTGTGATTATTTAAGAAAAAGAATGTAGGAAGCGCAGCTAAGCCCCTCTCAGCACTCCCAGGGCCCTCTGCCTCCCAGCACACACGTTAGCAGGACCAAGAAGGTATAGGGTTTCAGAGGTGATGAGCTGAGAGACAGACAGGCAAGGGGAGCAAGCCACCACCATACCAGCCCCTGTGCAGAAGTCTTCCCAGCCCACACAGAATTCAGCCTGGGATCTCACACCACCTGACCAGCAATCCCAGCAACGCCCTGAGCCGGCACGTGGGTCAGAGTAGCCAACTCCTACACACATACTTTCTTCACCCACAGAACCTTCTCAAAGAGGCAGCTCAGGCGGTGTCTCTTTCTTCCTTTGGCCTAATTCAGGCCCGTCCTGTTCGTCCTGGCTGGGAGTGCCCGCCTGCCCCCGAAGTCAGACCTGTCAGCCAGCCTGCACCCACGCCTTCCTGCTCTGCGGGGGATAAAAAAGGGAAGCACTGCCCCACTTGGCAGGGGGAGGGCGTCCACAGACAGCACTGCTTTTTAGAAATGCAGCTCCTCTCCCCTGTCTTTCTCCGTCCTTGACACGGGCTGCTGTTGGGGGCTCATTGGGCTCTGTTATCCCGGGAGGTGAGAAATGAGACTGTTCCCCCCACACCCCAAAATCATCCTGATTCAAAGCGATCACCCTAAATCTCGTACCTCAGCGGCCTAGCCGGTACCTCTCCCCCGTCCTTCCCTCTTGCCTCTTCCATCCCTTACCTCCTCCAGCCTCATATACTGACTCCTGCCTGCTTTCGAGTATTCTGCCCTGAGCTCTCCTCCCCCCACCCCTCCCCGCCCCCAGACGGTAGAAGCAGGGAGGAAAGTCACAGCCAGGAAAAGTTGGAATCAAGATATTAAGAAGATGAAAATCCCTAGAGGTAAGCTCTGAGCCCCAGGCTGTGGGAGGACCCCAGAAGCTGGGCTGGAGTTGAGCTTTTGGGGTGAGGACTGAGTCCGATCACCTGTCTGAGGCTTTCCCCCTCTGCAGGCATCCCAGGTGTCCAAGGAGGAGGGCCTCAGGGCAGCGCCTGGGTATTCAGGGCTGTACAAAGTGTGAGAAAGGAAGTGGTCAAGGAGGATGGGATCCGAGAGTCCCGCCCAGGAGGGCCGGCAGCCCTGGGAGCAGGCCAGCCAGGGAGGATGCCTCTTTCCCCTCCCCTCCACTTTCATCTTGGTAGACTCTTCCATATACACAGCAGGGCGGAGAAGCTGGAGGAGGAGGTATTTGGGCGAGGGGGTTGTCTCCTTTCCTTGGGATCCTCAGCAAGTGAGTAGTGAGTTAAAATAATACCTGTCTTAACACAGTTGGCAATTCCAGGAAAGGTTGGTCCACCACCTCCTATCCCCCCTATCCCTCAAAAGGCTGACAGCAAAGGCGAGTGACTTCGGGGGCAGGCGGGCACTCCCAGCCAGGATGCAACGGCCTAGGACCAGACTTGGGGGGCGGGGCCCAGAGCACCTGTGGTAGATCCGTATCCAACCATATTCAACCCCCTCCAGTCCCAACATGGGGCCCAATCCTGCTTTCCTTCCTAAATATCATGGGAACTTGCAGCCACGGTGGGACTTTGGAGCAGATGGCTGTCCCTTTATCCTTTTTCTACTTTTGGCCAGTACACCAGCCCCTTATCTCACTGCCGAGGCTGGCTGTGCACGTTGACTGGGCGAGAGGGCAGATAAGAGGCAACAGAAATGACCTTCCAGAAAGAGACTGAGTCTTCTGCAGTAGTAGGGAAAGATGGGGGGTGGGGGGGGCCCTGGACCAAGGAGACATCCGCACCAACTCGGACTTCTGTTCCTTTGCTCTGAGATGCTGGGGACACTCTATAGCCCATCTCCTCCAGATGGCCCCAGGCTTTTAGGCACTCCCAGATTCTGTCCCACTGAAGGCCAGCTTAGCTTATGAAGGGAGGATGCAAGTGTGAAGCCCTAGAAATCACCCTGCTCCTCCTGAGTCTGCGATTGTCAGCCACCCCCCCCCCGGCCCCCCGGCCTTTGCTTCCCTGGATGTGGAATCAGAATCTCCCTGGAGTCCCACGTCCTGGTCTTTCTGCACCTGCACCCTCCTCCTACCCTGATATCTCTGCAGCCATCTGCAGGCCTGCTTCAGCCCAGCTGTGGCAGGAAGGTTGGGGGAGGGGGACAAGGACAAACCAACCATTGTCATCCACATCCAATGGACCCTTGCTCTGGGGTGAGCCTAAGTGCCACACTCAGGGCAATTGCTGGCCCTCTGTGGGCATGTTGGGCAGGCTCCAAAGGTCCCTACCAATGTCTCAGGCTCATGGGTGCGGGGTGGGGGTGGGGCAAGATGTCAGAAGCCTCTTCCAGCTCTGGAATTCTCTGAGTATGTGGGCAAGGGGTGGGGGTGGGGGACTGCTAAGGACCTTTGTTCTTGTCCACTTTAGAATATAACTCCAATTGTTCCAGATTCTGATCCACCCTGTTCTTCAAGGGAAGACACAGAGAGCAGACTCCTGCCTAAGCCTTTAACCAACTGGTGAACCATGGACATGGTGTAGGCCACAGAGGTTAACAGCACGGGCTCTGAGTCAAGATGACCGGGGACAAGTTACCTAATCCCTCTAAGCCGAAGGTTCCCTATCGACAAAATGGAGAGGATTATGGTTTCCACCTCATGGGCCCACCTCCAGAAGGGCCCAACAAGTGCTCCCTATTACTGTTAGTAGTATCCAGAAAATAAAACAACTGGAACGTGGCTCTATACCTCTTTGTAAGTACCAAACCAGAACCCAAAAACTCTTAAGAACGAGAATCAAGGCCACAGCGAAGAGATGGAAGAGTCTTATTTCTCCTCCTGCCACTAGGCCTCGTCACGGCCCTAGGAGGTGAAGCAGCCACTAGGGGGAGGAGTCCAAAGCCTCCTTCCCAGCTCCAGGCTGGCTTCCCAACCTCCATGAGGAACAACCCTGAAGACAGTAGGGTAGGGGAGAGGGAAGGCAGTACGAGGCACTTGGGCATGACATAAACACCATCCTCATTAGCAACAAGCTTCTCCTAAGGGCTCAAGTCAAAGTGGTCCAGGTGGACACTGTTGACGGAACCACCTAGAACCGACCACCCTCAGTTCCCTGGGACCCTGGCATAGTAACCTCCACCCACCAGCAGGCCTCTCTGCGTCACTGCATGCATCCTTTGTAGGGTTGGCCTGGCACCGGGGAGGGGATGCTGAGTTCCATGTCCTCCTGGGAGATTTCATGGTTAGCGACAGACTGGGAGGTCCCCAGGGCCAAGGCCAGATCTCCTCTGGTTTTGTATTTCTCCAAGTACCTAGGACAGAGCTCAGCACACAGCAGGAATTTGATACCTGCTAACGATTAACCTTGATAAACCTAGCGCCTCCGGGGTACCTCCACTGGGCTTGTCTCCCTGCACTTCAAAACCTTTTCCCAGGAAACAAGACTGGAACCTCTTGGACCTGAAGGTTCTGGGTGAGTCCTAACGTGCAGTATGTTACACAGCACATCCCTGGCTCTCAGCTTCCAGGTCCTGCCAATTCCCAGCCTTAACGCTCCCCAGTAACTCCTCAAACAGCCCTCTTTGCCCAGGGCAAGTTCAGGAAATACAGGTGAGAAGCAAAGAGGAGAGAGAGTTCTGCCCAGGCCTGGTTACATTCTGTCCCCATTTACACCCCACAGTTTGCACTTCCAGGTCTTGCCATGCCAACGCCCCACCCCACTTCCTGCCCAAATCATGCATCAGATAGCATGTACCCACCCCCGGTTCCCCAAGGAGATCGTGCCAAGGTTCCAGGCAGATAAGCAACAGAGAATGCCTTTAAGAACCTTCCCACTTAATTTGAGACCCTCTTGGCAGCCGAACAAATTCCTGCCCAGCAGGGGGATGGAGGGGAGACTTGAAACTGAGCTTTCTATTGTGGGTATCCTTCAAACCCCAAGTGAAGGGAAAAGAAAGCATAAAGAGGAGTCCCATCTAAGTGTCTCCCCTACAGAGCTGGGCTCAAGAGGAACGCCCAGGAGGGATGGCAGGCAAATACCTCGTTCCATCTCTCCTCCTCCAAGCCTGAGCTCTGGAACAGATTCTGCTTCTGTTAAGCAATGCTGCCCTGACCACCTCCTCAGGGCTACTGGGCTTCCTCGAGGCTTCCATAGAAAGTAACTAGACCCAGAAGAAGTCGAGGACGTGATCCAAAGGGAAACGCTTCTACGAAGCAGCAGCTGCTTCTCACACGGAGGTGGAGAGAAAGCTCCAAGAGTCGGTTTCGCGGGAGGAAAAGGTAGCCCCGGGCTCATGGTCGAGAGCGGCCCTCCCCAGGTCCTACCTGCACGATGTCCAGCACCATGCCAGCAGCCACAGTCCCAAAGCCTGCCAGGAGGAAGGGGAACAGCACTTGCAGCCCGATGGAAAAGGAGGTCTCCTTGAGCGGGGAGGGCGGTGCGGGCCCCCGGTCCGTGCTGACGTCATCACTTTCATTGCTCTGACTCCCGTTCTCCAGCAGGGCGTCCTCCTCCCGGACCCCCTTGGCATTGGCCCGGGACTCAATCACCACCACCTCCACCCCGGCCCCATCAGGCCCCAGGAACTCTGAGGTCCCGGCCAAGGGCTCTCGCCCGGGGCCATCTGAAGAGCAGGGCGAGGGAGTAGGGCCAGTCCCGTTGAGCTGGTGGGCGTCCTTCGGCTCTGGCTTAGAGGACATGACGGGAAGGAGGAGGGGAAGGGGAACTTTCCTTTCTCTCTCCCTCTCTTTTTTTCTTCTTGCTTTCTCTCTCTCCCTCTCTAAGTCGGGAAAGCACTTAGTCTTGGGGTGAACCCAGGCTTGGGCGCCGCAGGACCTCTTCCCACGGCTCTCCGGCCCTACCAGGCGCGGCAAACGCTGGTCCCCCGACAGGCAGCCCCATCAAGCACTGAAGCCGCGAGCTGGAGGGAAGCTAGAGACCCCCCACCAGACTCCGCAGCCAGCCACTAGGCGAGCAGAGGCCTGACTCCGGCCGGCCAGCGCGGGGCCAGGGGGAAGTGTATCTGGCCTCTTAATCTTCTTTGGTTCTGAGCAGCAGGGTCCTCAGAGCAGGGGGCATCCAGAGTAGAAGAGCCCAGCTGAGTCTGGGGCGCCCTCTGAGGTGGCCCTTCTTTCATGAAAAGTAGCTTGAGTTCAAATCCTGCGGAAGGCAGCCTCGGCCTAGGGCTGCTGCTCGGGCCCGCGCCCCTGGCTGGGCTCCTTCAGCTTCCCACAGCTCCTCCGGCTCCGCTCGTCCCGGCGCACTGTCTGCCGTCCTTCCCCTTTCCTCCAGAGATTTCCTTCCTTCCTGGGAAGACCTTGTCCCGCCCCAAATCTCTGGTCCTTCAAGTCACGAGAATCTGTGTGGAACACCTGATGTGGGAAGGAAGAAGACAAAAAGGAGAATGTTATGACATGGCCAAGGACAGCTCATACCGGGACAACTTTCCCACAAGGCAGGCATAAAGGGTTTGCTCGTTTCCTCCTTCTTTTCACTACAACTACCCATTCCTGCCCTGTGACCTCTGGAGGCCCAGCAGGCGCGACCCCTGCCGTCCTCCCGCCCGGCAGCCCACCGCCCCACAGGGATCACCGCGGTAGTCAACAGCCGCGAGCTGGGGCCAGCCTGGGGATTGGGACCGTGTGGCGCAGGAGACCTTGACATCGTCTTCTCAGTGACCAGGGGTGGACAGGGATGTCCTGGGGGAGATCCCTTCTTGAACGCTCATTAAAAACCCAGGGTTAAGTGTGGTCTCCCAGTGGGGTCAGTTACAAATTCAGTCACAAGCTCCCTGCCACAAAGCACAGACACTCCGCTGCAGAAAGTGATTGTTTATAGTCACAAGACAGCTTGGCAAGACAAATAAACAGGGAGAATCTGATCATTAAATGAAAGTCTCCAGACCCCCAAACGCCCTAGCCCCCGAGAGGGGAAACAAAACAAAACAAAACAAAACAAAACTAGAAGGACTCCCTGGGCCATGGGGCAAGGCTGCCAGACCAAGGCCAAGAGCCAGAGGCCTACCCACTCCTGCCCTTGAGAGTGAGCAGTGTTACAAAAAGCTCAGACGCTGACTGGGATCCAGGCTTCTGTCTCTACTTCTCTCCCCCTGCTCCTGGCCCTGTGGGTTTGTCAGATAGGACAAGAGAGTTATCTCAGTTTGAAGGGGAAGAGGGTAAAACTATTGGTTATTATGCGAACATTGCAGCTCCCTAGGTTCACCCTGTTCCCCAGGGTTACTGAGAGTTGGATATAGTGGAATTCTAAAAAACAAAAACAAAAAACAAAAGCAGCAACTAAAAAAAAAAAAAAGTAAAACAAAGCAAAGCAAAATACAAAGCAGCATAAGCCAAAATGCACTTGCTCCCAAATGCAAGCGTCTAGCAGCAACAGCCCCGCTTTTCTTGTTTAAGGAATCCCCAGGCCCTGATCCCACTCTATCCCATTTCACCAAAACAGTTCTTACAAGGAAAAATAAATTTAAAGAGAATTTCCCTACGTAAGATGACCAAGGACTTAAGTATTCCAGACACACACAATTAGTCAACTCCAGTTTGGGAAAAGGTGATTCAAACTCCAGTAACTGACCCATGGGAATTGTTTTCTCTTTCTATGCGCTCAAGTCACACATCCAGATTCCCTTTTCCAATCTCCTTAAACACAGTCCCGTGGTTCTCTCAAAGACCCTCACTAGAGATCCAGAAATTGCCCTCAGGGCAGGAGAGAGTCCACTGCCCCTATGCCAGCAGTGTGTGCTAGAACTTGACCCTCCCTCCTCCTCCTGTCTTCCTGGCAGGCTACCTAAACTGAAAGGGGGCTCCCAGGAAGAGAAGCCAGTCCCTCACCCCACTCCTTCCACTAAAGAGACTTAGGACGGGCCTAAGGCCCTCGGATGAAAGAAGCAAAAGTGAACCAGGATACCCTGAGGAGGAACAAAAAAGACCCGTTTTAGTATCTGCAAACCCAGGGAGGGGGAGAAGAAACTGGGTGGCCTCCCCCGCCTCTCCCGCATTCAGACTCAGCAAATGCGCTGCGCGCCAGGGCTCCCGCCCTCCGCCACCCACCGCCCCAGACCCACCAGGACTGACCTGCCTCTCGCTTGGGAGGAAGGGGGGCGCCTGGCGAGTGGCAGCAGGGACCCGTGGTCTCGGGGGGTGCAGGGTTCCCCCTCTTCTCATCACTCCTCCTCGGCAGTCCTCCTCGGCCCCCGGCGTGCCCCCCTCCCCCGCACCCCCGGCCAAGGCGAGCGTCCAGCCGCGACACCCGGCTCGCTACATTTCGCCTCTGCGTTACAGCGAGGCCGCCGCTCCGCTTCCACGAGGGGTAGGTGACCGGGGAGAGCAGGATATACCGCCTCGGGCCCGGGCAGGGGGGACCCGGACGGGGGGACCGCGGGGCTGAACTCACTCGCCCCCAATCGCTTCTTGCCCGCGGACTTGGGCCCGACTGGTTGGCTGCTAGTGGCAAACGTGATCTGGGGCAGACTGGGTGGCACCCCCCCCCCCATCAAAAATAGGTTCGGGATGGACAACGGCAGCGGCCAATCGGGGGCCGGGCAGGGGGCGGGCTCAGCCTCGGCCCGGCCCCTTTCCTTCGCTTTGTGCCCGGGAGGCGGGGCGCCGGCGAAACGCAGTGCGAGGAGTGACGGGAGCTGCGCGCCGGCGGCCGGTGCTGCGAGCTCGCGGGTCCCCTCGCCCGGCGGCCGGCGACCCGAGGTTCCCGCTGCCCGGCGCTCGCGGCGCAGGGCCACCTCCTCCGGGGCCGCCCCGCCGCGCCGGGAGCCCCCCTCGCCCTTCCAAGGCGTGTGCGCCTGTGCGCGTTTCCTCGCGCATCTTGAGTGTTTCCTCCAGCCTGTGGCCTTCGGGAAGACCGGGAAGCGTCGGTGCGGAGCCAGCCAGCTCTGACCCCGCGGGCTCCAGCAGCCATCCCCGTGCTCCTTCCCGCGCTCGGCACCCGGAGAGAACCGTCCCCACCTCGTTCTTGGACACAGCCCCTCTCTTGTTGGCTCGGCACCTCGCGCTGCCTCCGGATCCCGCGTTCCTCTAAGCAAATGGCTCAGCCCTGACGGAACCGGCCTTAATAACGTCCCAGTTTTGGAAGGGGTGGGGATGGGCGGGCGGGAGGGAAAAGAGGTCAGACTCGCGCCTGGGGTCCCACGGGCACCACCTGAGGGAGGGGCGGGGGGTGGGGGGGAGCCTGGCTTCCTCTGACCCACTGATCTTGGTGGCAGCATAGGGGAGAGAAGTCTCCATCCCGGGCTAAACGAAATCCAACTTTCCCTGACGCACCTTGTGGGATCAAAGAGGGGTGTTCCCATCTCGCCTTTTGCCACTTCCTCCCTGGGGTATCTCCACCTCTCCAACGCAAGCTCAGTACCAGCTCTCTTTGGGATGTTTTTGTGCAGGGGGTGTGACCTACCCCAGAAAGGAACTGCCACCCCCCAGGTTTTCCCCTCTTGTCAGTGGAACCTGTGACCAGTGGTTCCTTCCTGCCCTTTTCCACGGGAAAAGTGGCTCAGGGGGCATTCTAGGTGACTCCAGACGCCTGGATGGGTTTTGGAGCTGAGATGGGCCTGGAGAGAGGAGAACACAGTACTGTTGGCTGCCCTTTCCTCTCTCGGACACACACGAACACACACACAGCAACCTAAGCAGGTAATTCCTTTGGACCGGGTGACAAACATGAGCAACCCGGCCCCCCACCTCCCACTCTAGTACTTAGGATTATTTCAGTTTAGCTGCTAGGACATTTGCATCAAGGGTCTGCAGTGTCACAGGATCTCTAGAGGAAATGTCAATGTATTAGAACTCCAATTTTGGGGGCGCCTGGGTGGCCCAGTAGGTTAAAAGTCTGCCTTCAGCTCAGGTCATGATCCCAGGGTCCTGGGATAGAGCCCCTCACAGGCTCCCTGCTCAGTGGGGAGTTTTCTTCTCCCTGTCCCTCTGCTCCTCCCCCTGCTCCTGCTCTCTTTCTCTCAAATAAAAAAAATAAAATCTTTAAAAAAAAAAAGAACCCCAATTTTGGCTTCAAACCTTGGGTTTCTTTGCCTGGAGACAGAAGTAGCTGCTAGACTAGGAAACAGTGGGCTCTATCCAAAAGGATCCGTTTTTGAATAGGGGGTGTAGGGTTAGGTGGGAAATTAAGGCTGATGTATCTGGGGACTTTTCAGTCAGGGGCTGGAGACAATTCCTATCCTGTTCCGTTCAACAGTCTTCTCTGCTGCTTTAAATCGGTGCCACAGCTCAGCCGCCTATGCAAAATCTTGAGTTCCCCCTATTCCCTCCCCACTTTCCATTTTTTATCCACCTGAAAACAGTTGGCTTCTCCTGTGGGTTTTGTTGTTGTTTTTAATCAAAGTATACCAGACATATGTGAAAATGCACAAAGCCTAAGTGTACAAGTCAACAAATTATGACACAGTCAACATACCCATATAACTGCGACCCAAATCAAGAATTTAATTGTTACTGGAATCCCAGAAGCCCTCCTCATTTTCCCTCCCAGCCACTACCCCACCCTCCTTACCAAAGGTAACCTCTAACACCATAGAATAGTTTTGCCTGGTTTTGAACTTTATATAAATGAAACCATTTGTGTAGGTATCATTTTGTGTCTGGATTCTCTCAATATTATGTTTGTGAAATTCATGCAAATCACATTGTGGTAGCCGTGGCTCATTCATTTGCATTGCTTTACTGTATGGCATTAAATGAACGTACTATAATTTGTTTATCTGTTATTTTGTGTTTTTTTTTTTTGTTTTTTTGTTTGTTTTTTAAGTAGGCTCCATGCTTGTGGAGCCCAGCGCCGGGCTTGAACTCACGACCCTGAGTTCAAGACCTGAGCTGAGATCAATAGTCAGATGCTTAACCGACTGAGCCACCGAGGTGCCCCTGTTATTCTGTTGATGGACATTGGAGTTGTTCCCAGTTTGGAGTTATTATGAATAACGCTGCTATAACAATTTTGTTCGTGTCCTTTGGGTACATTTCTGTTCATATTTCTGTTGGATATATACCTAGGAACAGAATTACTAGGTCATAGAGTAATTCTACGTTTAGTGTTAGTAAATGCTCCTAAATAATTTTTTCAACTGCTCATGTTAATTACACTCCTGCCAGCATGTCTTAGAGTTCCAGTTACTTCACATTTTCAGCAACACTTTGTTTAGTCAATCTAAATTTAAAAATTGTAGCCATTCAGGTGGGTATAGAGTGGCATCTCATTGCGGTTTAAGTTTACATTTCCCTGATAGCCAATGAGGTTAATTAAGCACCTTTTCATATCCTTTGTCATTTGGGTATCTGTTCAAGTATTTTGTCCATTTTTTGGGGTCCATTTTGTATTTGGCTTTCTGTCTTACTGCTTTGTAGGAGTTCTTTAAATATTTCAAATATGAGTCCTTTGTTGGTTTTAGGTATTGCAAGTATTTCTATGAGTATATAAATACAGAAGACTTTGGTTTTGGGGTCTTCTGAAGCCCCAGGACCACTGGGACAAAACTGTGAGCTCTGGGTCCATTTTGATCACTCGTGTATTCTCGGTTCCTGGCCCTTAGTAGGACTCAGAAAATACATTGAATGAGTAATGGATGAGATAGATAAGACTCATCCAGGTAGTTTGCCCTGTGTTGTGCTGATCCCTAGGGTCAGACATCGAGAGGGGCTGGAGGGAGCAGATTTCCTTCCAGCCCAGCCAGCTGTGACCTTGGGAAGGGGAAGACACCCAGCCCTTCCCTACTAAAAGAGCAGAAATAGCTACAGTCTGTGAAGAGAGA